>NC_058103.1:27369848-27672878 GCF_020171115.1 Neogale vison
CTATTTCTTTAAAAAATTTTCCTAAATATTTGTTTTTGTGCTTCAGGGACTTTAGGGATTACAATATGTTCATCAGAACCCAAAGAATGGAAAAAGATTATCTTGGACTTTTACATCTTGTTGCTTTTATTACGTTTATTGGATAAATTTCACTGTGGTGTTAAGCATATCCTAACAGACAAACATGAGTTCCAGGAATCCTCTGAATTATGAAACTAAGGGTTATTTATAAATATACAGATTAAATGTATAAATGATAATATAATATGATTTTTAAATGTAAAGTAAAATGCAATAAATAAACTATATAGCATATGTATTAGACTATATATTATGGTATGTGTGACATACAGTTTATTTTATTCAGATCTCTAGTTCCAAAGGGTTTAACCCACTGAGCCACCCAGGCGCCCTATCTAGTTCCAAAGGGTTTAGAGCTCCTCCTATAAAATATAGGTTTAACTGAGCCATTTTAAAAAAAAGCCACCTATTAAAGGGATTTAGAGCTAAATAGAAAAATACACTACGAATGATTATTGCAACTGAGCATAAATCTTAGTTTCAAGCTTCCTGTCAGCTAAGACAAAAAGGGAAACCCAATAATAAAAGTAAGCATGCCAATTAATTAGGGAAGAAAAAGATTTTCCTTCTAAAGTATATAAATTTCTAGATATCGATAAAAAATATACCTTTGGGGGTGCCTGGGTGGCTCAGTGGGTTAAAGCCTCTGCCTTCAGCTCAGGTCATGATCCCAGGGTCCTGGGATCGAGCCCCACGGTGGGCTCTCTGCTCAGCAGGGAGCCTGCTTCCTCCTCGCTCTCTGCCTGTCTCTCTGCCTACTTGTGATCTCTGTCAAATAAATAAATAAAATCTTTTAAAAAATATACCTTTGTAATAACTTCTTAATATTAAATTCATATTTAAATATACAATAAAAAGCTTTTAAGAATGCCAAGATTCCAAGTCTATTGCACCTGGTAGTGATGGTAGTGATCCCCCCACCACTGGAAGGATGTTTCTGGGAACTGACTCTACCATAAGCCCATACTGGCTGCATGGATCTGTCTATGATCACAATTGCCTCCTGGGAATGGCAACCAGAAATGACCCAAGCTTTCTTCTTTATACACACCGACTGAAAGTCAAGGACAAATTGAACTGAACTTATGATAATGTTTGCTGCTAAAATTGGAGAGAAAAAGTAAATTCTTGAAAGAATTGGAACAAAATCCTTAAATAATGAAATGAGATGGCTTCAGTTGAAGTTGGATACCAAGTAATGTTGTCTCCAGAACATTCTCCTAGTCTTGGAGACTCTTTCCTATTTCAAAGCATTATCTACTTTTCACCCTAAGTTTTACTTTCATCAGAGGAGCTGGCATCACCAGGGTGAACCAAATCACTGTTACCTCTCCCAGGGGTGTTTGCCTGTTAAGCTTTTGCTGTAATTCAATTTAACAAATGTTTACAGGAGGCCTATTATGTGCAAGGTATTTACCAGATGCTAGTAGTGGAATAAAAGGCTTCATGTTCTTAGATAGGGATTTCAAGCATCGGTGAATAGGTAGGCAAGTGAGTTTCGTTCTCTGGGCAACATCTGACTCTGCCCCTGTATCCTTCTAAATGACCTTTGTTGTTGGGGCCACAGAGCCATCACACATACTGACACATTCCTTAAATTTTTAGTCTAATTTTCTCCTTTCCCTGGTTTTAGAGAACCAGGAGTTCAGGTGTTACTGAATTTCTGGCTTATTCCCCTTCCCTTGCTATGACAAGGGAAGGGGAATAACTCCCTTATGTCTGGATTTTTCCTTAGAAAAGAGAAAAACTATTATTTCTTGAAAACCTAGTTTTATTTTCCAGGCAGAGTATATATTAATCCTTGCAAGTGTTAGTAGCATCATTTACATTTTAGAAAACAAGGACCTGAGGCTTGGAGAGGTTTCCAAACAAGGACCCAAGCTGACAAGTGGCAGAAAAGTTCCATATACCTGACTCCAAAGCCAGTATTTTTTCCATCACACCAGCCGTTCTCAAAGGAAGTGCAATTTTGCCCCCCCCCCGGGAAATTTGGCAATATCTGGTGACATTTTTGTCACAACCAGAGGTGGAAAGCGTGGGTTACTACTGTCCTCTGGTGAGTTGAGGCCACGGATGCTGCTAAACGTCCTACCATGTACAGGGCACCTCCCACAACAAAGAATTATGCACCCAGCCCCAAATGTCAGTGGTGCCCCTGGTGAAAAGCGAGCGGTACATTACAGAATGCTCCCTGCCCTATTGTGATCTTATTTCCAAGAATCCAAAGGTAGGTCTGCTTCAAAATTAAAGTGTAGAAAGTCACAGAACGCCTCGTTCATATTACAATTCTGTTCAGCGTAAAGAAAAACAGATTGGAGCCTTAAAATGAAAACACTGGCTGTGGGGAGAGGAGTAGAGCTCAGTACGCAGAAAGGAAATGCAAACTGATTATTGAGGTTAAAAATCAAGATGTAAATATATAGACTTTTTCATCCCCAGGATTTTCACTAATCCAAGTGTTCACGAGCTACTTTGAAATTTAACTATTTGGACCTGGTTAAATGTTACCCGGACCTCAATCAACATCTGCGTTTGATTTTTTTTTTTTTTTTTCCCCCTGGGCCCCAGGGGCCGCCGTTGCCAGATGAGGACACCTTGTCGCCTGCTCTTCCCGCAGGTCAAGACCTGCCAGGTGCTGGTGACTTGGCTCCTGACAGAAGGTCGCTCTGTGGCCCGGAGCCACAGACAAGCGTTTCAAGCACTTTCCCCGCCCAGTGCCCCCATCCTCAACTGCTCCCCGCCTTTTCTGGTACCCCCTAGGGGCGGGGCTGCGGGAGAGCACGTCCCTGCGCCGTGACGTCACAATCCTAGCGCCTCGGCCCGGCCCTTAGCTACGGGCCTGACGACGGTCTCCGGCAGCTGCGGCCCCGCGCCGCCTCCTGCGCGCCAGTCCTCTGCTGCGGGGCCAGGCCCGGCCCGGCCCGGGGAAGGACCGAAGGGGTCCTAACGTGTCCCCACGGCGGCTGCAAGAGAATCTAAGCATGGATGGCAGCCGGAGAGGTAAAGGGAGCTGTCGCGGTGACGCCCGGGCCTGGGATCCGGGATGCGGGTCGCGGGTGCACGGGTGCAGGAGCGTCCTGGGGGCTGCTGCTCCTCTGTTCAGTCGCCACTGTTGACCCAGGTGTTATCCCGCGCACTGGAGGGAGGCCCTCCTTGCTCAGAATTTGTGACCCTGGCTCCTGGAACCCTGGCCACCTGAAGTGCGGGGCATGCAGCCTTTTTCACCTCGGTGCCTCAGAGTCAGAGGAACTAAATTTGGTCTTTAGAGTCAGACCTCCCAGAGCCCCAGATCACAGCCCCCGCTTTACGCAAGGGCGACACCCACTTTCCTCATCCCTGGAAGGTAGCAGTAAAACAATCATGTCCGAGTTCTTGAAAATTAAATGCAGATAATATATAACTCCTGGCATATTTTAAGTAATCAGTAAATATGAAATCTTTCTTCTGTAACCACCCGCCTCCCCACAAAACAAGTAACCCAGTGATTCTCTAACTTTAATGTGAAAAGGAATCCCCTGGAAATCATGTTAAAATGTAGATTTTGAGTCAGTACCTCTGGTGGGGTCTGAGATTGTGCATTTCTTTTCTTTCTTTCTTTCTTTTTTTTTTTTTTTTAAGATTTTACTTATTTATTTGACAGATCACAAGTAGGCAGAGAGGCAGGCAGAGAGAGAGAGAGAGAAAGCAGGCTCCCTGCTGAGCAGAGGGAGTCCTGGGAGCTCCATCCCGGGACTCTGAAATCATGACCTGAGCCGAGGGCAGAGGCTTAAACCCACTGAGCCACCCAGGCGCCCCAGATTGTGCATTTCTAATAAGCTTCCAAATGATACAGTGTTGCCAGCTGCAGTTTTAGTGGCGAAAGACTAGTCCATAATCACAGTGTACACCTGCACTTTATTCTTAGGGTAGAACTCTTGGGGCCATATAACTTTAAATCTCTATGAATTGACTCAATCCAAATAATTTGCATTTTCACATTTTCTGAGCAAAGAGAGTTCTTGCCTCAAGCCAGATAAAGTAATCTCCAGATCCTCCCCCTCCCAATTATCACTTTTAAAAGTATCTTTAAAGCAAGCTGCTAAATAGTTCCTTGCAATAAATCTTGCTTTGAATGAGTGTGCCTTTATTATGTAATCATTGGTCAAAATAAGTGCTGTTCTGAATATAGGAAATTACTATCCATTGATAGCGAACTGTATATTCAGACACTCTATCAATCTAAATTCCAGAAAAAGCTAACTAACTTGCCTTTATAGTTTTTAGAAATTTTGCAACATAAGCTACCCTTGCTGTGTACCAGAAATAATTCTCAAGCTATCTCTTGATAGGTATTATCCTAATTTCACAGCAAATAAACTAAGAGATCATAAATAACTTGCCAAGGTCACAGTAAGCAGCAGAACAGTCTTTATATCCAGAAGAGGAATGTGAAATCCTAGAGCTATTGTTTTTTACTTACTGTCCCATGGCAGAGGTGGGAGTATGGGAAAAGATGTATGTAAAATTTCAAGTATACAGGCATACCTCAGAGATACTGCAGAATCCATTCTATTGAAGTAAAGCAAATATCTCAATAAAGTGAGTCAAAAGAATGTTTTGGTTTCCCAGTGTATATAAAAGTTGTGTTTACTCTACACTATAGTCTATTAAGTATGCAGTAACAGGGGCACCTGGGTGGCTCAGAGGGTTAAAGCCTCTGCCTTTGGCTCAGCGGGTCCTGGGATCAAGCCCGCATTGCATTGGGCTCTCTGCTCAGCAGGGAGCCTGCTTCCTCCTCTCTCTGCCTGCTTGTGATCTGTCTGTCAAATAAATAAAATCTTTTAAAAAAAAAAAAAAAAGTATGCAGTAACATTATGTCTAAAAAAACAATGTGTACCCTGATTTAAAAATACTTTATTGCTAAAAAATTGCTCACCATTATCTGAGCTTTCAGCAAGTACATAATCTTTTTGCTGGTGAAGGGTCTTGCATTAATGTGATGGCTGCTGACTGGTCTGAGTAGTGGTTGCTGACCACTGAGGTGACTGTGGTATTTCTTAAAATGAAACAACATTGGGGGTGCCTGGGATGCCCAATGGAGCATGTGATGCTTGATTTACGGATCATGAGTTTGAGCCCCACACTGGGTGTAGAGATTACTTTTAAAAAATGAAATCTTTTCCAATCAGAATGCGTTAAGATTTTTCCTAGTGTCCAGGCTCCGTCTCTGACTGTTCAGGTCTGGTAATCATCTTGTCATTACCTTTTGATGGTGACAGTCCCTCATTTTGTGCTAATAGGATTTATTCTCCGTTTCTTATTTTTATTCTTGACATTCCAGGAATTGTTGCCAGTTCCTGACCTAACTTGAGTTCAAAATAATTATGTTTTGGGGCACCTGGGTGGCTCAGTGGGTTAAAGCCTCTGCCTTCGGCTTGGGTCATGATCCCACAAGCCCCGCATCAGGCTCTCTGCTTGGCAGGGAACCTGCTTCCTCCTCCTCTCTCTCTCTCTCTCTCTCTGCCTGCCTCTCTGCCTACTTGTGATCTCTATCTGTCAAATAAAATAAAGTCTTTAAAAATATAAAAATTTTAAAAAAATGAAATCTTTAAAAAAAGAAGGAAGGAAGAAGGAGAAAAGGAAAAGAAAAGAAGACAACTTTGAAGTTTGCCACATTGGTTGACCCCTCCTTTAATGAATGATTTCTCTGTAGCTTGTGATGCCCTTTGATGGCGTTTTACCCATAGTACAGCTCTTTCAAAACTGGAGTTAATTCTATGAGCTAAGTTTATGTAGTATTCTAAATCCTTTGTTGTCATTTCAACGATCTTCACAGTATCTTTACCAGGAATAGATTCTCAAAAAGTCACTTTCTTGGCTTGTCTTTAAGAAGCCACTCCTCATCTGTTAAAGTTTTATTGTAAGATTGCAGCAATTCAGTCACATCTTAAGGTTCTACTTATAATTCTAGTTCTGTCGTTATTTCTGCCACATCTGCAGGTAATTCCTCCCCTGAAGTCTTGAGCCCCTTACTCATCCATGAGGGTTGGAATCAGTTTCTTCCAAATTCATATTAATGTTGATATTGTGACTTCTTCCTACAAATCAGAAATATTCTTAATGGCATCTAGAATGGTGAATCCTTTCCAGAAGGTTTTCCATTTACTTTGCCCTGATCCATCAGTGGAATGGCAGTTGTAGCCTTAAGAAATGTGTTCCTTAAATAATGAGACTTGGAAAGTTGAAATTACTCCTTGATCTGTGGTCTGCAGAATCGATATTGTGTTAGCAAGCATGAAAACATTAATCTCATTGTACATCTCCATCAGAACTCTTGGGTGACCAGGTACCTTATCGATGACCAGTATATTTTGAAAGGAATCTTTTTCTGAGAAATAGGCCTCAAGAGTAAGCCTAAATTATCCATTGAGAGGCACTTGGGTGTCTCAGTTGGTTAAGGGACTGCCTTTGACTCAGGTCATGATCCCAGGTCCTGGGATGGAGCCCTGCATGAAGCTCCCTGCTCAGCAGGGACCCCGTTTCTCCCTTTTCCTCTTCCCCTGCTTGTGGTATCTCTCTCTTTCTCTCTCTCTGTCAAATACATAAAAATAAAATCTTAATAAAAAATTTTTAATCTATTGAGCCCACCCAGACACACACACACACACACACACACAGAACCACCCTAAAGTATTCATTAAACTGTGTTGTAAACAGATGTGTTGTCAAGTGGGCATTGTTGTTCCATTTATAGAGCACTGGCACAGTAGATTTAGCATAATTCTTAAGGGCCCTAGGATTTTCAAAATGGTAAATGAGCTTTAGCTCCAACTTAAAGTCACCAGCTGCATTATTAGCCCCTAGCAGGAGAGTCAGCCTGTCCTTTGAAGCATGACAGCCAGGCATTGACTTCTCCTCAGAGACTCTGAAAGTCCCAGATGACATCTTCCAATATAAAGCTGTTTCGTCTACATTGAAAGTCTGTTTAGTGTAGCCACCTCAATAATGATCTTAGCTAGATCTTCCAGATAACTTGCTCCTTCACCTTATACTTCTATGTTATAGAAGTGGCTTTTTTTTTCTTAAACCTCATGAACTAACCCCAGCTAGCTTCAGACTTCTCTTCTGCAGCTTCCTTACCTCTTTCAGCCTTCATAGAAAAGAGAATTGGGGACTTGCTCTGGATTAGGCTTTGCATTTTTGTTTTTGTTCTAGTTTTGGGTTGTTGTTTTTTTTATTAGGCTTTGGTTAAAGGGAATATTGTAGCTAGTTTAATTTTTTATTCAGACCACTAAAACTTTCTACATGTCAGCAATAAGGCTATTTCACTTTCTTATCACTTATGTGTTTCCTGGAGCAGCACTTTTAATTTCCTTCAAGAACTTTTCTTCTGTGTGTGTATAACTTGGCTAAATGTTTGACACAACAGGCCTAGATGTGGCCTATCTCCACTTTCAACATGCCTTCCTCACTAAGCTTAATTATTTCTAACTTGATTTAAAGTGAGATGCATGCTTCTGTTCCTTTCACTTGAACACTTATAGGTCATTGTAGGATTATTAATTGGCCTAATTTTAATATCTTTGTTTCTCAGGGAATAGGGAAGTCCAAGAAAGTGAAGATAGGTAGAGGAATGGCTGGTTGGTAGAGCAATCAGAACATACAACATTTATCAAGTTTCCCTTGATTCAGATCCAAAATCTGAGTCTATTACAGAAAATTGTGTAATCTTGGGCAAATCTTTGTGCTTCACTCTAAAGTGAGGGTAATGATAATACCTATCTCATAGGATTGTTATAAGGATTAAATGAATGTATAGTTACCAAGTGCTTAGAACAGTTCCTGCCTGGCACAGTTAGTGTTCAGTATATTGGCTTTTGACTACAAGTGAAGAAACCCAATTCAAACTGGTTTAGAGAATTTTCAGCTTCTGTAAAGAAATGGCTAGTAATGTCTAGTACTGTCAAACATGGTTAGATCCAGGGACTCAAATGAAATTACCAGGAATCTTTCTGTTTTCCATTTCTTTCTGTTAGACTTCATTCTCCAACTGGTTCCCTGTCTGGTACAAGGTACTGTCTGGCCACCAGGAGAACCAGACTTCTTTCTGTCTTATACTGGGTTCCAGCCAAGTAGAGAGAGTATCTCTTTCCTAGTAGTTCCAGTAAAAGTCCCAGGATTGTGTTTCATTGGCTGGACTTGGATCACATTGTTATTCCTGATTCACTGAACATAACTGGTCCGATTTGGATTATATGCCCACCCCTTAACTGTGAGATAAGCTCTACTTGAATTACTTGGTATAAGAGTAAGGCAAGAGTAAGGCAACCCAAGTGCAAGTTGAGGTTCTATTTCCAGATAAAGGGACATTGGATTCTAGGCAGGCAAAACGTGAAACACTTTGTTTTCCTCCAGAGAAACAAGCTTTGCTAGAGAGGTTTTGTTGGTCATTTTGCTTTTTTTGTGTGTTGAGGGCTCAGATCCCCTTCTTTCCGGATAGAAACAAACTATGCTAAGTTCATGACTTTCATTTCAACTCAAATGGTATCACCTTGACCTCTCTTGTCCCAAATAATAAGTTAATTTTTTCCTTCCTGCTCTCTGGCCCGTGATAGAGAAGGATCTTCTCAGATATTCAGATCTCAAGTATTTTTTATTTTAGTCTTTTCTAATAGGCTTTGTTCTCTGGCCTGGATTTTAGTTCTATCTCAGTACCTCTCTTTCCATTTTCATTCATCCATATTTCTTCCAGACTTTGTGTCCCTTCCACACCTTTTTAGCTTACAGCAGCCTACCGGATAGCAGACTGACCATTTTACCCTCTTAAAACATATCTTAGGTATACACTATTCATATTAAATTCATATTTAAACTCTATTAAAATCTATAACTCAGCCTTTTTATCTTGAAGGTTACTCCTCAAAACACAATTCACTTTTGGTAGAGAGAAATTAATTTTGTGATGAGGTATATATCTAATTTTCTGACATTCCATTTGTTTCTGACATTACATTTGGTCTGAAAGATGAGACACTGACTTTGGGGAAATAGCGAGGATCCAAACAAGAGCGTAAGGGTGTTGGACAAGATGAACCTTAAGATATCTTTTAGTAATTAAGTTCTGATTCTGACATTTTTATATATTTATGTTATACATAGTAACATTATATAATTTCTAATTTATTAAACTACTTTGTGAGAAGATTACTTTCTTAAAATTACTTTTAAGAACAGACTTACTTTTGATTAACTGAAATAGTTAATATTTAGGTATTAACTCAAAATCTCACTTCTACTATATCTCCAAATCATTAAAAAATCTGAATAAAATTAATATATATCAAATAACATAATGAGGCATTTATCATTTTATTCAGTGAAACTAACGTCTCAGGGTACAGCTGAAAACAACTTATTTTTTTAAGAGATAGCCTTTTATCTTCTACAGCAGTAGGATTTTTGTCTGTGTGATATATCATTGCTGATTAGTATCATGATTGAATAAAATTTTAAACAACTCTGAAAGTTAAAATCAAAGATATATTTATTATTTTTAAATATTCAATATTGTTGTCGTACAAGTTGTGTTTCATTTATCCTAATTTATATTTTTTTGTTAAAAGTCAGAGCAGCCTCTGTCCTTCCCAGATATGGTCCACCATGCTTGTTTAAAGGACACTTGAGCACCAAAAGTAATGGTAAGTGAGGTATTTGGGTGGTAAAAGATTAAGTGTTAAAAAGTTGACTGTTTACTTTATTTATAAATTATAGGACATGATGAAAAATTACTTCAATCAGTATTGGACTTCATATGGTTAATTACAGTTAAATATTATAGGAATTCTTGAGATGAAGGAATTTAGGAAGCCATCCTTTCAAACTAGTGTTGTGCCCAGGATGTGGCCCTGGCTGCTGCCTGCTCCCTGCTGCAGCTCCAGCCCCTCTCTCCGGGCTGGCAGACCTCCCTGGCTTCCCACGCCTTCCTGGGTAAAATGGTGATTTGGAGGTTAGTAAAGACACTGGCGCTGAAAAGGAAAAGTTGTACAGATGAAAAGAGCACTTGAAAAATGCATTTTGTATCAGAAGTAAACACCTATGATTTTATTTTTACATCTGGATTTCTAGATTCTATGAAAAAGAAATCTATATTTTCACATTTTAAAGCCTTTAACTTTTTAATGTGAGCTTAAAATGTATTTTTATAATTATAGCTTCAAAATGCAAACTCTGGGTTTTTTAAGGCAAAATGATTTAAGTCTTTTTTTCCTTATTTTCATGAAAAATCTTTGATACTGGTTCCTGTAAAAGTGAAAGAAGAAAACAAAAGTGAAAGAAGGATCACATTTTCAGTTAACTTATTTCTTATAATAAAGTATATGTACACATAAATCAGAGTCATAAATGTTGAAAAATTATTTCTAACTAAAAATCTAAAACTTGGGGCGCGTGGGTGGCTCAGTGGGTTAAGCCTCTGCCTTTGGCTCAGGTCATGATTTCAGGGTCCTGGGATCAAGCCCCACATTGGGCTCTCTGCTCAGCAGGGAGCCTGCTTCCCCCTTTCTCTCTGCCTACTTGTGATCTCTCTGTCTGTGAAATAAATAAAATCTTTTAAAAATAAATAAATAATAAAAATCTAAAACTAGATGTAAAGTATACATACATTAGAAAAGCAGAATGAATAGCAATAGTTTGCTGACTTTTTAACCATCTCTGCACAGCTGAAACTGTGGACTCTGAGAAACTGAGGATTTTGGGGGGGGTAGGTTGGGTGAGCCTGGTGGTGGGTATTATGGAGGGCACGTATTACATGAAGCACTGGGTGTGGTGCATAAACAATGAATTCTGGAACACTGAAGAGAAATTTTAAAAAGTAAATAAAAATTTAAAAAAATATATGTGCAGAGCTGGTAAGGTTTAGTGGGTCTAAGTTGGAGGCTGCCTGGGTTCACATCTAAATTGTGCCCTTTATCAGCTGTGGGACCTTGAAGACCTTATTCACCTCTCTCTGCCTTAGTGTCCATTTCTATTAAATGGTGATAATAATAACTAAATGAGTGTTTCCATGTTAAGAGTTTAGAACAATGCATGCTTGGTACCTATTCAATGAATTTAATAGTAATAGTAGTATTGAGCTTATTATTATTGTATATCCTTGTATTATGCATAGAATTTCCCTAGAATGTTGCATAAAAATAATAATAGAGTTATGCTTCTGGGAGGGGAGGGAGCGGTCATGGCAGGAAGTTCCCGTATTTTTCAATTTTTATATGCCATTTTAGCTGTTGATTTCTTAAAACTATATGTATGTATTCTGAAGTCTGTTTTTAATGTTTAAAAGTTTTATGCCTACATTTATTTACATTTTATACACTTATACTAATATAAATTTCTAAGGTTTCTTTTTAACAGTTTAGATGAGATTGAGAAGTTTAATGTCTTGGAATTTCTATGTGACTATATTTGTCTTAAGATAGTCCTAATACTTGAAGAAGAGTGCAGTAAATTGATGGTGTTTTCAGGTGTAAAATTAGAAGTTGCCTCTCAGAAAAGAATCTTTGCATAGTGTTTGAGTTTCAAATTTGTTTGATTTATTCAACTATTAACAATGCTAACATTATTTTATAATCAGCCAAGTGGCTAGACATTTTTAGTTGTGAGATTGAGTCCTGTCAATAAGAAAACAGTTTTGTAAATATAATGATAGATTATATTCTACATTTTCTTCCCAAACTCTCAGTCTTAGAAAGGTTTGAACCCAAGTAGTCAATAGCACATCAGTTATCAGTGCAAGATTAAGGCTAGGACATATTCAGCATCACAGGTTAGTATGTCAGTTGGTTAATTTTCAGAACATTTTGTAAAAATGAGCTTAATAATCAGTATCTTGTTTATCTCATGATGAATTTTATATTAATTCTAAATATATAATTATTAAATATGTTTTAATTTTTAGCTTTTTGCACTGACTCCTCCTCTCTCAGACTAAGTACTCTCCACCTGGTCAAGAATCACATGGCTGTTCACTATAATAAAATCCTTTCAGCCAAAGGTAAACATGTGCAAATGTGAACTTTCTATACCCAATTTAAACCCTCAGCTTCACTTCTAATTAGGGTAGATCTGTAGCAAAAATGAATATATATAAATGGATTTGCGTTTGGTGTGGTAAGATATCAACTGTTAACTCTAAATTTTATATGTAGAAAATTCAGAATGCCATTTTTATTAACTATATTTGATATCTGTATAATAACTACATTATCTGATTCTACCTGTGTTATCCATAATATATTTTTTGTGGTTAGATATTGATCTTAATATAATAAAAGTTTGTAATCTGCTCTTTTGTTTTCGAATCTACTATAGAAATTGTACAAAGAGGATGCCAGCTACCACTTTTTTCTTTTTTGTTGCTTTATTGAGATAATAACATATACAATAAAATCAGCCAATTTTAAGCATATAGTTAAGTGTTTTGGAACATCTATACATTTGACCACAACAATCATTCTGTAGCAGGTATTGACTAACTACAGCTCGTAGGTCAAAACCTCCTGCCACCTATTTTTGTACAGCTCTTGAGCTAAGAGTGATATTTATATTTATGTTTTTAAACAGCCAGAAAAAATCAAAAGAACAATATTTCATAACATGTGAAAGTCACATGAAATTCAAATGTCATTGTCCATAAATAAACACAATCATGTTCATTCTTGGATATATTGTCTATGGTAGCTTTTGCATTAACGAGCAGAGTGGACTAGTAGTGACAGAGGCCATAATCACTCCGTAAATCCTGAAGGATTTACCATCTGTCCCTTTGCAGAAAACTATTCACTGACCCCTGATATAGGACATTCCCATCACCCTAAAAAGTTCTCCCTAGTCCTTTGCAGTCAGTCTCTTCCACCAGTCCCTAGTAACCACTGATCTGCTTTCTATCACTATAGTTTTGCCTTTTCTAGAATTTCATACAAATGGAATCATACACTGTGTATCATTTTGTGTCTGGCTCCTTTCGATTAGCTAATGCTCTGGAGACTAATCCATGTTGGTATGTACATCCTTAATTCTTCCTTTTTATTGTTAAGCAGTTTTCCATTCAATGAATATACCACAGTTAGTTTATGAATTCATCGGTTGGTGGATATTTGGATTGTTTGGACTCAATTTTAGCCATTAAGAATAAAGCCACTATAAAAAAAAAAAAAGAATAAAGCCACTATAAACATTCATGTGTAGTCCTTTTTACTCCAATAAATGTATTCACTCGGAGTGGAATTGTTGGGTAAAATGTTAAGTATGTTTAACTTTTTAAGAAACAGCCTATTTTCCAGAGTGAGTGGTGACATTGTGTGTTTCTGTCACTTCCACATTCTCACTAGCACTTCCTTTTGGCCATCCTCCTGCAGCCATTCTAGTGGAGACTGAAGTCACTCATCAGGGTTTTAGCTTGTATTTCCCTAATGCCAAATGATGTCGAGGAACTTTCCTTGTGCTTATTTGCTAGCTGTAGATCTTTTTTGGTGAAATATCTGTTCAGATGTTTTGCCCATTTTTTAAAATAAGTTTTTTCTTAATACTGAATTGTGAAAGTTCTTTGTATATTAAATACAGATCCTATATCAGATACATTTTCTTAGGGGGATTATCTTTATTTTCTTAACATTTTTATTATGAAATTATTGTAGACTTCTAGAAATGTAGTAAAAATAGTGTAGTATCACAGAAACCCTTCACCCAGCTTTTCTTAGTGTCAAAATCTTACATAACCACAGTACAATTATTAAAACTAGCAACTGAATAGTGATAGAATACTATTAACTACAGATCTTATTTGAGTTTCACTAGTTTTTCACCTATGTCTTCCAAGAAATTTTTGGTTTTTTTCATTTAAAGAGCTGTTTTTATTTATTTTATTATTTTTTAAGATTTTATTTATTTATTTGACACACAGAGAGAAAGATCACAAGTAGGCAGAGAGAGAGGGGAAAACAGGCATCCTGCGGAGCAGAAAGCCCAATGCAGGGCTCAATCCTGGGACCCTGAGATCATGACCTGGGCCGAAGGCAGAGGCTTAACCCACTGAACCACCCAGGTGCCCCAAGAGCTAAGTTTTTCAAATTGTAGTTCTCATTTTATGAAGTTCATATTTTAAATGACTGAGAAATCTAAAGAAAAACTGTATTTTGTGACATGTGAAATCAAGTTCAGTTTTTCTGTTATTTTAATAGTTTATACTTTTCATATCCTGTTTAAGAAATCTTTTCCTAATCTTAGGACACTAATATTTTCCTGTGTTTTCTTCTAGAAGTATAAGTTTTAGCTCCTACATTTAAGTTTGTGATCCATTTTGAATGAGTTTTTATATATGACTTAAGTATCAGTTTTTTGCCTATGAATATCCAGATATTCCCAGTACCATTTGTTGAGAAGATTGTCCTTTCTGTGTTGAATTGCCTTGGCAGTTTTTGAAAGACAGCTGATGCATATTTGAGGGTAAATTTCTGGACTTTTTGGTTCTGTTCTAGATCTTAAATGTTTATCTTTATTATAATACTACGCTGCCTTGGGCACCTGGGTGGTTCAGCCGGTTAAGCAGCTGCCTTCGACTGTGGTTGTCGTCTCAGGGTCCTAGGATCAAGCCCCACATCTGGCTCCTTGCTCGGTGGGGAGCCTGTTTCTCCCTCTGCCTGCCACTCCCCCTGCTTGTGCTTGCTCTCTCTCCCAACGCCCATGTCAAATAAATAAATAAAATCTTAAAAGAAAAAAATACCATACTGCCTTAATTACTGTAGCATTACAGTAAGTCTTGAGGGTGCTTATCTGGTATGCTAAGTGCAGGACAGAGATAGGTAAGTCAGTGATGCTCTATGCATTTATTTTCCAATTTTTATCTACTCTGTTTCATTTTGAATACTCATATTCAATTTGAATATATTGCTATATTTTCAAGTTCGCTAATACTTCCTTCTGCAGTATCCAATGAGCTATTAATCCCAACCTATGTATTTTTTAATCAAGGGTATTATATTTTTCATCTCTAGAAGTACCATAAAAATCAAAACAAGGATCTGCAAATTCTGAAACTTTTTGTGCTTTCCCCATCTGATATTTGTTGTCATTTATAACTATTAAGAATATTATTAAACAACTAATTTTTTTTTCAGCTGCAGTAGACTGCTCAGTTCCATTAAGCATGAGTGCCAGCATCAAATGTAAGTTATTTTTCACATACTGACTTTTAAAAAAAACTTATGGCTAGATGGGTGATGGAGATTAAGGAGGGCAGTTGTGATGAGCACTGGGTGTCATCTATGACGAATCACTGAACTCTGCTCCTGAAAGCAATATTTCACGGTATGCTAACTAACTTAAAATATAAATAAAAAATATTTAAACCTTGTGGTAAACTACACATAACATAAAATTTACCATCATAACCATTTGTACGTCTAACCAGTTTAACCACTTCAGTGACATTGGCTGTGTTCATACTGTGGTACAACTGTCACTACTGCCAATTTCTAGAACCCTTCTTGTCTTGCAAAACTGAAACTCATACACATTAAACAATAACTACCTCTCAACCATCATTCTGTTTTCTGTCTCTGACTCTGACCACTCTGGTACCCCATGTAAGTGGAATCATCCCGCAGTATCCCTTTTGTGACTGGCTTAATTTACCTAACATAAGGTGTTTGAATTTCATCCATGTTGTAACATATGTCAGAATCTCCTTCCTTTTTAAGGCTTTTTTGTTTATACAGTCATATTTCAGTAGACACTTGGGTTGTTTCCACCTTTTGTTTGCTGTGAATAATTCTCCTGTGGGCATGGATATACAAATATCTTTTTGAGACCGGCTTCCATTCTTTTGGGTATATACCCAAAAGTGGAATTGCTAGATCATACAGCAATTCTACTTTTAATTTTTTGAGAAACCACCATAGTATTTTGTACAGCAGCTGCATCATTTTGCATTTCCAGCAATAGTGTGCAAGGGTTCCAGTTTCTCCACATCTTCCCCAACGTTTGTTATTTTCTATGTCTTTGATAGTAGCCATCCTATTAATGGGTGTTGATATATTGCCTTTTGAGGAAGTATTTTGTAACTTTTAAAGATTATCCATAAGTAGGGGTGCCTGGGTGGCTCAGTGGGTTAAAGCCTCTGCCTTCAGCTCAGGTCATGATCCCAGGGTCCTGGGATCAAGCCCTGCATCAGGCTCTCTGCTCAGCAGGGAGCCTGCTTCCTTCCTCTCTCTGCCTGCCTCTCTGCCTACTTGTGATCTCTGTCTGTCAAATAAATAAATAAAATCTTTTTTTAAAATGCAGTCTTCAAAAAAAAATCTGAATCATTTCAATGAAGATGTTTTTACCCAGTTGTCATTATCAGATACTCTTTATCGAAGATCACCTCTAAATGGGAAAGTTTTGCTGAGTTTTCATACTGATATTAATTTCCTAAACATGTAAATAAGATTATCTCTTTTTAAATTTAGATTGAGTGAGACAAACCATAAGTGACTCTTAATCTCACAAAACAAACTGAGGGTTGCTGGGGGGAGGGGGGTTGGGGGACGAGGGAGGGGGCGGGCGGGGGGGGGGGGGGGTTGTTGTCCCCAATGGGGGACATTGGGGAGGGTATGTGCTATGGTGAGTGCTATGAAGTGTGTAAACCTGGTGATTCACATACCTGTACCCCGGGGGATAAAAATATATTATATGTTTATAAAAAATTATTATAAAAAGTAAAAAATAAATAAAATTAGATTGAGTATTAAAAAGCCTGCCTAATGTATGTATTAATCCTCTTACTGAATCAAGCCCTGGGATCTAAGATTCATGTTCACCAATTTAAAATAATTGGGCGTTTTGTGTAATATTTTGTTTAATTCACCAGAGTTTATTCATTGATTAATTCAGCAAATATTAGGCACCTACTATGTGCTAGATATTGTTCTAAGGGCCCTTGGAACAAAAGGAGGTGGAGGTGAATAAAGAACCTGCTTTTATAGAGCTTACATTCTAGTTGGAGGAGACAAATGATAAGAAAAATTTTTAAAAGATAAGGAAATACAGACTATGTCAGAGGGTGATGAGTACAATGGGGAAAAAATCAAGAGGATAAGGGAGATTGAGAGTCTGCTTGGAAGAGAAGGCCTACAGAGAAAGTGAGCAGAAACCTGAAAGAACTAAGGGAGAGGCACGTGGGTAGATGGGGGAAGAGGACCAATCAAGACAAAGGAAATGGCAAGTACAAAAGCCTTTAAGTGGTATTGTGAGGATAGGGGCGCCTGGGTGGCTCAGTGGGTTAAATGGTATTGTGATAGGTGTATTCAGGGAACTGCAAAGAAAGCTATCTAGCCGATGTGCAGTGGGCCATTTGAAGGGTGATAGGAAAAGAAGTTACTGAGGTTGGACAGAGAGAATAGACTTGGTGGACTGTAGCCAGTGCAATGCTTTGCCTTTCACTCTGCATGGAGTTGGAATCCATTGGAGGGTCTTGAGTAGAACAGGAATAGAGCCAGTTTAACTTTTACAAACATCTCTCTGGCTACTGAGTTGAGAATAGTACATAAGGGGCAATGATAGAAGCAGAAGGACTAGTTAAGAGAAAGGAATGCAGATAAGAAGTAATGGTGACTTGAGGCACCCAGCTGACTCAGTCAGAGCATGTGTCTCTTGATCTTGGGGTCATCAGTTCAAGCCCCACTTTGGGCATATGTTATAGGATTTTTATTCCCTTAGTGCCCATGGTTCTTGGTCCTGCCACTTTGAAGAATGAAGAGGTAAACCAGACAGAGTGGTGGGCAGCAAAGTTTATTGAACAATAGTAGTACAGAGCTTCCAAAGAGGGAGGGGACCCAAGAGGGTTGCCCTTTGAGCTTATAAGTGTGGGGGTTTTTATAAACTCTTTCATGAAACTATCTTAAGCATCCTGAGTGGGGAACCCTGTGGATTGGCTGCTAAGGTGTGCCAGTCAGGCTTTGATCATGCACCCATCTACCCATTAGGTTATTGTTCACGTGTTGGCGATCTTGTGGACTGACATTTGGAGACTAAGTGATAGTGACCCATGCTCTATGGTTAGTTGTTTTGTTTCAGGATGTTTTGCAAAAGCTGCTAGACAGGGTGCTCTTGTGGTCTTGTCTCAGCTGCAAATCAGGGTGCTAATGCAGCTTTGTCTTAGCTGTCTTGGTTCTTTGCTTTCTTCTTTGGGACCCTGGCTCTAAGTGTCCAACTAACCCGAACACACAGAGCTTATTTTAAAAAGAAAGAGAAAGAATGGAAGGGAAGGGAAAGGAAAGGAAGGAAAAGAAAGAAAAGAGAAAGAAAAAAAGGAAGAAAAAATTTGAGAATTGACAGCATATAGATTGTATTTAAAGAAATGCTCCTCTTTTTTGTTTTTGGAATTTAGATTTAACTAGTGCTTATTTATCTCAGAGTTCTTTCTGCTTTTAGTCAGTTGAGGCAAGAGGTTCTCTTTTTTTGCCATGTAAATGAAGAAAATTGTGAGGGCTAGAAGAATTACAAAGATTGTTATCACCAAACCGGTGTAATTAATAATCATTATTCTTGTTTTATAGAGCTGATGTTCATTATAATTAATATAACTAACCTAGAAACATTTTATAGACACTTAAAAAAAGAAATCTCTTGGTTTGAGCCATCTGTTTCTATAAGATGCTCTCTTCTAACAGATTACTGACTCGGTCATTTCAATCTTCATAGTATCTAAGCTAGAATAGCTCTACATAGTTTGTTGAATTGTTTAAATAGTCCCATATTCCAGGGGCTGGCAAGAGGAAGAGAGAGAGAGAGAGTCTTAAGCAGGCTCCACACCCAGATGTGGAGCTGGATGTGCATCTCAGTCCTGAGACCCTGAGATCATGACCTGAGGGTTCTGGGATTGAGCCCCCCATTGGGCTCTCTGCTCAGCAGGGAGCCTGCTTCCCCCTCTCTCTCTGCCTGCCTCTCTGCCTACTTGTGATCGATCGATCTCTCTGTCAAATAAATAAAATCTTTAAAAAATGTTTAAAAGTTTTTCATTTTAAGTCTAATTTTTTTAAATTGTTTGTACCTAAGAAACCTTTGCTTCACCCAATGTCCTAAAGATTTACTCTTCTGTCTTCTTCTACGAGTTTTATAGTTTAATCTCTCACATTTAAGTCTGTGATACATTTAGAGTTGATTTTTATGTATGGTATGAGGAGGTATTACTTAAATGAATAGGTTGGACAGATTTGGTAATATGGAAGTACTTAAAAATTGATAGTGTTGAGGATTCTGTTGAGGATTTTTTTACTCACTTGTTTTACTTTTAAATGAAATAATAGATTTGACAGAGAAAATTCTGTTAATTCACTCCACAGATATTATCTGCTATAATGTAGTTAATACATTAGTAATAATAACATAATAATATAGTCTATATTACATGTATAATAGTTAATAGCTAAACAGGCATTTGAGGATAGAATAAACTGGAAGTAACACAGTTGACACCAACAATTGACAAAATTGGGGTGCCAACCCCCTCACATAGTCAAAAATAACTACAGTTTTTGACTCTCCAAAACTTCACTACTAAGAGCCTGCTATTGGCCTTACTGATAACATCGTCAATTAACATATACTTTGTGTGTTACATGTATTATATATATTGTGTTGTTACAATAGATTAAGCTAGAGAAAAAAATGTTATTAAGGAAATCACAAAGGGTGGGGGGCACCTAGCTGGCTTACTTGGTAGAATATGGGACACTTGATCGAGGAGCTGTAAGTTTGAGTCCCATGTTGGGTGTAGAGAATACTTAAAAATAAAAAATCTTTTTAAAAAAATGGCCGAGTTACTAATTAGGTTTTAAAAAAGAATCACAGGGCGCCTGGGCGGCTCATCGTTAAGTGTCTGCCTTCAGCTCAGGTCATGATCCCAGGGTCCTGGGATTGAGCTTCCATTGGGCTCCCTGCTCTGAGGGAAACCTGTTCTCCCTCTCCCACTACCTCTGCTTGCGTTCCCTCTTTTGCTGTGTCTCTCTCTGTCAAAAAAATAAATACAATCTTAAAAAAAAACCAAAAATTAAAAATTAGAAAAATATCAAAATGAGAGAAAATACATTTACAGTACTGTGTTGCAAAACATCCACATATAAGTGGACCCATACAGTTCAAGAGTCATCTATATTACAGTCTACCTTTTAAAATAATAAATATATTTACCTTATCATGCTTACTTTTAAATATAGTTCAAACTTTAAAAATTTATTTCTTAAGCTTATAGAAATTTTTATAAATTGATTCAAATCAGAGTGATTTGAAACTTGAAATTATCTTGTTCATTAAATTGGGATAAGTTCCAATTTAAAAAGTATATGATAAATTTTTAATTTTATATGAAAATATAAGTCATTTTGATTATGGCTAACCTTATATTTAACTTTGAAATTTGACTAGCTTTCATTTCGCCATTTTCAGCCTTCATACAATGATAAATCTTTGATAACTCAATACCTGATCTAAAGCATTCTAAAGTGCAAAAACACTTTTTTCTTTATATTTCCAAATGAATAGTGCTTAAGAGATAGTAGAACTCAGTTATCCTAATTGAAAATAATGTTATCTTTTTGAAGTCTATAAAAGTTAAATTTATATGGTATGTGATGTTATTGACAATAATATTGCATTTTGGGGGAAAGTGTATGGACTAATTCAGACTCTGCATTTGGTGATGACAGAGTCACAAACAAAACATAAAGCATTTCTCACCTTCAGTATTGCTGTGAATATCTGCTAGGAATTGCTTCCCTGAGCTCTTAGGCTTAGCTAGTTTGTCACATCTTGTTTATGTTTTTTAAATAATGCACTTAAAGTTTCTGTAAATTAAATATTTGTTAGCTTCCCTTTGTATAGAAGAATGTATGGATTTTTATTTATATATATCAATAGTATAAACATTTTTAGCAAGAAAAAAAAATGTGCCCTTTATTAGTCTTCTAAGACCAAAACCTTAATTTTTCTGTTTTGTTCTTTATTTTAAAAGATTTGTTTTCCCCATCAGATGCAGACCAACAACGAAGAGAGAAACTCAAAAAGGAATTAGCACGATGTGAAAGGGAGTTGAAATTAAGTAAAACAGCAGTGCAGGCCAATTCTAAAAATAATTCTAAGTCATTATTTAACACTCTACAAAAGGTAAGATAGTATTTTTGCCTGTTAAAAGCAGATGTTTCTAAGGTATTTCATTAGTGGTACAACCTGACTTCATGGTGGTATGTTTACTGTAGATCAGAATCAGTAAACTTCTTATGTAAAGAGCCAGGTAGTAAATATTTTAAGCTTTTCAGGGCCACAGTCTCTCACAGTTCTTGTGCCCTTGGACTGTAGCCACAGATAAGATGTAAATGAATGGTCATAGCTGAGTTCCAGTAAAACTTTATTAAGAAAGACAGTAAGCCAGATTTGGCCTCCAGGCTATAGTTTACTGACATCTGCTCTTGGTGTTTTGTGATACCCTTTAATATCTGATTGAGGAAGTTCTCTTATTCTTTGTTTGCTAAGAGGATTTTTTTTTCTTTGTCGTGAATGGATGTTAATTTTATAAAATGCTTTTTCTGCATTTTTTGAAAACATAGTATCATTTTCTTTTTAATTTGTGTATGTAATGAATTATAGACAAGTTTCTAATGTTAAAACAACTTTGCATTCCTAGTATAAACACAACCTTGTCATAATGCAATGCTTTTTTTATACATTGCTGGATACAGTTACTAATATTTGTTTAGGATTTTAGCACCTACCACCATTTTATTGATTTTATTTATTTGACAGAGACACAGCGATAGAGAGAACACAAGCAGGAGGAGTGGGAGAAGGAGAAGCAGGCTTCCCACTGAGCAAGGAGCCCCATGTAGGACTCTATCCGAGGACCTTGGGATCATGACCTGAGCTTAAGGCAGACGCTTAACGACTGAGCCACCCAGCACCCCCATCTACCACATTATTGATACTGATTTGTCATTTTCCTTTTTTTCTACTCTATATATGGTTACAGTAGCCTCATAAAATAAATTGGGTGCTATTTCCTTTTTTTTTCCATGCTCTAGAATAGTTTCTGTATTTTGGACTTTTTATTCTTTGAATTTGGTGGCTCAACATTAAAAATACCTGGGCCTAGAGATTTTCTTTGTTAGAAGCTTTTTGTTTACTAATTCAAGTTTTTGAATCATTATGGAACTATTTTTTGTTGTTGTTGTTTTTATGCTGGAAGTTGTCCACTTCATCTAGATTTTCAAATTTTTGGCATAAATTTATTTAAATATAATCTCTTAATCTCTCCTGAATAAGTATTATTTCCCCATTTTTATTCCTCATGTTGTTTGTGCCTTTATTCTTCTTTCTTTGATTTTTTCCTCACCAGAGATTTGTCAGTTGTTTTTTTTTAACCTTTTTAAAGGACATTTTGTTTTACCTCATTAATCTTCCCTATTATATTTTCTTGGGTTTTTTTGTTTGTTTTTGTATTTTGTTTTTTAATGTCTGCTCTTATCTTTTCCCCTTTTGGTTTTCTTTGGGTTTATTTTGTCTTACTTTCCTACTTTTGCTTAGCTTATTTTCAGCTAACTTCTGGACAGTATAAGCATATTTTTTTAAGGTTATAAATTTTCCTCCACATGCTGCTTTAGCTGCATCCCACAAGTTTTTTAATGTGGTATTTTTATTATGATTTAATTCAGAGTATTTTCCATTATAATCTCTTTTTTAACCCGAGTCATTTAGGAGTATTTCTTAATCTCTGTGTCTATTTTTTTTTTCCCTACAAGTTTTCTCTTATTCCAGATTTCTAGCCTAATCATAGAATATCTATATAATGCTGATCTCTTGAAATTTGTTGAGAAATTTGTTTTATGGCCCAGTAGGTAGACAGATTTCATAAAATGCACTGTCAAGATGTGTTTGAAAATATACTATAGCTGTTGTGTACAGTATTTACTATCCCATTTATTCATTAGATTAAATTTCATATTCATTCAGATCTTACTGATTTGTCTGATCAGTCTATCATTTATTAAGAGAAATCTTCTACAGGATATTTCTCTAAAAAATTGAACTGCCACAGTGCCTGGGTGGCTCAGTTGGTTAAGTGACTGCCTTCAGCTTAAGTCACGATCCCAAGTCCAAGATTGGGCTCCCAGCTCCATGGGGAGTCTGCTTCTCCCTCTGACCTTCTCTGCTCTCATACTCTCTCTTACTCTTTCCTTCAAACAAATAAATAAAATATTTTTTAAAATCGTACTGCCAATTTTTGTTTTATAGATTATGAGTCTATATTATTATTCTATATATACAGATTTAGAGATAATATATTTTCTTGGTGAATCAAACCTGTTATCACTGCTTTGAGTTTATCTTAATGTTTTTTGTATTAAAGTGTTTTCTGATAATGATATAGTTAAACCAGTGTTCTTTTGATTAGTACTTTCTTGATATATCTTTTTCCATTTCTTAATCCTAACGTTTTAGGTGGATCCTAAAGTTTGGTTTGGATTGTTTTTTTTTTAAGATTTTTTTTTTTTTGAGATTTTATTTATTTACTTGACAGAGAGAGACACAGGGAGAGAGGGAACACAAGCAGGGGGAGTGGGAGAGGGAGAATCAGGCTTCCCATAGAGCAGGAGCTGAAGGCAGACACCCAGGCACTTTTTTTTAAAAAGATTTTATCTATCAGAGAGCGAGAGAGAGAGCTCACACACAGGGGGAACAGCAGGCAGAAGGAGAAGCAGGCTCTCTGCTGACCCAAGAAGCCCAGTGCAGGACTGGATCCCGGGACCTGAAGCTGAAGGTAGATGCTTAAACAACTGAGCTACCCAGGTGTCCCTAAAGGTTTTGTTTTTAATGAATTCTATACCCAATGTGGGCTCAAACTCACAACCCCAAGATCAAGAGTCACATGCTCTACCACTAAGCCAACCAGGTGCCCCTTAGTGATTGTACTTTATAACTGAAAGTTTAAAATATTTTTCTATCAATATAAATTTATAATTATATTTGGGGATAAAAATAGAGTTTGTTAAAAATATATAATTAAATCTGTAAATGTAAGAGTATTTTCTTTCATTTTCCTTTAGCTTTTGTAAGTAGGATCTGAAAAATCCTACAGGGTAAAATTCTTATCAGTAATGGTATTTTAGTAAACAAAATGAAACACCAAAAAAAGTCTTTAAAGGCAGAAATATACTCTCATCTATCTGAAATGAGCTGGAAAAACTGTTTTTGAACTGACTAAAAGCAAGAAGCTTTCCTGTATTTTTATGTCTCATAATTCCTACCTTGTATTCTACACTTTCTTTCTCTCTCTCTTTAAGATTTTATTTATCTGACAGAGAGAGAGAGATCACAAGTAGGCAGAGAGGCAGGCAGAGAGAGGGGGGAAGCAGGCTCCCTGCTGAGCAGAAAGCCCGATGTGGGGCTTGATCCCAGGACCCTGACACCATGACCCCAGCCGAAGGCAGCGGCTTTAACCCACTGAGCCACCCAGGTGCCCCTGGGAGCACTTTTTAAAACTAATATATTGAAATCCTTTAAAAAGTACCCTAGTGATTCAGAATTTAATGCCAAAATATTTCCTTGCCTTGACTAATTTTGCCTTATATTTGAGATCAGGTTAGAAAGTACTTGGAAAGGAAATGGCAGGTGACTTGACCAGTTTTAGGCTTCAATTAAATTATTCAGTCATCTGCAATTTTCTTACTTAGATAAATCAGTACATAGGTAGCTGACAGATTCACCATCAGGAAAAGAGTTAAAATCAGTTTCAAATTCCTCGTGGTGTAAAAAGTCTAAAATACAGGGACACCTGGCTGGCTCAGTCAGTAAAGCATATGACTCTTGATCTAGGGGTCGAGTTCGACCCCCACATTGTGGGTAGAATTTACTTTTAAAAAAATCTAAAATATGTAATTTTCGGATGAGATTTTTAATAGACAATGTGATACGGTGGTGTAGAGCATAGGCTCAGCCTGGGTCTAAATCTATGAGACCCTGTACCACTTGAGTTTCTTCATCTCTGAAATAAAAGTAGTATTTGTATCACCACCCAAAAGTTGATGGGAGGATTAAATGAGTTGTGCATGTAAATTACTTAGAACTGTACCTTATAGATAGCATAGTAACTTACGAGTAGCAGTGATAGAAGTTCTTAATTGTCCTCTTTCATCCTGCTCAATGGCAAGAATAGTACCTTGCACACAGGAAGCACTCAGCTATTCTCTTACTCAGCTTGTCCATCTTCCTCTTTCTCTCTCTGTGAGCTTGAAGGGCAGAAGTAACAGCTAACTACTAGCCATTGTCCCCTCAGAATCTATGCCTTCCATGTAACTTCCCTTCTACCTAATAAAGTGCCTCACAGTTCTACAAAGGATACACAGGTGTCCATAAAGTCCGGAATCATAGACCTGGCATCTTGGGCATCTAATCTGTAAAAGAATAAAATATTATCTATGTTTTAGGACTTTGTGTCGGGGCACCTGGGTGGCTCAGATGGCTAAGCGTTTACCTTCGGCTCAAGTCATGATCCCAGCATCCTGGGACCGAGCCCCACATCAGGCTCCTGTCTCAGCAGGGAGTCTGCTTCTCCCTCTCCTTCTGCCTTTCCCCCTGTTCATGCTCTCTCTCTCTCTATCTCTCTCTCTCTGTCTCAAATAAGTAAATAAAATCCTTTTAAAAAATTGTTAAAAAAAAAAAAGACTTTGTGGATACCCTATAGAAATGGTTCTTTCAAAATTAAACCAAAAAGAAATAGAGCAGTCCAAAAGTTCAAAGTCCTTTCAGCTTTCCCTTCTCATGAGAAGTTGAGAAGTTCCTTTTCATTTCTTCAAAGCCTTGAAGTCAGAGGAACTGCTGACACTGGAGATTTCCAGAAAGACATGATGAGAAGGGAAGGATGTTGCCACCAAGAGAGTGGTTGAGAAGGGGATTGGTATTCACGAGTGGTTTGGAAATTGTCAGGTAAAACTGAGATCTACTTGTAGATCTCAATATACAAGTTCAAGACTACAAATATAGGTAGATGTTAGTAATTTTTTATTTATTTATTTATTTTTTTTAGTTTCAGAAAGAACAGTGATTGCTGGGGCACCGGGGTGGCTCAGTCGATTAAGTGTCTGGCTTCAGCTCAGGTCTTGATCCCCATGTTGGGCTCCCTGCTCAGCGGGGAGTCTGCTTCTCTCTTTCTCTTTGTCCCTACCCCTGACTCGTGTTCTCTCCCTCTCTCTGTCTCTCTTACTCACTCTGTCAAATAAATCTTTAAAAAAAGAAAAATGATGGATATTACTTATGTTTAGAATTATATTTTTTATACTAATAATTCAAAACCTTGAATAGAACTTCATATACAGGGGTACCTGCGTGGCTCAGTGGGTTAAAGCCTCTGCCTTTGGTTCAGGTCATGGTCTCAGGGTCCTTGGATCAAGCCCCGCATAGGGCTTTCTGCTCAGCAGGGAGCCTGCTTCTTCCTCTCTCTCTGCCTGCCTCTCTGCCTGCTTGTGATCTCTGTCTGTCAAATAAATAAATAAAATCTTTAAAAAAAAAAAAAAAAAAAGAACTTCATATACAATGCCAACATCTTCAGGAATATATAATCTCCAAACCCAAAAAGGCAGCTCTTTTTGGTGTATAATGTGGAGATCCCCAATTATGTAAATTTTTAAACATAATTCATGACCATCAAACCAAATGTTCTCAGCCCTCAGGAGAACCAGAAGATGAAGATATGTTAATCGGAGAAGTGAATGGATTTCCATCCTTTACAAAGTCACCGGTAACTTCTTCAGAGAGACTACACCTCAATCTTCTACCTAAACCTGATAAAGTCTTCACAAATGGTACTGAGAAGAACTCTAGTTCCTCTGTGTTCAACATGGATTACACTGCCTCTGGGCCCAGGAAAGCGTGCTCTGGAACTTCATATGGCAGAGGGCCCAAGAGCACATTCCCAAATACCCATCGGTTTCAGTTAGTTATATCAAAAGCACCCAGTGGGGACCTTTTGGATAAACATTCTGAACTCTTTTCCAACAGACATTTGCCATTCACTCCACGCACTTTAAAAACAGAAGCAAAATCTTTCCTGTCACATTACCGATACTATACGCCTGCCAAAAGAAAAAAGGATTTTACAGATCAGCGGATAGAAGCTGAAACTCAGACTGAGTTAAGCAGGTATGGCACATTCACAG
Source organism: Neogale vison (assembly GCF_020171115.1). Lineage (NCBI taxonomy): Eukaryota > Metazoa > Chordata > Mammalia > Carnivora > Mustelidae > Neogale > Neogale vison. Next base: position 27,397,145 of record NC_058103.1, read on the forward strand.
CCATTAGTAAGTCCTTCAGGGTGTTGTAGAATTAAATAATAATAATCTTTATTTTTTATCATGTATCTAATGCATCAGACTTAAGGTCTGGTAGTGATCTTTTGAATGAGATGAGATTAATTGGACTTTTCCTTTTGCTTGTATCACTAGAACTACCTAAGTGATTGTTGAAAAGTAGCTATAAAACTTGTCAAGCTCCTTATAAACAGAGATGTTACATATTTTAATTTATTGTTTCAAACATGGTATAGGCTTTTAAATACACTTTCAGAGAATCCTCAAAATAAGTCAGCAAACAGCATTGTGTAATTATGTCTATAGATTCGTGTTAAAAATGGCAAAACAATGAGCTATCAAGGAAAAAAACACTTTCTCTGACTCTCCCTGAGCTCCTTTCCTGCAAATATTCAACCCCATTCTTATATAACAACAACTCCCAGGAATAATTTAGCCAAGTGGGATAATTTCTAGGAATTAAGTATAATTTGCTTCAATAATGTTTTCATATTTGATAGCGCCTGACACAAAATGAATATTCAGTAAAAGTCTGCCAAATGATTGAAGAAAAACAAATCTTACAAAGTATTAATAACTGATTTGTGATTTTTTTTCCTGGAATTACATAAATAACTATTTACCTGGTCCTAGGTTTTAGCTATTTTTAGAAAGCAAGAAACAATTTAGGACTAGTATTCTTTTCTCTGGGTATAGAGGAGAGGTACGATAATATCAGATGAGTCTGTGTTCATTTAACCTCAAGAATTAAGGAATGGGGAGAAATGAGGAAAACAAGCATATTATATCCTTTTTTTTTTATTATACGTCTGACAGCTTTTTAGGATAATAGATCCTATTTCCCTATTCCCATTCTATCCAGCTGAAATCTAGCTGCTTTTCAAAGAAAATAGGAAAAATAAGCTGTGTAATCCAAACCATATCTATGTCCTGATTATATAATTAGAAATCACACATTTTATAAGAATAGATGGATTTCATCTCTTATATCTGAGAGGTTTTTTAAGACAGTAAACTTGTTATCAGGGTATTTGTACTTCGAAGCTTGACAGTTACTTCTTTTAAAATATTACAGCTTTAAATCTGATTTTGAGACAGTTGACACCAAGAACTTCACAGATTCAGAAGAAAACACAGAACAGGTAATAAAAATGACATCTCTTTGTGTGCCACATTGGAATTATAGCTGCTTTAACTTAATAAAATATGTGTAGCTGTTTGGACTTGAGTAATCTCTTGGTGACACTTCTTGTAGATGATGTAACCAGTATAGAGAAGGACTAACTATTTATACATGGCCATAGCTCTCTTTGAATGGCCAGATGGATCCTGCTCAGTCTGGGAAATCATTTGTTGTTAGCACTTTTTCTAGATGGTTGGTTGGCTGGCTGGCTAGATGAATAAATGAATAAAATACCTTAAATGTTGCTTTCAGAGATGTAGACTTGGATCACTGAAGGAGCCAGAAAAGCAATACAGAAGTTATTTTAGTTTCTATGCTAGTACTTTTTAAAATTGCCACTGATTATTGGAAATTATACATTGTATAAGAATAGATGAGTATCATTCTCTTATATTTGCTTTTACTTTTTTCTAGACCATAAGACTCTTTTTAATAGCATTTATGTTTTGAGTGCTTGGTCATTTCTTTTAAAATATTACGGCTTTAAGTCAATTTTCTCATAAACTATTTTTATTTTAGGGGTCTTAATCATACACTTGTGTCCTAATTTAAATTTGTTCTTTATAAAAACAGTTTGTCTATTAAAATGACAAACCCAGGGGTGCCTGGGTGGCTCATTCAGTTAAGCATGAGACTCAGCTCAGGTCATGATATCAGGGTTCTGGGATCGAGTCCCACAGTCAGGCTGTCTGGTCACTGGGGAGTCTGCTTCTGCCTCTCCCTCTGCCTCTCCCCCAACCTGCGCATACTCTCTCCCTTCCTCTATCTCTCATGAGTAAATAAAAATCTTTTAAAAAGAAGTATTGAATAAAATAAGATGTCAAACAGATTTTGGGGATAAAAGAATAAAATATAATCTTCTCTTCTGGATATGGGTAGATAATTGTCAGTTTCCATCTCAGTCATAAATACCCGTTTGACATGGGACCCTGCCATTTAAAGCCCAAGGACAATCACTTACCCTCTGAGAGCTCTACATCTAGAAAAACTACTTAATGTGTAGCATCACTGGAAAGTGTAAATGATATAGGTAAAGTGCCTAGCCTGAGAAGGGCTCTGTAAATTATGGCTATGACTAGCTTGAGATTTAGGAAGACAGTTAGCTCTGTGGATAACTAAATAAAGCAGAAATCCCATTTTCATGACATTGTGCTCCAAATGCTTATCCATAACCCTTTAAGAAAATGATGGGTCCTTTAACTCCATAATCTGTACCACCAGCAATCTACTTGAGAAACTTAGTAAGTATTAATCTTCAATAGACCAGATTTTAACAGCACCTTACATAATTTGGCATGGTGAAGATTAAACTAATAATGCAAGTAAATGCTTGGCACAGTAAGCAGCACATAGTAAGGATTCCATAAAGGTAAGCTGCCATTATTTTTGTTTGTTAATATTATTGATTGTACTGTCAGAGCTACCACTGCTTCTCTATATTTGATATATTGGCATTTGAAACAAATGGGCTATTTGAATTTCTGTTTTAATGGTACATTTTGTACATTTTTTAGGGGTTACTTAAAACCTGCAAATTTACTTCATTTTCTCTTTGTGTAGTTTATTCCTTAATGGATTTAAAAATATCCCTTATTAAAATATAAGAAATAAGAAGCTGTTTTTACCTTGCTTTAAATACATTTAAGAAAGAAGTCCTTGAGTGGTGCCGGGGTGGCTCAATCAGTTACACATCTGCCTGTGGCTCAGGTCATGATCTCAAGGTCCTGGGATCAAGCCCCGCATCAGGGTCCCTGTGCTTCCCCTGCCCTGGCTTTTTCTGCATCGTTCCCCCTCAAATAAATAATTAAAATCCTTAAAAAAAAAAAAAAAAAAAAGGAATCCTTGATTGGATAGAAAAAAATTTTTTTTTCTTTTTATTTGACAGAGATCATAAGTAGACAGACAGACAGGCGGGGGTGGGGAGCAGGCTGCCCGCTGAGCAGAGAGCCCCATGTGGGGCTCAATCCTAAGACCCTGAGATCATGACCTGAGCTGAAGGCAGAGGCTTAACCCACTGAGCCACCCAGGCACCCTGAAAATGTATTTTAAAACAGCCTTGGTCATAGTATATCAGTCACTTTTGCCTATGGGATAGCTCCTTGACTTTTTTTAAATTTGCTATTTTGCTTTATTTCTGCTTTCATAATGTATTTTTGAAGCAAAATAAAGTTTGATTCTTCTCATTACATCCCCAGGCATCTAATTGTATGACATATGATATCAAAGAAAAAATAGCTCCTTTACCTTTACAAGGGCATGACTTACCATGGGACGAGATGAAAGATGGCACTCTCCAGTGTTCCTCACCAAGGTAAACAGCTTACAGAAGTCATTACAACTGTCTATTTAACTGCTTTCCTGTATAATAGATAATATTTGCAACATAAGTACTATTCTAATTATGTGCACTCTAATCTCTTTTGGTGTTCTACAATTCAGTGGCAGTGTTAGTTTTACTAAGGAAATTTTACAAAGTAGGTACTCAATAAAAGTTTAAGTGCATTCATTTGCTAATTCATTAATAAAGAAAAAGGCAATACTGGCTTGTATTATTTGCCATTGCTATTCATATGAAAAGGGATTTTCCTGGGGTGCCTGGGTGGCTCAGTTAAGTGTCCAATTCTTGATTTCGGCTCTGGTCATGATCCCAGGGCCATGAGATTAAGCCCCGCACTGGGCTTAGTGCTGGGTGTGGAGCCTCTTAAGATTCTCTCTCTCTCTGCCCCCCAGCCCCCGCACACATGCACAATCTTGAAAGAAAGAAATGAAAGAAAGAAAGAAAGAAAGAAAGAAAAGGATTTTCCTGAAGACAAATCCTGTGGCAGAAATAATACTGAAGAACCTCACAATTTGAGGATTCATAATTCATGATTTTGAATATTTACCATATGCTAGTGTGGTATCTGTCACTGCTGTGTAACTGGCATTGTTTTTAAAAACTACACATCATATTTCATAATTATGGAATACTACACCTAAGTAAGAATCATAGGTTAGCAAAAATGCCTTTGATAGTTATAGCTGTCAAATGTATTTCCAGTATCAGAGGTTATATATGAGATGGAGGTGGAAATAAAGGACTAGAGATTAAAAAGAGGGCAAGAAGGAGTTGTCATATAGCAGACCAGAAGGCAAGCACACGTGATCCCTCAGAGCCCAGGTCCTCCCTTAGGCCCTTCCCAGGGAGATGGCACCTGGCAGGGCTGTGGGCGGTTCATTACTAACCTTTCTTGTCTTGAAATTTATGATGCTTCAGTACTCGTAACAAGATTTGTAAGTTAACCCTTGCGCCACTCTGCAATGAATATGAAGAATGACCTAAAGAAAGGAACATTTATCTTTTCTAGTAGTTTCTATCTAAAAGAAGTAAAGCAAAATATTTATAATTGTGTGTATCTGAATAAAAGGTTAGAATTATCTAATTATGACATGACTAAATATTAACAAAATTTATCATAATGATGAGCTTAAAACAGTTTTTCATAGGGAAATCTGTTTCCAGCATTATTTATATGTTAAACTGTCAAAGTGAAATTGTGCGTACTAGGTAAGTGATATAGCCCAGTTTGGAAAAGGATTGTGGAAGCACCCGGGTAGCTCAGTCAGTTAAGCATCCAGCTCTTGATCTCAGCTCAGGTCTTGATAACAGGTTGGTGAGTTCAATCTCCACACTGGGCGTGGAGCCTACTAAATACGTACTTACATACAGTATATACACTGAATTTGTAGTCAGAAGAAAGACTAATTAAAAATGTCTTTGCTAGGGGCGCCTGGGTGGCTCAGTGGGTTAAAGCCTCTGCCTTTGGCTCGGGTCATGGTCCCGGAGTCCTGGGATCGAGCCCCACATCAGGCTCTCTGCTCAGCGGGGAGCCTGCTTCACCCCCCACCCAACCCTCTGCCTGCCTCTCTGCTTATCTGTGATCTCTGTCTGTCAGATAAATAAATAAAATCTTAAAAAAAAATGTCTTTGCTACTTACTTACACCCATCCTTGGCAAATTACCCAACCATTCTGCCCCCTGGTGACCTCATCAGTCAGTAGAAAAAATAATACCTACCTAATATACCACTCAGGGTTGTTCTGAATATTAGATCAGATCATGGATATGAAAGTACTTTAAAAATTCTAAAATACATTATTACTAATATAATATTATTGAAAACTTATTGTATGCCAACCATTGTTTTGTTCAAATATTGTAATTTTCTCTTTCCAGGGCAGTATGTCAATATTCCCTGCAGCTTCCTCAAGAGAGAAAAATCCACTCTGGGTAAGATTTTTTTACCTCTTCATTTTGCTTAGCGGAAATCAAGAATTAAGAAACACAAACTGGGGCACCTGGGTGGCTCAGTGGGTTAAGCCTCTGCCTTCAGCTCCAGTCATGATCTCAGGGTCCTGGGATCAAGCCCCATATCCAGCTCTCTGCTCAGCAGGGACCCTGCTTCCCCCTCTCTCTACCTGCTTCTCTGCCAACTTGTGATCTCTCTTTGTCAAATAAATAAATAAAATCTTTAAAAAAAAAAAAAAAAGAGGGGCTGCCTGGGTGGCTCAGTGGGTTAAAGCCTCTGCCTTCAGCTCAGGTCATGATCTCGGGGTCCTGGGATCGAGCCCTGCATCGGGCTCTCTGCTTGGCAGGAAGCCTGCTTCCCCCTCTCTCTCTGCCTGCCTCTCTGCCTATTTGTGATCTCTATCTGTCAAATAAATAAATAAAATCTTTAAAATTTAAGGAAAAAAAAAGGATCATACAAACTATTATTAAATAAGTCAGGACTGAATTCTAATTTCTCTTACAACTGGCTTTGAAGTTCAGTCATATAATATGCCCTCAATTTGAGAATGATCAGAATTTTCTGAAATAGTTGTCAGTCATTTCATCTTTATGTCCAGGGGAAATTTGTCTCTAAGTAAACACAGACTTTGGGTAGCTCAGGATACCCTTCCAGGAGGTTTCTAACCTCACCAGGTCTTTACAGATAGCATACTTCTAGGTTTTAATGTTGCTTTAGTCAAGCTATTCTTTTTCAGGGAATATCTTTTTTTTTTTTAAAGATTTTTATTTATTTGACAGACAGAGATCACAAGTAGGCAGAGAGGCAGGCAGAGAGCAGGAAGCAGGCTCCTCGCTGAGAGAGCCCGATGCGGGGCTTGATCCTAGGACCCCAGGATCATGACCTGAGCCAAAGGCAGAGGCTTTAACCCACTGAGCCACCCAGGCACCCCAAATATCATCTATTTTATAGAGTTCCATTTATTCTTAAACTTGCTGTGTAAATATTAGAGCCTGAGAATCAGTTTGAAAGTGTAACTTTTTATATAACATTTTAATCTTCTGTTATCTCATTTACTTATTAATTCTTCCCATTATATTTACTTATTGAGTAATTGAGTGGTTACCTACTACTTATATTTTGTATCGAATCACTGATATCAGCTAATTGAAATCAAATTCATAATAGTATTCAGATTTCTTGATGAGCTATTAAAATATGTTATAAGATAAATGTATCCACATAATTAAAATTATCACTACAATTATATACACAAATTTCCCTATCATATTTTTTCTCCTCTCCATAAATTTTGAAAAAAATAATATTTTTTTCTGCTGAATAAATTTCCCAGCATTCAAACAAGATGCTCTTCTAGGAGCAGAAGAGGACTTCACAGTTGAAGTTCTTTCTTTTCTGGATAAGTTTCCTCTTTCCCCTCCTCTAAGTGCCATCCACAGGACTAGCACCTCTGCTGCTGGACGTGGTTAGAAGTCAGAGGCCCCGGAAAATGCTTGTCAAGAACACACACCTCCAGTGATTCACATTTGGTTCCCCTTTTGCCCTTGTTTTGTTTTTTTGTTTGTTTTGTGTGTGGGTTTTTTTGTTTTGTTTTATTGGTTTTCGTTTGTTTGTTTGCTGTTTTAATTCCTGCTTATCTGTTAGTGCTGGATGAATGCTCTCCATATCTACGAAATTTTACTTTATTAGGGAACATTTTCTCCTCTTTAAATAAATTTATCTGCATATTTTAAGAATATAGACAGTTTTTTAATAACATTTCTCTTAATGTGCAATAACAGTATATTTGTCATAGTAGTAGATATTTCTCATTAGGTACTCATATTTCCTCTAGTTTTCAAAGTAAGTAGGAAATAATTTTTACGCTGTGTACTGCTTTGTTTTCACAGTGAAGAAGAACTGTTATATCTGAGTTTCATTGAAGATGTAACAGATGAAATTTTGAAACTTGGTTTATTTTCAAACAGGTTAGTTTTTTTCAGTTCTATTATGGTGGTTGAATAGTATATTAAGTACTCTTCCTTAACATGTTAATTCCTTTAAGTTAGTTCCACATACTAGGAAATGAAAAATTATGTTGCTTTCTTGTAAGGGGAGGGTGAACATTTTTTTTTTTAATGAATTTTGCTGGAGGATTTATTTTACTAAGAATAACAGTTTTTCCCATTAATCTTTTTTTGTTAATTATTTTTATTAGCATATAATGTATTATTTGCCCCAGGGGTACAGATCTGTGAATCATCAGGCTTACACACTTAATTTTTTTTTTTTAAGATTTATTTATTTATTTGAGAGAGAGAGCATGCAAGTGCAGGGAAGGGTAGAGGGAGAGAGAGACAAGCGGACTTCTTATTGAGCACAGAGCTTGATGCAGGGTTCAATCTTACAACCCTGAGACTGTCACCTGAACCAAAATCAAAAGTCAGATGCTTAACTGAATGAGTCACCCAGGCGCCCCTTAGGGGACATAGCCTTATCATTGATAGCAAATTATAAAGAATGTTTAATTCTTACTATATAAGGCAAATTCACAATTTGGGGGAGTTACAGAAAAGAATAGAGATTTTATTCACTTAAATACTGTTACTTCTCTAAGATGCAGAGATCAGATTGGTGGTTGTCAGTGGTGGGGCGTAGGCAAAAGGTAGAAGTAGTCAAAAGGTAAAACTCCCAGTTATAAAATAAATAACTCATGGGGATATAATGTATAGCATGGCAACTATGGTTAATAGTACTACTGCGTTGGGCGTCTTGGTGGCTCAGTCGTTGAGCATCTGCATTCAGCTCAGGTCATAACCCCAGGGTCCTGGGATCGAGGCCCACATCGGGCTCTGTGCTCAGCAGGAAGCCTACTTCTCCCTCTCCCACTCCCCTTGCTTGTGTTCCCTCTCTGTCTGTCTCTGTCAAATAAAATCTTAAAAAAAAAAAAAGTACTACTGAGTTGCATATTTGAAAGTACTTTGTGAGAGAGTAGATCTTAAAAGTGCTCACCACAAGAAAAAAATTATATAGCTGTGTGGTGATGGATATTAACTAGACTTACTTTGTTGATTATTTTACAATATAAACAAATATTGAACCATGTTGTATACCTTACACTAATATAATGTATGTCAGTTATACCTGAATTTAAAAAATTGATCACAGGGGCGCCTCAGAATAAACTGTTGAATATTTACAAGATGCATTCAGTTGGGCATCTTACTCTTGGTTTCAGCTTAAGTTGCATTCTCAGTGTTGTGGAATCAAGCCTTGTATCAGGCTCCCCACCCAGCATGGAGTGTGTGTGAGATTCTGTCTCTTCCCCTCCAGCTCATGCCCTCTCTCTCTCTCTCTAAAAATAAAATAAATAATCTTTTTTTTTAAATCTATCACAAAAAAAGAAAAGAAGAAAATGAGGGATGCCTGGGTGGTTCAGTCAGTTAAGCATCTTCCTTTGGCTCAGGTTGTTAACCCAGGGTCCTGGGATTGAGTCCTGCATTGGGCTCCTTGCTCAGGAGGAAGCCTGCTTCCCCCTCTGCTACTCCCCCTGCTTGTGCTCACTCTCTCTGACAAATATATAAAATATTTAAAAAAAAAAAAAAAGAGAGAGAGAGAGAGAGAGAGGAAAGAAGAAAATGATATCCATATTTGAAAGAAAGATGTGAAACTCTCTTTATTCATAGGTAATGTTGTCATCCATGTAAAGATCCCACAGAGTCTACAAAAAAAATAATTATGCAAAAAAAACCCCACTTTATCTCTTAGTTATAATAGGCTAGTGAATCAAATTTTTGTTTATCTGCAAAGATCCATCGTCTCATTTTACTATTTGAAACTTGTCAGGAGAATCAAGGCAGGCATTTCTGTTACAACTGTCACTAGTAAAGTGAGAACCAATTAAAAGCTAGGTTTATACATTGTAAGTGAAATGGAAAGTTTAAAAAACCAGATTAGGTATTTGTATATCTTAAGGAAACTATGTGGTCCTGAATCAGCTTGAACATTATCTAAAGTTCACTGGGCACCACGGCCCACTTAATGTCATGTATTATGGAATGCTATTATTTATACTACATGCTTTCCCTGTTGTAATATGTCAAGTACATTTCTAATGAATTATTCTACTCTTAAGTGGATTTTTAATTAAACATTTGTATTATTGCTATAAAAAGATATACTAAAAAGACCCAAGTTTTTTTTAATAATAATTGTTTACTACTTTTGTTTTAAAAAGGTGGTTAAAAATGTTTTCATAATGGCTGTAGAGTTTCAAATTTGCAAGATGAAAAAGTTTGATTCATCACAACAAAAATATTAAGATCCCAACTGTAAATCAAAAAGTAAAACACATGTGAAGTGTGTAAGTCTGACAATTCACTGACCTATACCGCTGGGGCAAATAATACATTATATGTTAATAAAAGAAAAAAGAAATAAGTAAAGCACAGGTTAGAAGCAAAAACAAAAATAAAAACAAAAAGCATTTGCATAGGACATGTGTTTATTGCAGAAAAAACTTAAATTTTTCTTTTAAATTATAAGGCTATTTATTGCAGCATTTATTATAAGGCACCAAAAAAAAATGGAACCAACCCATATGTCAAATAGTAAAGGTTGAATAAATTGTTGAATATTTATAAGAGCAAGTTCTATTCAGGAACCTCAAATGATGTTTTAGAAGTGAATTCATTTATACAGAAAAATTTCAAAATACATGGCTGATAAGAAAAAAAAACAACTAAGTAACCAAATAGTATGTATTGTTTTTAATTCTTTTAAAAAATTGCTAAGTTGGGCAAGCTGGGTGGCCCAGTTGGTTAAGCATCTGACTCTTGGTTTTAGCGCAGGTCATGATCTCATGGATCATGAGATCAAGCCCCGTGTCAGGCTCCCCACTCAGCAGAAAGTCTGCTTGAGATTCTCTCTCTCCCTCTGCTTCTGCCCCTACCCTCCCACTGTGTACATTCACTCTCTCCTCTCTCTCTCTAAAACAAATATATAAATATATTTTTTTAAATTGCTAACTAAAGTAGAACTACTAAATCTAAAATTGGCTCACTTCATTGATAAATAACAAATGGTAACAAAGGAGTTGTTTTCGATAAAGGTATTGAAACATTCATGTGATAATAAGACAAGCATAGTGTAGTTGAAAAAATAATTTCTCTTGAGCCAGACACATCTGGGTTAAATTCTCTTAATGACCTGTGACCTTAGGGGAAAGGATCATCATGCTAGAGGATTTTCTCGTCTTTAAAATGATCTTTACTTCTGAAAATAAATAAATTGGAAAAAAAAATAAAAAATAAAATGATCTTTACGATACCTTTCTCTCCAAATATTGATCATGATTAGAGGTATAATGATTGTGTGTCTAGCACAAATGTCTAGCCCTTAGTGGTACTTAATAAGTGATAGCTTTTAGATTATTATGTGGATTTACCATCAATGGAACTTTTTTTCAAATATTATTGAGGAAGCATTATAAAATAACTCTTTATAAGAGAATTTCCTTTAGGGTTTGGTTTGGGAGGGGTTGTGTATGTGAAAGAGAAGGAGAGGGAGAGGCTTTTGGTGTTTGCATATGTGTGTGAGAGGAAAAAAAAGAATGCTTTTGGAATGTGGCAGGGGTATTATTGGACCTCATTTAAAATATTTTCACAGAAATGTAAGTGGTATATAATGTTTCAGAAACAATGGCATCTGTTATAAAACTTAAACAAAAAAGCCATACTAGCTCCCAAATTGAAGAACTTGACAGAATAGGGAAAGGATTAGTGTTTAGCTTTGGAAAGAAAAGGAAGAATCTAAAAAATATTTTCCAACCTTTAGTAGTTTTGTTGTTGCATGGCTATTTTGTATTTAGTTGCTTTTCTGATTTTGAGACACTAACATTTCTATTTATCATTTTAGGTTTTTAGAACGCCTTTTTGAGCGACACATAAAACAAAATAAACATCATTTGGAGGAGGTTTGTCTTTCTTTAGACATTCATTAGAAAAAATTCTAATATGGAAAGAATTTTAAAGCTTTTCCACAGCCTCAAAGAATGCATTAAAGCAGATGCTTTTTTTCCCTTGAACCTTTTGTGTGTGTGAGGGCAGTTGCGGGGGGGCGGGGGGAGCGCCGTGAAAGAAGTGTTAATCTTGCTGAGATGAGCAGCACTGCAGACAAAAGTAATTCAGTTTGACTAGCTTATTAATTAATGTAATTATTCTTGTCTTGTCTTTAATCCTAGGAAAAAATGCGCCATCTGCTGCATATCCTGAAGATGGACTTAGGCTGCACATCCAGAGAAAACTCAGTAAAGCTGGATGATATTGATATGCTGAATTTACTTGATTTTGAACAGGCTGAGAATTCAGAAGAAGATGAAGATAAAAGCAAACATGATACCACAATTCAACAGGAACGTCAAGAATATCAAAAAGCTTTGGATATGTTATTGTCTATACCAAAAGATGAGAATGAGAGACTCTCTTCACCAAATGAATTTTTCCTGCCCATCTATAAATCAAAGTGCTCAGAAGGGGTTATAATTCAGCAAGTGAATGATGAAACAAATCCTGGACCTTCAGTTTGGGATGACAAAAATCCAAGTGTCTCTGACAACTTAGCAGACCAGGAGACTTCTGTGAATGTCATTGAAGGGGATAGTGACACTGAAAAGGTGGAGACTTCAAATGAATTATGTTGTCTTAGCACAGAACTCTCCCCGGCTCTTCAATTTCACAGTATCCAAGAGAACAACAGTCATGACATGGAAGGACCAACTCTTAAAATCATGGAAATGAGCATTGAGGACTGACCTTTGGATGTTTGATCTTCATTAATAAATATCCCAAGTGGCCAGTAATTCAATATTCCTTTTCCTCTGTTTTATTCTTTCATATATTAAGATTTCTGTATTTGCTTTCTATGCTCTATAATAAATTACCTTAAATTAGCAGCTTAAAACTATACACATGTATTATTTATCCTATAATTTCTGTGTGTTAAGAGTTCTGGGTGTAACTTAGATGGGTCTGGTCTGGGTCTCAAGCCTACAAGCCAGGTGTTACTTGGGGATATGGTCTCATCTGGAGGCTTGACTGGGGCAAGAATCTGCTTCCAAACTCTTTTCAGGTTGTTGGCAGAATTCCTTTCCCTTTGGCTAGTGAGATATGAAGCCCCATATTATATAACAATCACAGGAATGACTTTCCATCACCTTTGCTACCTTCTTTTAGTTACAACCAAGTCACAGGTCCTGCCCACACTTAATGAGTGGAGATACTATACAAGGGTATGAATGCCAGAAGGTGAGAATCACAGGGTCACCCTAGGATCTATTGGCCATGATTTCTAAAATTGCTCTTCAGGGGAAAATAGTTTACCCAAACATAAGTGATTTTGTATGCAATGGGAAATGATTTATGACCTGGCATGGATCTTGAAACATTAAGCTTTATCTGTAGTATCTTTAAAGAATATTTTTTTAAATTTATTTGTTTGTTAGACAGAGATCACAAGTAGGCAGAGAAGGAGGGGGAAGCAGGCTCCCCACTGAACAGGGAGCCCGATGTGGGGCTCCATGCCAGGACCCTGGGATCATGACCTGAGCCAAAGGCAGAGGCTTAATCCACTGAGCCACCCAGGTGCCCCTATCTATCATATCTTTAATTTCTTCTTTCTCACTTCTGTCAGTATCTGAAGTTTCAAGGCCTTTCTAGTTACCAGTGAGCTAGGGCAGACTGTTAGCTTTCTGAAAAATTGTCCCTTCTTAATGAAGGCAAACATACTATCAACCCAGTTTGATAGTCTCCTCTTGCCCTTGTAGTTCATGAGTGGGATTTTTCTATTAAGATATGTCTCAGAAGGGCATCTGGGTGGCTCAGTTGGTTAAGCAACTGCCTTCAGCCCAGGCCATGATCCCAGGGTCCTGGGATCAAGTCCCACATCGGGCTCCCCCTACTCTGCAGGGAGCCTACTTCTGGAGGCTCCCTCTGCCTGCCACTGCCCCTGCTTGTGCTCTCTATCTCTGTCAAATAAATAAATAAAATCCTTAAAAAATATATGTCTCAGAAAACTTACCGCTATTGATGTTTTCAACTGGTTATAATAATGTAATTGACTATTTGAGTCCCAGTTTCATGCCTAGGGACTATGAAGAATATACAGATGAAACAAAATAATGATAACCCAGATGTTCTAGAAACTTTGCAATGGCACCCAAGTATCCCAGTCTTCAACTCAGGCTTTTATCATCCCCGGCCCACACCAGGGTTTTCACAAAGGTAGCATATACCACTGCAGGTATGAGAGATGATTTCTGGTCAGATATAGGTGACAGATCTGTCTCACTCATGGGAAGCTGACTGGCACCACTGTGTTCAGGATTCAGGCTCAGGAACAACTCTAAAGTACAATATGGTGGGGCTGAGCATCCAGCCCACTCCTCCCCCAGTGTCTTGGGCCCCAAGTCACCCTGCTGCAGCCCTTCTCAGCCCCTCCTATTCCTCAGCTCCCAACTGTGGAATTCTCCGCCCTAACTTTTTGAGCAACTCCCGCCTTTTCCATCCTACAATCCTCTTCAACCTCCTAAAAGATCCTCAACCCTATGCTTGCCTCCCAGCCTGGGGCTCCCCATCAGTCATCCTTCACCCCATCTGTTTGTGGGCTCCATCCTTCTCTCAGCCCCCAGGGCTCCTTTCTTCAGTCCCAACCTCACTCTTCCACAAAGCCCTTGCCCCATTATCCATGCAACTGCCTCAGTCTCTCTGCGCTGGCTCCAAGTTTCCTCCCTTTCCTGGAGCTGCCATATTGCTTACAGCATTCTCAGTAACTGGCTTCTTGCTGGTTCTCCACCCTTTGGGCCCAGCCTCAGATCTGCCACTGCCTGCTTTGCCATGTCTGCCTTCACCAACCTCCACCCCAGGGTACAGCTTTTTGTCTCCAGGACCATGAACCATCCTCATTTTTATGTCTTTTAGGGTACTTTGTTGTTGTTGTCATTGTCCTCAGGATTCCCTTTAAAATTCAAGCTTAGATGTGTTGGTTTAAAGAAATATCAAAAATAAAATTCAAGCTTAGATGTGTTGATTCTTGATTCTGGCAAAAGTTGTGCAAAGGTGGGAAGTGAATGTTGGGAAACACTGGCTTAGGGTCTTCCGACAGCATCTCAGTTTCTCCCTCTCTTTCTACCCCTTCCCACAGCATCCTCCACTCTGCTCTCTGGAGGAGTGATGAGTGAGCCTTTGAGACAGACTGCCTGAACTTGATCCTTGTGAGCTGGGACCAGAGGCTGGGTTAACAGCCTCTGTGGGTGGCAAGGAACTTAAAAAGCCTTCACTGCTGGGCTCTAAGAACTAAATAGGTTGTGTGTGAATTAAATATTCATAGCTGCTATTCTAACACCATGTCACCACTCTGTTCAAAAACAAAAACCTTTGGGATGCCTGGGTGGCTCAGTCGGTTAAGCCACTGCCTTTGGCTCAGGTCCTGATCCCAGAGTCCTAGGATTGAGTCCCGCATCGGGCTCCTTATCCAGCAGGGAGCCTGCTTCTCTCTCTGCCTCTGTCTGCCACTCTGCCTGCTTGTGCTCTCTCTCTGACAAATAAATAAATAAAAATTTTTAAAAAACCTTTGAGAGTTTCCTCTTACTGACAAAGTCCAGGTCCCTTTGCATTTTTTTATCAAGTCATGTTTTCCTTCCCAGTTCATCTCTAGCCATCCAACCCCCAAGCATCCTAAGTGTCTAGCACTTCGGATTTTACTTGTTCCTTAAGCATGGCAGAGGTTCCTCCACTCCATACCCCTGCTTCGTACTTGCTAACAGCTCAGATTATCATTTCCCCTGTGCTGCCCTCTTGGGCCTTCGCCAACAGCCCAGACTGTAACATCATGAGACCTTATCTGATTGCCCTAACATTTGTCCCACTTGCTCTGGGATCCGGGATCACTCAGATCCACAGTATGAATTACAATATTGCTTATGTGCCTAGTTTCTCTCCTGTCTAGACTATGGGCTTCTTAAGATGAAAGACTTATTTCTCGGGCACCTGGGTGGCTCAGTGGGTTAAGCCTCTGCCTTCGGCTCAGGTC
Source organism: Neogale vison (assembly GCF_020171115.1). NCBI lineage: Eukaryota > Metazoa > Chordata > Mammalia > Carnivora > Mustelidae > Neogale > Neogale vison. The sequence goes on from NC_058103.1 coordinate 27,412,697, forward strand.
ATGATCTCAGGGTTTTGGGATCAAGCCCCACATTGGGCTCTCTGCTTGGCAGGGAGCCTGCTTCCCGCCCCACCCCACTCTCTGCCTGCTTGTGATCTCTCTCTCTCTCTCTTTCAAATAAATAAATAAAATTTAAAAAGAAAATAAAAGAAAGACTTATTTCTCTTTGGATGCCAGGTCACAGTCTGCTTGAGAATGAATGTATTTGTTCACAGAGGGAGACAGTTGAAGCTAGAGGAGAGGCTTAGGCACAGTGATGTTTTCGGGAAACAGGACAGACTTTTCCTGTCTCTATAGGAAGGACAAATCTCCCATGGAAGGGAGAATGTAGCAAATTGCTAAATTACAAGAAAATTTCCTCATTTGCTCACGTTTTACATGGTGTAAAATATAAATTAGTATCTTCCTGAGATTTTTCTTCTAAAACTCACAGTTTTGTGTGTGTGTGTGTGTGTGTGTGTGTAGTTGTTGTTGTTGTTGTTGTTTCCCAGCGAAGCCAATCAGCAAAGATCAGAACAGCTTTTACAGGGCAAGACAATTTGCCAAGTGGAACAGTTAGCTTCAAGGTTGCCTATGAATTTTTAATTTGCTCTGGGCCCTGGTTTAAGGATTTGACCTAGATGATCCAAAGATTTTAGTTTTCTTTTTTTTTTTTTCTTCAGGTTTTATTTATTTGAGAGGGAGAAGGAGAGAACGAGCAAGAGAGCATGAGCAGGGGGAGCAGCAGAGGGAGAGGGAGAAGCAGGCTCCCTGCTGAGTGGGGGTGGGGCAGAAAATGCCAACAGGACCCTGGGATCATGACCTGAGTCAAAGGCAGACGCCCAACCAACCGTGCCACCCAGGCACCCCAAGATTTTAGTTTTAATATACCTAAGTTAGCCTTGGCTTAATTCCTCGGGGTTTTAGAAAATATCATTGAGGTAACAAAGATCGGAGTAGCTGGTTGCCCTTCACGTGCTGCCACCGCGCTGTGGGAAGCACCTGCTGGGCCCATCACACTGCGGTGATAGAGGATGTCACCTAATCAGCTGCTTTCCCAGACCTTTTAAAAGCAGCAGATAGGGGCGCCTGGGTGGCTCAGTCTGTTAAGCATCTGCCTTCAGCTCAGGTCATGACCCCAGAGTAGTAGGATCGAGTCCTGCGTCGGGCTTCTTGGTCAGAGAGGAGACTGCTTCTCCCTCCCCTTCTCCCTGCTCTTCCCCCTACTTGTGCTTTCTCTGTCAAATAAAAAAATCTTTATAATAAATAAAAGCAAGCTGCAGACGGTATACGCCAGGAAGAAGAGAGTTGAATTGATCTAAGGGACGTTCTGCTCCAAAACCAGCCTTTGCCTCAGGAATTCCGCCTGGGATCCGCATCCAGGTTAGCAGACGGCAGCGCCCGCCCAGCGGCCCTGCAAGCGCGGCTTCCCCGCGGCGCTGATTCCGCGAACACGTTCGGGTCACGGAGCTGACCCTCCGGCTCCGCGGACAGGACGAATACACTGTTGCGCGGGTTTTCTTTTGCCGCTGTAACAAGTTGCCGCGCACTTAGGGACTTAAAGAAAGCCTTATTACTATGGACTCTGAAAAACAATCTGAGGGGTTTGAAGTGGCGGGGGGGTGGGAGGTTGGGGTACCAGGTGGTGGGTATTATAGAGGGCACGGCTTGCATGGAGCACTGGGTGTGGTGAAAAAATAATGAATACTGTTTTTCTGAAAATAAATAAATTAAAAAAAAAAAAAAAAAAGCCTTATTACTGTTCTGGAAGTCAGACGCCCTAAAATCCAAATCCCGCTAGGGCTGCCCTCTTGGAGGCTCTGGGGGAGACCGTGGCCTCGGCTTCTCCGGCTTCTAGAGGCCGCCCGCGACCCTTCCCCTGCGGCCGCCCCCTTCATGGGGGTCAGCTGGGCAGCACCTTCAACTCTCTCCCCACCGCGGCTTCCATCAGCCGGTCTGCTCTGGAGCAGGAGCCTTCCTGCCTCCCTCTGGGCCCCTTGAGGTTCATTTGCGCCCCGCCCCGCCTCGCCCCCCGGACCCAGCACACAGTCCCCACCTCAAGACCTGTCATTTGGCCGCAAAGCCCCCTCTGGCCGTGCGAGGCGACGGTCACACTTGGCTGTGGAAGGAATCCCAACTGGAGATCTCCGTGGGACACCTGGGGCTTTTTAAGCGACTTACGCGGTGGTTCTCCGCGGGAAGGCACGTCTGAATCGCCCGGAGAACCCGTGGAGGCCGATGTCCCGGCCTCCAGCCCGCCAGCTCCGGATGACCCCGGAGAGTCTGAATTTCTAACAAGTTTCCAGCGCCGCTGCTGCTGGTCTAGAAGAAGCCTCGCCAAAAAAAATGAGGCGACCACTTGGCGACAAAAAGCTCCCTGCAGGGCTGGGGGTGGGAGGAGCTCCGTCGGCCCGCTGGGAAGTGCGTCGGCGATGCTGGTCCTGGAAGGACACCGAATGGTTCCACCAGTGTCCCCGTTAGTGAAGCGGCCTGTTGTCCTGATGCACTCCAACGTCTACACAGTCCGTCACCGCGGAGATGCCTGATGTCCGGCAACGACTAGAAGAAACACCCGATGGTTCGGTACATTATTTAAAATAATCTGGGGTGGTGTGTGGGGGGGGGGGTGCTGCGTGGCTCAGTGGGTTAAAGCCTCTGCCTTCGGCTCAGGTCATGATCCCGGGGTCCTGGGATGGAGCCCCGCTCAGCAGGGAGCCTGCCTCCCCGCCCCCACCTGCCTCTCTGCCTACTTGTGATCCCTCTCTCTGTCAAATAAATAAATAAAAGATTAAAAAAAAATCTTTAAAACAATCTGGGACGCCTGGGTGACTTGGTTGGTTAAGCACCTGCCTTCAGCTCACGTCACAGTCTAGGGGTCCTGGGATGGAGCCCCTCTTTGAGCTCCTTGCTCAGCGGGGAGCCTGCTTCTCCCTCTGCCTCCGTCTCCTTCTCCCGCTCTTGCTCTCTCGCTGTCAAATGAATGAATAAAATATTTTAAAATAAATGAATTAAAATTAATACTGAAATAATCCAGCTAATCCAGCAGAGAGGATGCTGGGCAGCTGAGCTGGTTAACCAAAATTAAACTTTTGATTTCAGCTCAGCTCGTGATGAGATGGGGCTGTATGCTAGGTGTGGGACTCTGCTTAACATTTTCTCTCTCCCTCTCCCTCCTCCCATGTGTGCCTGCATTATGTGCACACTCTAAAAAGTAAGTAATTAAATAGTATAAATAAAGAATAATCCAGTGGGAAATGGGACTAATTATATGCTTCCATGCAAAAAGATCCAGAGTGAAAAAAACACAAGCAAAATAGCTTTAATTGTACTAATACATTCACACGTGAATTACAGCTTCAATATTTTTTTCATGGCAAAAACTAATACATTCATTTCACATATATTACAGTCATTCAAACTTTTTTGCCCATTAAAAATACACAATTTTACAAACCAATGATGGTTTAAAAGAATTAAGTTCTTCTGCTTATACATTTTTACATTAATCTCCAGATAGCACTTAAAATTGCTTTTTAAACTATAAAATACTAGACAATTCTTTGTACTAGCATGTTGAAAACTTAGAATTCCCAGTGCATTTTTTGAATTATAGGGCTACTTTCTAAGAAAATGTATTTCATATAAATTTTCTCCAAATTTTGGGCTTATTAGATCTGTTAAATCATGTTAACTTCTGTTGGAATTTTTACTTAAATCGGCTTGCTATCTAGATGTTTATTTCTTTTTAAGATTTTATTTATTTACTTGACACAGAGAGAGAGAGGGATCACAAGTACGTAGAGAGGCAGGTAGAGAGGCAGGTGGGGGTCGGAGGTGGGGGGTGGGAAGCAGGCTCCCTGCTGATCAGACAGCCCAATGGGGGGCTCGATCCTAGGACCCTGAGATCATGACCTGAGCCACCCAGGCGCCCCTAGCAGAGCATCAAACGATGCTCTGCTAAATTCACTATGGGTAGGGTTTGGATTGCTTCAGTTTTTAACCAGATCATTCTATTCAGAAATATACAACAAATTTCTGATTCGTTACAGTATAATTCTTCATCTGAGCCAAACTCCATCTTTATTTTTTTTTAAAGATTTTATTTATTTATTTGACAGAGAGAGATCACAAGCAGACAGAGAGGCAGGCAGAGAGAGAGGTAGAGGGAAGCAGGCTCCCTGCCGAGCAAAGAGCCCGACGCGGGACTCGATCCCAGGACCCTGAGATCATGACCTGAGACGAAGGCAGCGGCTTAACCCACTGAACCACCCAGGCGCCCCAAACTGCATCTTTATATCTCAGAATATTTCCTTCAGTTAAGCACAATAGAATGAAACACTGAGGTGTTTTCATAGGAAAATATTTAACATTTCCATGATAAAAATCTGTTTTATATCGTAATGTAAAAAATTACATGAGAATACAATAAAAAAAGCAAAAATATATTCCAACGGCCCAGTGCCAATCAATCTGTTGAGTAAGTATCCAAGCTTTTTTTTTTTTTTTAAAGATTTTGTTCATTTATTTGAGAGAGAGCCAGTGAGAGAGAGCATGAGAGGCGAGAAGGTCAGAGGGAGAAGCAGACTCCCCATGGAGCTGGGAGCCCAATGTGGGACTCGATCCTGGGACCCCAGGACTACGACCTGAGCCGAAGGCAGTTGCTCAACCAACTGAGCCACCCAGGAGCCCAGTACCCAAGCTTTTAAAGAGGCTTGATATACTAACAAATATTTTTATTTTCCCCCTCATTTTGTGTTGCTTAGAAATTGCATATACTTATAATTGTGTAATAGCTCAATTCTATGAGAAATTAAGCTACTCACTTTAATATAGAATTGAGAAACTCTAATATGAAAGGGTCCAAGCTGATAGTAATAGAAAAGTTTCAAAAGCACTGAAAATCATCTTTGCACAGTAACTACTGCTTCAATTTCTCTGTCCTGACATAAAAACCAGACTATGCAAATAAAACCCATTAGAGCTCTTCTGGTCTAAAAGTTGTTGCAAATTCTAGATCTTTTCTCTTCTGTTTGTACTTGTTTTCTTTCATCTCTTAACTCCAGAGGGTTAACCTGAGTTTTGTACTATTTTTAATCTTGTTTTAAAAAAATCTGTTCTGGAAATAAATTTGTCACTCACCTCTGGAGAGTATTTACTTCTTCAAGCCACTTGGGCTTAACCAGTATTTGCACTAGGCTTATTCCAGTAAACCGCAAAACCATTAGATCCTTTTGAGAAAATTAACTTTAAGATCAAACTACATTTTGAAAAATATCACGACAGAATAAAGAAAAAGAGGGACGCCTGGGTGGCTCAGTTGGTTGGACGACTGCCTTCGGCTCAGGGCGTGATCCTGGAGTCCCCGGATCGAGTCCCGCATCAGGCTCCCAGCTCCATGGGGAGTCTGCTTCGCTCTCTGACCTTCTCCTCGCTCGTGCTCTCTCTCACTGTCTCTCTCTCTCAAATAAATAAATAAAATCTTAAAAAAAAAAAAGAATAAAGAAAAAGATCTTGTCTCACTCGGTGATCCATTAACTGCAAGTGATTTCTAATAAACTTCTAGGACAGTCTTCTAGCACTGATCATATATGACTTATGACATTTGCATCTTCTAAAAAAAATGAGTGACTGAGCTTCTATTCCTCATTCATTTGTTCAGATTTTCTCAGATGATGAATGAGCAGGTTGAAACAGAAAGCCAGTTGTCATTAACTCTGTACTAGACCCATCAACCTACCCCCCAAATTGAGGCCAGATTCATGTTCTGGTTAACAAAAAGATAACCCAACCTTCTGAATTTCTTTGGCACAGACCTGCTCCTAAGAGTGAACACTGTATATTTTTCTCCCACAAGTTTTTGAGTATGAATTTAAAACCCACATGCACACTTAAAATGTCCATAGTATGGACATTTGACAGCTTATATAGAGTACTGAGATTTTCACACAGCTAAAAAACCAAGCAGCTCAGTTAAAATTGTAGCTTTATTACAGTGGCATTGTGTACTGGTATAGCGAGTGTGGGAACATGGTATTCTAGTTCAAAGCCAGAGGATTTTGGAGATTTTTTTTTTTAAGATTTTATTTACTTGAGAGAGGGACAGAGATCACAAGTAGGCAGAGAGACAGGCAGAGAGGGAGGGGGAAGCAGGCTCCCTGCTGAGCAGACAGCCCAATAAGGGGCTCGATGTGGGGGCTCCATCCCAGGACCCCGAGATCATGACCTGAGCTGAAGAGGAGGCTTTCATCCACTGAGCCACCCAGACACCCCAGATTTTGGAGATTTTGTGTCTTTCTATATGATGTGCCACAAAATGGCTTAATGGAAACTAAAGAATAATGATGAAGACTTATACAGCTAGTTATTTTCAAAAATTAACATCCATATTGTTAGTTCCACGGTTAGAAATTCAATTATTCCTTTCTTGTCATCCATCTGTACTTATTGATACTATTGAAGTATAATTTACAGTAAGTGGTTACTATCCCTTAACCCATCAACATATTGAGAGAAGTTTAGGTTTACTCTAGATTTTTGAGAACTATTTTAATTTCTCAAGTATGTGGGGCAATGTAAACATTTCTGGAGACAGGCTGTGTGGCCAGACCCTACGTAATGTACATGTGACCTACATACCCTTTGCATGGGAACATTTGCTTGGAACTGTGCCTCCTCAGCCAGGTGCTGCAGACCTTGAACTTCCTTCGTGGCCCATCCTCTGCTTCCCATTTGTTGCCAGTGACAGGAAAGGGAGGGTATTTAGGGGGCAACAGGAAGGGCAGGCAAGTGCAGTGCCAATTCACCCTCCCTCACCCCCGATCTGCTTTCACAGGTGGCATCCCCGCTCATTTCATCCCACGTCCCGGTCCATTCCTGTCCTTCATGAGCCATTCAAGCTTCTGTAACGCGTGGTGGATGTTCCCTTCTGTGGAGTTCTCCAAGCAAACGCTGTTCTACCTGACCAGCCCCTTGCTGAGGCTTGGGTCCCTACCACCAGGCAGAGAATTCGTTCTCGCATCTCACCACCAGGGTGCAGCAGGGAGAAAATTTGCTCTGTGTTCTCAGAGTTCGGAGAGTGACTATTTGGTTCTACACCAAACAAGCTTTGGGAGGACAAACCAGGCGAGTTAACACCCACTTGGACTACTGTTTACAAGGGGAAATATTACTGTTTTTCTCAATAATTCCACACACATATGAACTTTTAGAGCATAATTTTTATTTGGGAACTGCCTGTAATATATGAAAAACTATGCCACTTTAACCGCCCGAGGACCCCTTCAACTATTGCCTAAAATCCTTTATCCACTCATCCCCAACACATGCAAACTTCAGAAAACTGGGCTTTCTGATTTTTCCTCATTTCTCTATAATTGTAGATACTGGATAATTGTAGATACTGGAACGGAGCCCTTATCTAGATGAATTTGAAAAACTCATATTTCGAGAAATGTTTTTCCAGGCAAATTCCTAATGTACCTATTCCTCTATTTTTGAAATATCTCTCACCTCAATAATGAGTCCCCTCCAATTTAGGGTTCTTTTAAAAATAAACTTTTAACTGGAAAAAAGACAGTTCTAGCTTGTCCCACATGAAATCTTGATGGGAAACAAGTTCCCTAAATTTATATCCCAAAGAGCTCCTTTAAAATGTCCAATTTCAGGGGCACCTGACTGGCTCAGTGGGAGGAGCATGTGACTCCAGATCTCGGGGTTGTGAGTTTGAGCCCCATGTTGGGTGCAGAGATTGCTTAAAATGAATAAATAAATTAAAACTTAAAAAGTCGGATCTTAAAAACAATTTACAGTAAACAGTAATTCTTGCTTCCATCTGTTCACGCAAATTTCAAACCCGCTCCTACGGTGCCGCTGACCTCCAGTTGCACATTTTAAAACGTGAGGTTTTATATTATATGTATGTAATATATACATATATATTTTCCTAATGTTGTGAATATTAACATATCAACCCATCCTGAAGGGGCTGTTTTCTTCTGACGACGAAAGCTTCACAGGAAAGTTGGCCTGCCTGCTGCCCTCACTCAGTCCTCCACCCTGACACATACTCCTCCTCTGCGGTTTGGCCTGGACCTTCCTCTTTCTGGAAGCTTCCAAGGGAGCATAGGTCTGTCCACCTTCTGTTTTAATTCTGCCAAAGGGTCTTAAAGGCTAAATACTAGGGTTTTCAGAATACTTCACAGCAGGTGTTCCATAGGAAAGTAAGTAATAATGACTGCACTTGACATTCCTAAGGAGTACTTTCTGTGCTCAAAACTCTCAGCTAGAATATGTCCTCACAAGACCCCACTCATCAGGAAGACTGATGCTAGAGATGCCAAAATCAATCCATTGGAAAACACTGGCTTGTAACCTACTTTTTGTGAAAATGTACATTTTGGTAATTTTGCTATGAAATTTAGAATCTCAAGGACCTAAGAGACACTGGGACAGCAAAGCACTATGTAAGTTTGGCAGAAAGCAACATCCTCGGTTCAGATGTGGCAAACCTATGAAGCCTAAACGTTGTACAGTTTGTTCTTGAAGATCACATTATTTCAAAGTCCAGTAATGTCGATTTTTATTCAGAAATACTTCCATATTCACTAACTGAAAAGGTTTAAATATTCACAAGGGTCAAACATGCAACATTTTAAGAGTGACATTTAAATACTGTAAGTAAGCCCTCAGAAGTAATCTACTTGTAATTATTACAACTGGAAAACAAATATACCATATATTACTCTTTAGATTTTTGTTTTACAGTATGTTCTTGTCAATGGGACACTTCAAAATGTTTAAACTTGACAGAATAGTATTTCTTAAAAAAACGTACCATGGAAGAAAAAAAAAACACTGAAAATACTCCCATCCTTTACACGATGTGGAGATGGGAAATATGATCATAAAAACCTCTCATCTCATTCCTCCAGAAGCTCTTTCTCAATATTTACACTTGGGTCCACTGTTATTTAAACCTGACTCTTAAAACAATTTCAGGTTAAAATTAACATTTTATCCCAAAGTGAGCAGTGTGCCCACTTCCAGTATTCGTTTTCACTACTGTCTCCTGAATTACCCACTTAAGCGCTGGTTTCTGGGTAACCCAGAGACAGGCCAATCCACACTGTATGAAGCAAATCCTGTCTCACGGTGGACAACACACAGTCAGTGGTCACGTTCAACTGTGAGTGAAACTGCTTTCAGAGTGAACGTGGAGATCAGAACCATCCCTAGGACACTGTCATTAGGGGAACAGCCCCGGATGTGGCAGTTTGGAAGCTCTGCATTTTAGAGAAGCAACCTCAAAAGGAAAAATGAGATGGTTCCTCAGTGACACATACCCATTAAGTCCTTATACTCAAGTCCCTCTGTGACAAGGCCATCTTAGCCCCGACCAAAGGCCACCTTCTCCCTCTCTAGCTCAGCCATCAGGATGCGATCGATGGAGGGAGGAGGAACCGAGAAGCTAACACTGACCTCAGGGGTGAAGTTAGGGGGTCGGGGAACTCTTGACTAGAACAGCAATCTATGGGAGCCCCACAAGTAGTCTAGGCTGTAGTTTTGGGAACTGAGGTGAAACTATTACTAACTCTTCCCTTCTTTTAATCAGAAGATAAAACCTCTTCCAGGCTTCTTTTAATGATAAAATAAACCTGACTTTCTTTATCATAAAAGAACACAAGTTCAGGTGTAAGAATTCCAAGGAAACAGTGAGTCACAGAGAGTGACTTGAACCTCCCGGCAGGTACCTACCCACCGCCCAGCCCCCACTCTCCACCCCAGCCTCTCAGGGGGAGCAGAGTTAATACTGCACTTCTGTCAAAGGCATCTCACGCCTGCCATCCTGCAATTACACCGCACTTACCCTGCCCTGACCACCCACGTACGCTTAGCCCTTCTCGCTTCCAAACACTTCTGGATACCCACTGTTAGCGTCTCATCTATCAAGAAACACATATATTAAAATTCAGATTTGTCTTTAACAACAAAGTGCTTAAAACCAACATAGGCAACTGTTTTTCACTTCAGTTTCAACCAGTCAGATCAAACTGGTTTAGGTTTACAAATAATACTGAAAAAAATAGTGACTCTGAGTATTGTCTTACATTTCCAATAATGTGCCTTCATTCCCGACTTTCTCTTACAGTAATGGGTTCATTTCAGTACCTTAATGAGTTGAACTCTTGTTTGCAAAATAGAGAAGGTACAAATATATAGAATATTCTAGAATAAAAAATTTTCTGAATATAAAAATTCTTTCTATGTTTCAAATAACACTTTTAGATTCTTCTTGTAATTTTAGGTTTGGTAACTAAACTGTTGAGTTTTTAAAAAATAACAAGAGATAGTAGCATGGTTTTAAATACAAACTCACATGGGAACTATTCATACCTGTGGACCATCCCCGTGGAAAGTTTCTCACCAAAAAGCCCCAAATACTTTAATCATAAAATAAAATTCCAAGACATCCAAGCTAGAAATTGATGTGCCTTCCTGACTGCCAGAGTTGCCCTGCACAGCTTCAGTAAAACAGAGAACTATCTGGAAAACCACCTCCACAAAGTATGCAAGTGCTGCCAATTGGACAGACGTGAGCGGGCAAGGCCCCAGGGACCACGTCCTCCTCCGTCAGCCCTTCCCCAGCCCTGGGCTCTGCAGGTCTCCCTCTGGGCACCGTTGTCCAGGCGCCACCAAGGTGCGACTCATGGCCCAGCCTGGCAGCCGCAGGGAGGTCTGAGTCAGGCGCTCCCGTCAGCTGTCAACGTGTCGCCCCATCAGTCCCCGTCCTGAGCTGTGGGAGCTCAGATGAGCCTGGAGCTCTTGAGGAACTGAATGAGGACGCGGTACACGAACGTGTACTGGCACAGCGTCTGTACCATCATCATCCTCTGCTGCCTCAGCATGTCCAGCCCCCTCGGGATGTCCAGCACCTGGAAGGAGAGACAACCGTGAGCGGATGCAGGCCCCCACAGAGATGGGAGCAGTCCTAGCAGAAGTCTGGTCAAGACCCACACACTGTCCTAACCCAGCACCTTCTAGAAGAAGCCTCCGGGGAACGTGCCCTAAGAGCACTGGTAGGCCACTAAGCCCCTTTCTTCCCCAGCCTTGTGCCCAGCCTGCTTCTCCCCCGACCAAGGACATACATACCTCATTGTGTTCCAGGCAGGCGATCATGATCTCGGACAGAATGACGACACCAGTCCTTCCCACCCCAGCACTGCAGTGGACCAGCAACGGAGGGTTGGGGCTCTTTGGTTCACTGGTACTATTTGTATGACGTCGAACAGACTGGATCTCCTCAAGGTATGCTATGAAATACCAGTGGAACAGAGAAATAGGCAAGGATTAAAGCCCATCAAACTGACAGTTTTCAGATTATCATCACTGATTGGAAGGACTCTGGATAAAGAACACCGGGTGCCAGTTAACCAGCCCCAACGGCTAACTGACAGTGTGACCGTGGGCGAGTCACTGCCTCTGCCCCACTACAAAATGTGATGGAGGAGACAGTCTCTGAAAGTCCTTCTACTCGCCACCAAATCCTACTCTAAAAACTTTTCTCTGTTAAACTTCCTCTAAACACTTGAAGCCTTTACTTTAAAGCTAGTCCAGGGCGCCCAGGGGACTCAGCATGTTGAGCATCTGTCCCTGGCTAGGGTTGTGATCCCAGGGTCCTGGATGGAGCCCAGCTTCCCCCTCTGCCTCTGCCACTAGCCCCCAGCTCGTGCTCTCCCTCTCAAATAAACAAATAAAATCTTTAAAAAAAATAATAAAATAAAGCAAGTCCAAAGCTTCTATTAGCCATCCTAAAGGAAATACTTGAGGAGTGATGTCTTGCTCCATGCACACGACCAGAGAGGAGCCTGTGCCGGGTAGACACTTACATAAAAATCCCTTGATGTCCTCAGGACAGCCATGCTCAGGCCAGTCCGTGTACTGGAGATGCCAGACCGTCCTCTCCTGTCCCGTGAGCAGGTGCTTCATCTTCAGGCCCGTGGTAGCGTAGCAGCCAGAGTCAGTGCGGAAGCGGGTGGTGATCTTAAATCTCCCGTAGGTGACGGTGTTATGCCGGGAACCCAGCCGAGGCCAGTACCTGAAGCTCTTCTCCCTCCCGCCCTCCTGTGAAGGACAAGGGCGGTCAGAAGCCAAGAGCAGCCCAGCCGCAGGCACCCCCTCATACAGATTGTGCACCCGAGAAGCAGGATGGCAACCTGGCCTGCCTCCTGCGGTAAAGTTCGGGGCCCCATCATCAAAGAAACTGTTCTCAGGCAGAGAAAATTAACCATGGGACTGGAGCACTCACCTCTTCCACAGTCACCATTGCTATGATGGCGACTCCCTGTTCCCACACCATCTGCCAAAAATCCTGACAGGTATTCTGCAGCGGCCCCTGTGTGGCAATATAATCCCACTCAATTCCACTGACAGAGACCTGAAATTAGAAAACGGGTTTTAAAAAATTAATGTGTGGGGTGCCTGCACGGCTCAGTCAGTTAAGCGGCCGACTCGGTTTGGGCTCAGGTCGTGATCTCGGGGTCATGGGATCGAGCCCCACGTTGGGGGCCACAGCCAGTGGGGAGTCTGCCTGGGATTCTCTCTCTCTCCCTCTAACCCTCCTCTCCCGCTCTCTCTAAATAAATCTTTAAATATTAATTAATGTGTATGCATATATGAATGTATGCATATTTGTTTATGGTAGTACTAAAAGATGAGCTGAATTACTCAGAATAAAGGTGTAGCTCTTATTCTTTTTCTTTGTTAATACAATTCCCATTACTACCTGTTTATAAACTTACACACTGTGAATGCACATGATATGTATGTGACCTGGGACAATATGCTTAACCTCTTTGCCTCTCTGCTCTCATCTGCAAAATAAAAATGCCATGTACCTGCATAGGGCCACTGGCAGAATTAAATGAGTCAATGTATCTGATCTGGTGCCTGCGCATAATAGGTTCTCAATACATAGCTCTTACTGCTGCTGATATAAAAATATCCACATCACAGTATCCTAAAGTACAAATAGTTTCCCCTCATGAAGTACTAAACATTGGGAAAACTAGTAACAATTAAGTCAAAACTGAGGTTAAAAAAAAAAAAAACTGAGGTTAAATACCAGATTTCTAGGACAGAAAAAAAATATTCCTGCTTAAAGTGGTCTCGCCTCTGAACTTCTAAGTCCAGATACGCCCCCCCCCCCCCCCCCCCCCCCCGCCATGATACTAAGTTACCACCGGAGCCCGACCCTCCTTGAGAACCGGCTGCCAACCGTGTCTGGGTCTGTAGCCAGGAGAGCTGGTTAAAGGCCACGCCCACTGACATTCGGGACCACAGTGGCGCTTCCCAAGGGCCCCGCGAGGCTCGGCCCACAGTCACACTCATGGCTGCCCGCTGGAGTCCCGGCTGGACTCCCTCACTGAGGGCGGGCTCCAGCCAGCAAGGGGCTGGGGTCTGTGGCCCAAGAGGCAGGAGTCAGTGCTTTATTCAGAGGAAAGCACGAGGAGGCCCCGCGCTGGTAAGTGGCAGACCCTGGAGTTCTGAGGCTCAGCTGCCTTCCCCGGCCTTCTGCAACACCTACATAAGACGAGGACTTTCTTCAGTACTCACCCATCCCATCATGAGAGGCTGGATGAGTTACTGCACAGAAATGCTCAGCTTTTAAATTAATTATACCTACATCAACAAGCGCACGTGCTTATCCCCTGATACTACCAAGGGCAAAGGCTTTAGCAGGCCGACCGCCTGGTCCCTGAAAGCCTCAAGCGTGAACCTGCACTCATCAAATATCACTTGCACACAAAATAAAATGTGGGAAAGAAGAAAAATTCCTGACGTGGATACTTCTTCATTAACTCCCAATAAGAAAACATCTCCTTCCCCAAATAAAAGCACGTGATCTCCAGCCAGCACAAACAAAAGGGACAGCACCCTGCTTCCCTCGTGGCCCAGCTGGGAATCATCATCACTTCCCCCCTCCTTTTATTTTTTAAGATTTTATTTATTTATTTGACAGAGAGAGAGATCACAAGTAGGCAGAGAGACAGGCAGAGAGAGAGGGAAGCAGGCTCCCCGCTGAGCAGAGAGCCCGATGCGGGGCTCAATCCCAGGACCCTGAGATCATGACCTGAGCCGAAGGCAGAGACTTTAACCCACTGAGCCACCGAGGCACCCCCATCATCACTTTCCCCATCTTAATGGGTGGAACATTACCCCAGTTAAATGGCATAACACTGACTCTAGGGAAAAAGTGCACTGCTTCTCCAAAGGACAATCTTGAAAAGTGATCACAGGGAAAAAGCAAAAATAACAGATGTCACTGTTTTTGTTTTTTGTTTTAAATATTATTTATTTGTTTGTTTTTTTATTTTTTTGACAGACAGAGATCACAAGTAGGCAGAGAGGCAGGCAGAGAGGAGGTGGGAAGAAGCAGGCTCCCTGCTGAGCAGAGAGCTCGATGCGGGGCTCGATCCCAGGACCCTGAGATCATGACCTGAGCCAAAGGCAGAGGCTTTAACTCACTGAGCCACCCAGGTGCCTCCAGATGTCACTGTTTTAAGAAAGAGCTTTGGTGACCACCATTAAAAAACCCAGACAGGGCACCTGAGTGGCTCAGCGAGTTCAGCTTCCCACTCTTGGTCTGAGCTCAGGTCAGGATCTCAGGATTGTGAGACCCGGCTCTGTGCTGAACCGGGAGTCTGGTGGACCCTCTTCCTCTCCCTCGGCCCCTCCCCTGCTCCCTCTCTAAAATAAACAATCCTGGGTGGCTCAGTGGGTTAAGCCGCTGACTTCGGCTGGGGTCGTGATCTCAGGGTCCTGGGATTGAGCCTCGGGCTCTCTGCTCAGCAGGGAGCCTGCTTCCTCCTCTCTCTCTCTGCCTGCCTCTCTGCCTACTTGTGATCTCTCTCTGTCAAATAAATAAATAAAATCTTTTAAAAAAATAAATAAAAATAAACAATCCCAGACACCTTCGTCACAGAAGAGTCAGTGCAGGTATGTGATAACAGAAAACTAGCAATTCTGCCATTCTGGAGAGAATTTATGAGCCAGATGAGATCTTCAGATTTAGAAGAACAAAGGCCTAAGGTCAGGCCAAAGAGGCCTCTCTGAGTCCCGGCCACTGTGTCGGGGGCAGAGGGGCTTAGCACTTGGGAGAGGAACACAGCTTTGGCTCTGTTGGTAAACACTTCCTATCCAGCCAGGTTGTACAGATTTCCCACTTTATAATGTAATTTGTCACAATGGCTCCAACTAGGCTGTTCTTAGAATACAGATGTGAAACCAGTTCTTATCATTCCTGTAACTGAAATGGCAACGTCACCGCCCCGCCTGCTCCTCTCACCTTAATATGGGACGCGTTGATGTAGCCAGTATTGTTCTCTTTAGTTGGGACAAGCTCCACTCTGGCATCGTCGTAGGGAAGGACATCTTGGAATCGATTTCTTTCTGCATTTTCAGGGAGTCGCGCTGTTGAGCACTCCCCATCAACTAGCCGTTTTTTAAGAATTTTTTCATACTCCGTGAACACCATTCCCTGTTCTAACCGCTGTTCCAGAATTCTACACTGTAAAATGGAACACACGGGATAATATGAGTATCGTCACCTGTCCAAGCTGCATTCCCAAGGCACATCTGAAATCTTGTTTTCACTTCAAGTTTAGAAATTATCTAGTATTGAAAACTCTAGATGAAAACAAAGCTAAATTTTTAACAAGCCATAATGGGAAGCGTTAAAGTAACAAAACCACGTTGCTGGTGAGATGCAGAAGGCAGAGTTCTGTTTAAAGGTGAAAACTGGCTGACAATAATTTGAATTCATTTTCTCTAAGTCTATGATCGGTTTTGTGACTCCTAAGGAAGAGAAAGTTCTCCCGGAGAAGAGTAAATCCTAGAGTAGGAGAATCAATTCCAACTTCTATGAACAAATGCTTCAATTTTCTCATCTGTGGTATAAAAAAAACTGAAAAATGTGGGAAATTGTAAGCAGATTAATTTTTACTTAGCATTAATTCTTGCCTGTCTGATTTTGATATAGTAAAACCTCATACCAAATATATGTTGGTCACAAAGAAAGTCATGAAAAATTCAGTAACTGTTGACTCCTAAGATAAATTTTCGATACAATGAAAGCAGGCAATGTGTGCTCCCTTTCCCGGGTGTACTCATATGGACCTGTAGAATTCCTCTAATTTAAAGCCATCAGAAATCAAAACTGCTATGGATGACTAGAAGAAGGTAAAGAACAGTAAGAACAGTCAGGAACAAACAAACAAAAAATCAACATTTACTCCAAAATGATCTATTAACATATTAGACTTGCCCCAATTTTGACATCCAGATTATAAAATACTTAACACTCACTTATGATAATTAGATGTATTAGCAAATTCATTAAAATGTGAAGAAGGCATTTTTGTAGCATCTAATGGACTGTCCCAGAGAAAGCACACAGCTCGGACCATACATCTGGTACATACCCTCTCGTCATTGGTGGCTCTGGCAGGCACTTCCTTTCCTTCATCAGGCAGAGGCAGTCGAGATAGGGAAAGTCCATTTAGGGCAGCCAATTTGAGAGGACCAATTTTTTTTGCATCTACCCGGCTCTTTTTCATTCCCTATAAAAATATTTACATGTATATATGACATATACACAAATACAGCTCCCTTGAAAAGAAACTTCTGTGGACTGAAGACTGGAGACAAGCAGAAGGAATGGAGTGTTCTTCTTCACCAACCACCACAGGAGAGATTACACTCCACACACATATTTGTTTAACAAACACTGGGAGGAAGACATTCCTTTCAAGGCCAAAGCCCTGATAAGTCTTGCAGATAGAGAAGATTTTGAATGCAATTTGGTTCAAGTCTCTGTTGTAATGAGAGGTGAGGCTTCAGGCAGACAGCATTCCTTCACAGAACTCCCAAATTTCAAAACATGACACGCACACAAAAATCAGTGGCAGTCCACAAAAAGGGTTTTAAAAGCAACTGCATGATTGCAATAGGCTGTTTTTGGTTTTGGTTTTGTTTTTTTTTTTAAGATATAAACTAGTTCTTTAAATCATTCTGAAAAAATTAAATGTTTTCTGGGGTCACTTTCCCAACATTCTGTTGCGGACTGGGGTGACCTGGATTGGATCACTACATCTCAAAACTGCCACATTTTTAACCAGGAAAAGACAACAGGACTGATATCTCCAAAGTGACACCAGGAAGACAATACAGGACAGTCTCCTAACATGACTATTGAAGTAATGATCTTTCTCTCTACAGCAGACAAGCTCAAGGAGGCTACACCTCCTTGGAAGCCTTAATCACTATGACAGCAGCCCCCTTGTTTGACAGCAATGGTTTTCTCAGTTCCGTCTCCCAAATGAAATCAGCCTTACTCCAGCCCTACCTGCCTGGGAGGGAGAGGCTGAAAGGTTGCTGCCTAGGCTACAATGTCATTCATGATTCTCACCTGTACAGAAAACCCCAGTTTGCTGCTATTTAACAACTGGCTGGGGCACGATAGGGTGGGGGGGGAGGGGTCTGCCAAGCAAAGTTGTCCAGTTGCCATGGTGCGAATACTCCCACCACGGCCAATTTCAAGCTGCCAGTGTGACATCAAGGGGCTCACAAGACTCCTGAAAACTGGCCCACCAGGACACGGTGGCTCCAGCTCTCCTCTGCCTGAGAATGAGGTCAGCAGGCTGCCACCTGCCCCATGGAACTGACTGGCTGGAAGGTCCAGGTCTAAAGCCAGTATGTGAAGAAAGACACATATTATCAAAACCAGGACCTACTTCGGGGCACCGCCCCACAGCGATTTCTGTGAGAACCCCCAGCCAGGGCTCAAGCATGCACAGGCGGGAAATCTGTACCTCAGCCCACTCTTTTTCAGATAACAATCAAGCTTCTGGAGGTGGAGAAGGGTGGAGAACTCGAAAATGTTTCTGCTTGTCTGCAATTTAGTTCACTGTTTTAAATACTAAACTCCCATAACCTGAATTCATGTTAGTATGTGAACTCAGTGTCAGTGGTGACACTGAAGGTCACGGCAACCCCATGTTACTATGAGGAGACCCTGGGGCTTAGCAGGGGGTTGAGCTCTTCAGCTCTCGGGCAGCCAGGACGATGCAACCTCAGGGTAATAAGATAACTTTCGCCTGAGCATTTTCCATTGCCAGGACCTCACTTATCCCGCAACAACTCTCTGGGGTCAGCTTCCCTTACAGATGAGAAAGCAGAGTCAGAGAGATGGGACAGCTTGCCCAAGGTCACACAGCTGCCTTGTTATAAATGGTAGTTGGTGTCAAAACAATAAAAACCTCTCCTTAAAGTCAGCTATGCCCCATCACAGAATTTACAAAGCATTTTTCATGCCTAACCTTCTGGGGGACTTCCCACAGCAGGCAGGGCAGGGGTGACTGTCCCCATGCCACAGATGGAGATAAGGTTCCGGTGCTGCCAGGTCCAGCCCACAGGAGGGTCTAGCCTGAGACCAGGTTCTTCCAATCTTAGGTCCTAGACCTTTCCCCAGAGCCACAGCTCCTCTTCATGCAAAGAGAATCCATTATGCCAAAGAAGGGGAGCAAAACTGTACTAATACTATGGGTTTTCAAAGTCAGCGAGGGAGAAAACTTGTATTTTTAGAGAACCAAACTCATCAAAAGCCTCAGATTTAGGGGATCTCGCTATATCCCATTCAAAAGGTACAGGGACAAGACGCTTAAATAGTGGACTATATTAAAAACAAGTATCATTTGGGGAAGACTCGGGTCACATATAAAAATGGTGGATAGTTTTGGGGCACTTGGGTGGCTCAGTCAGTTAAGCATCTGACTCTTAATTTCAGCTCAGGTCATGATCTCAAGGTGAGGAGATGGAGCCCCACGTCAGGCTCCATGCCTAGCACATGGAGCCTGCTTAAGATTATGTCTCTCCCTCTCCCTCTGACCCTCCCCCTGCACACACTCTCTCTCTCCCAAAAACAAAAAAAATGAAAAAAGATGGACAGTTCTTGATGTAATTAGGAAAAGAGTATTAACTATGAAAAGAACCACCTGGACAGGGACTCAGATAGAATTACCTTTTCAGAGACATATCCCTACCCTGTTCCCACCCTGAATCATTGATCATGAGTCCACACCTTCCACTCCAGAGGACACTGGTCTTTACTATTCAGGTAGGTCAGAATGCAAGCCCAAGAAAAATTAAGCTTAAAATGCAAACCCCAGATTCACTAAAAGCAAACACACTTAAATCGACAGCACTATTGTAAGTGGTTTCAGTGTATATCTACTAATCAATTTCATACACACTGTAAAACTGCATGAATTTTATTCCAGTTTATGAAGATAATACTATAGTTGTGATGGGTCCTCAAGTCTGAGTATGCAGACTATCAGAGATGAGGAGTTCTATCTAGCTCCTAGGGTACTGGGAGTAAGGTGGAGAGAGAATGCAGAGACTGATTAATCACTTTAGCTCAATCAGAGGGCAGGGCTCCAGGCAAGGAGACTTGGGCAAAGGAGGAGCTAGAAACCTGAGCAATGCCGAAGGAGGACAGAGTGGCCCTACTGAAATGGTAAAGGCACAAATGTGTGGCCAGTGCTTGGGGACTTTAAAAGTTTCAGTGGAAAGACAGAAAACAGCTAGACAAGCAATACTACTTAATAAAATAATATATACAATATACCTCAATGCAATACAGTGTAGAAGATCAGAGAGTAGTTTGCAGGGATAAACATGGGTTTAAAATTCCAGTTCAGTCACCCACTAGCTGTGTGACCTTGGAAAAGTTACTTAACATCTCAGAGTCTGCTTTCTCTTCTGAAGGAACAATAGGCCTGTTGTATGCTGAATATGCCTCAGAACTCCGTAAATCCTCAAGGAATGGCCGCTAGAGATGATATTATGTTCTTTTATGTTTTGCTTCAAATAAATAAGAGTGCAACTCACGGTTATTTACTATAATGAGCATCAAAGAGTTGCATTTTCTACAAGGAACTCTGGGCTTTGGGCTCTCAATTCACTTAATCTTTCTTTTAAAGAGACCCGGAGCTCTGGAGTGTTTGCCTTGACAAAGTGCCACCTTCCCAACTCCAGAATCGCCCTGCGGCCCTCAGAGATCATGGCCGGCCACTGGAGCTGGAGCCACACACTCCCACATCAGCAACACCTCCCTCGGGGGAGGCTTCACTCTGACACCACGCGGCAAACGGAACAACTCCCGGCACGGGCATCACCACACCGCGTTTCTAACCCGGCTCCGGCATCACCACGCGGCGTTTCTAACCCGGGGCTAACAAAACCACCTTACCTCAAACCCGCCAAACCTCAACTTCCTTTTCCTTAACGCAGCTTGCTAAACCTCTCCTTCCTTCCTCCCACTCCAGCCCACGGGGCCCTCTCCAGTCCACTTCTTCACTCCAGCAAACAAGCTACGATTCTAATCGATCCCCCTTATTTCCATAGATAATTAAAGTGTTCCAAATACAATGGAGAGAATGGGGGGGTGAAAAGAGCTGAAGAAACTAGAGTCAGAGGGAAGACGCTGGGAAGGCCCCCGCGGTCCGATCGCGCACAGCGGCGCACGGCTTACCCCTAGCGGCGGAAGGCCTTCCACGACGTTCTTCTTCCCCGAAAGGAGGTCGGACACCGGCCGCTGCTTCAGGGAGTCCCTCCTGGCTCGGTAGCGCCCCGACGTGGTGAGGTCGGACTCAGACATGGAGGGCGTGAGCAGCCCCTCTCTGCGGGGCCGACCGGCCTCCCCGAGCTGGGGCACAGGCTCGCGGCCATGCACTGGGCCCGGGCCTGGCGCGGAGGGGGTGGGAGCACAGGGGCCGCGGGAGGGCCCCGGCGGGGGCTCCGGGGAGTGGTGGCCCCGGGGCGCGTGGGCCTGGGGAAAGGGCACCGCCAGCGAGGCCATCTCCTCGTCCAGGTCCTCCTCGTCCTCGCTGCTGTGGATCAGCATGGTGGCGTCGGAGAGAGACTTCTTGTGGCCATAGCCCAGGCCTCCCCGCTCGTCCGCTGGACGCCGCTCAGCCCTGTCGGGGCAGCCGCCGTGCTGAGAGCCAGCCGAGACGGGCCTGGGTGGCGGGTCCGCGGCTGACGCGGACAGAGTGCGCTCCTTGAGCCGCAGGCCCTCGAGGCTGTGCGCCAGTCCGGCCACCTCGATGCTGTTCCTCTTGTGCAGGTGCGCGCGCCGGGCTGCAGTGAGCGGCTCGCTGACCTCCTGCAGGGAGTGCGCCACGGGCAGGCTGGCCTCCTGGAACGTCTGCACCGAGTGGTGCACGCGCCGGGTGATGAGGTCGGGGTTGCTGCTGCTGATGTACAGGTGGCGGGACAGGTCCGGGGTGCTGTTGGCAGGCCGCGGGGGCGGGTAGGGAGGGGGTGGGCGATACACCTGCGTCCGCATGATGTTGGGGGCCGGGTAGTCTTGCGCCTGCAGCTGCACGTTGGTCAGCTCGGGCACACTGACGGCACCCACCACTGGCCGCCGCTCGGCAGGGTGCGGGTATGGAGATGGGCTGTGGAAGCTGTAGTTCAGGCTGAACGGGTAGTGGGCCGACTGCGGGGAGGCGAAGTGGGCGTGCTCCCGAATCTCCGGCTGGCTGTAGACCAGCGCGTCGGGCCTGCTGTAGGCGTACGAGCTGCCGATGTTGAGGTTTCGCAGCGAGTGGCTCTGTCTCTCGGCGTGCACCATTCCTCTGTTGAGCTGCTTCATCACCGTCTCGTAATCTGGGGTCGGGCGGTAGGACGGGGGGATCAGGGCGCTGTGCCGGTGTGACGGCACGTAGTCGGGTCTCATGACGTCACTGCCCGTGATGCTCGGGTTAGAGGACATGGGGGAGGGCTGCAGGTAGGGCTGCGGGTTGTTCAGGGAGTTAGTGCTGTGCGCACTGTACACACTGCCATTTCGGATCCGACCATTGAGGTCAATCTGGGCTCGATCCAGACTTGTCAGAGAATGACAATAGTATCCATTCTGATTGGTGGCAAAGAGGTTATCTGGGAATCAAGCACATTTAAAATGTATTTTTAAATGAGATTTTAAGATGTATAAATCGCACCAATGACTCTAGGCAAATACTGAGACAGGCCCTGAACGTTGATCACACTTTCAGTGTAGCTTACAAAAATCCATGCAGAAATAACCTGGCCTTACCCAGACTCCCTGAATGACTGGGCATATCATTTCCCAGAGTCCTGGCTTCTGCATCTATAGCATGGTGATGGCTTGCCTACCCTAATGCTGGTATTCGGGATTTGGCCCCCAATAAAGATTAACCAAATCAAAATCCAATATTAAGAGTACAGATGATTATAAAATAGTCTTTTTTTGAAAATCAAAAACATGTGTTTTGGTAGAATTGAAACACTTTCTGGAAATCTGGGTGGCTGGAGGCAGAGATACTGTTCAAGGCATTGGACCACAAACTGCTCTCTCCCCTGGTACGGATGTGGGACTCGCTGGTGCTGAGCTAGTTCAAGCACCAACCACCTGCAAAAACCTCCTTAAGTAGGATGCTGGGTTTTCCGTACCGGTTCTTCTAGAGTGAAAACAAAAACAATAGCTCCAACGATATCATCAGTTGCTGTAAACTTCACCAAGGCCAAAAACCATTCACACCTGGCCCCCTCCACTCTGGCCCCCACACTCCAGTGGGACGGGGATCCCCAGGCAGCAGAATTGGGAGCACCGTCTAATGTACAGTGGCTGCCTGTGTGCCTGGTGGGGCTGGAAGGAGGCACATTTCTTCTGTCCGATCTGTAGTTCACCAGAAACACCATTACTACTGAGGGTGATTCCTGACACCTCAAAGAGCAGCAGTCAAGTCCTTCAGAGAACAGCTGCCTTTCAAAAGTATTCTTTCTGGGACTCAAGAGCCATGTAATGGTTTACGTGACTAGTGATGATCAAAGCAAATATATCACTGCTGAGCGTGTGGATGTTATGCAGGCGGCACGCAAGCCAGGAAGAAACGGGGCTCAGTGCATCACTGCATTGTTCCTGCAGACCCCGAAGCTTCCTGGTCCTGGTACTGCTCCCACACCTGGAAGGCTCGGCTACCTCGGAGTCCCTGGAGTTCCCCCTTCTCACTGCCACCACAACTCAGGTCCTGACCCCGGCCTATTGGCACAGGCATAGTACCCGCCCCTCCTGGGCTCCTCCCTACACCCAGTAAACCATCCCTTTGTGAGCCCATGTGTGAGAAAGACTGTTGATGGGAAGAAAAGATGACTGGAATCCAGGTGAGTAAAGGGGAGAGATCTATACCACCACCACAGTTCAAGGACAAGTTACACTATGAAATTAAGTGTAACAGGAGCCCACAGGGGAGGAGGGAAGGATTACTTCCAGCTTGGGCTAGGCCGATGGGGTCAAGAACAACCCCATGGAGGACACAGCATTCAGGTAGTCTGTGGGGGTGGGGAAGGCATGTCCAACTTCCGCAGCAACCAGTGTGCACAGGATTACCCATCTGCACCCCTGGGTGTCAGTCAGGCATAGTCACTGACTAGCAGCGGTCAAGGGAAAGACAGCAGAGGGTTGCCAACCAGTTTCCATGTTCCCTCCTCACCCCCACCCTGGCCAACATTCCAGATGGAAGAGGCTCCTCTAGCCAGAACGCCCAAGGCAGGCAGACGTGGAGCAGAGCCCTCCTGCCGGTCCAGGGTGGCCAGGGAACTGAGCAGAAGTCACCTTTGCCGCGTGAGCCGCTGAGCGTCCCCACAGCCCAATCCAGCCCACCCGGTTGGGACTGAAGCACACTGGCAGGAGTGCGCCGTGGCGTCTATAAGGACAAAGGGCATTCTGGGTGACAGGGCAGCACTGGCCAGGACAGGAGACGCTTCTGGAGGGACTTCTGGAGGGCTTCCTTGGTTTGGCTGGAGTGTCGGGGAGCTGGAGACGGGTAAGAGAGCAGTGGGAAGGAAGACTGGAAAAGGAGCGTCGGGAAGCACTGTGGAGAGTGTGCAACACCAGGCAAGGGAATGGTCATCGGGGGGAGGGGAAGAGCCTGGCACCCACGTATCAGGTAAACTGGGGAAGGCGGGGTGCAAGATGTGGAGCCACCGCTAGTCGGTAAGGCTGGACTGAACCAGGAGCAGCGGGATAGATGGAAGGCGTATTATATGGAGTTAGAGGCAAGAGCACGTGTGACTGACTGCGTACTGAGGGGGAAAAAAGAAAAGAAAAGCAAAATTGCATGCACTTTGGAATCCAAGTAACCAGGAAAGTGATGTCACTGCAAAGATGAAATAAGGACGAAGGGGAAAGGGATGGGCTTGTGGAGCACAGCATGAGCGCAAATCTAACATTTTCATTTTCAGCAAGCTCTAATAGCTAACACCATAAGCCTTGCATGCACTTTGGAATCCAAGTAACCAGGAAAGTGACGTCACTGCAAAGATGAAATAAGGACGAAGGGGAAAGGGACGGGCTTGTGGAGCACAGCATGAGCGCAAATCTAACATTTTCATTTTCAGCAAGCTCTAATAGCTAACACCATAAGCCAGGACCCCCACCGAGGGCTTTCGGGGCAGTGGCTCCCTAACCTGTCACCTGTGGGACAGATGGCGATGTGAGGCTGCAGCCCAGGAGTGAGGACAGATGGAAAACACAGATGTGACAGCCACCCCTGCCGAAACCCGAAATGTGGACGGGACTGCTGTGGGAGCCTGCGAAGGGAGGGAAGAAGGACACCAGACAGACTTCCCCAGACAGGGACCACCACTGACAGCACAGGGGGAGGAGAACCAGTGCGCTGACAAGAGATTTTTCAAGAGTGAGGAGGATGTGGGGGGCGCCAGGGATTGAGAGGGCAGCTGGGGCAGCAAAGCACAGTCAGAGGGAGTAAGCGGGTAACCACCCACACAGGCACTACTCTCAGAAGCAGCAGCTGGAAAAGGGAAGGGAAAATGAACGCAGCCATAGTTGGAAGAGAGAGACGAGGAAAAAGTCTTAGGATCCATGCAGACTAACACGGCAGAGAGAAAAGCCTTTACCCAGCGGTGCGTGGGGCTTGGGGCGCAGAAGGAGGCAATCACGGGGCACAGGGAGACTGCAGTGAGGGAGAAAATACCCCCACCCCACAGTGCACCCTCAGGGACCCACACCCTGAACCACGGCTCCCCTACTGCCCACCTGCCGACCCCATTGCATGGAAATTCTCATTTGTGCACAGAAGGCCCAGAGCATGACGTCATAAACCACCTCTGGTCCTTCACACATGGCTTCTCCCAGTTCCTTATGTGAAGTCCAACCATACCACGCCCCTCCCTAATGCCCCTTCCTCAGTCTGTGCCATGGCGTTCACTGTCTCCCAAAAGCAGGGGCAGCAATCCCCATCAACGGCCCGCCTCCCTCTCCTCTTTCTAGAAAGCCCTTCTCATCATGAGGTCTTTTGTCACGTAACTGCTGGCTCTCTCTCCTCAAAACAATCATGTTCTCTTTGTGTTTAAGTTATTTGTGTGCTAGTCTTATCCCCCACCTATTAGATGCTAAGCTTCTTAAGATGTGCAACTACTTCTTGACATTAAATCTCCTTGGCCTCTGCAGCAAGGATTTGCCCGTAGAGGAGAGAGTAAATGTTTGCGGAACGAATGCTTGAGGTTCAGCTGGGAAGGCATGGTCTTAAATACAGCTCCCTACACTAACCGAGCGAAAAATAAAAATGGAATGTTTAAACCCTTACAATGGCAAGTTCTCACGCAGGAAGAAAACCAAAACGAGCCTGGGATATCTTCCACTGGAAAGCAAGGACACTCAAAGGCTAATAATGAGGGAGTGTCAGCAGGACAAAGGAATTGGCTGAAAAGGAGGGCCAAACTTGGGATCATCTGAGCATCAGAATTTGATACTGAATATTGCTACACATTTTCGAGGAATGGAATCTAACGGCTGCTGCTTCTGTGAATTCAGGATGGCTATAATCATGAAAGCGATTTGGTTGTAATCAGCCAAAAACTATCCTGGCTCCAAGATCTCCTAGTATTCATAGGTTTATTCAAATTGTAATAATTTTGTACAGCATTTCAGAAATAGTGTACTTTACCTTGGGAGGAAGTGTATGGTTCTGTATAATGTCCATTATAATGCCGCTGGGGTGGGGGAGGCATCACATAGGGCTGGGGCTTAGGCTAAGGAATGGAAAGTTGGAAACAGGGTTAAAACACATTGCTGCCTACGTAATATATGTAAAGTAAGTCTCTGCTGGTTTCTTTCTGTCCATTAAAAAACTCCTAGGGAAGTTAAATACATTATATAGAAAATAAACATGAAGACCCTACAGCTCTTACCATATCTGTCACTTTCAGTGTCTCCCAGAATGACAATGCCAAGGCCTACGCACTAGTATCAGACACCAGAGATCACAAGAAAACAAGCTGTACCCAAAAAGTTAAGAGCGAGAAGGAATAGACAAAGTTTCCTGAATTCTTATGTAAACCTAAGAATATGAAAAGCTTTTATGTAGTGTATTTAATTTAGCAAAATAGGCAAAATTAGCTAGCATTTTACATATCTACTACCTTCTGATTGCTCTTCACTAATAGTCAAAAAATTTAAGCATTAGGTTGGACCTAATATTTAAATATGAATAATAAAATAAATTATTACAGAAATATTAGGGTCAGCCTATAGAAAATTGGTTAATTTCTAACCATTTCTTTGGATAAAAACAATCAAATACCAGCACACTTTTGTGGTCCAAACTAAAAATTAGTACTGTCAAAAGTATCTTTTATTAAGGAAGATAACACTAAAAGAAAAAAAGCAATTACATTTTTCCTTCTTTCTTACCAGGGACACCCTTGAAGACGACCTCCTCCTAATTGGGTTCACTGTGACAGTCTGAGTTTGCCTATAAAAATAAGACATGTCGTTGAGACATACATACATGTAGTTTTCCTAATTCTGCCAAAATAAATTAATAAGAAGGTAAAATAATAAATCTGTTAAACCAAGAAGAGGACAAACTAATCCAGTCATGAATTAGAGAAAAGGAGACACTGTCCTCACTTGGGGCCTCCACTCTTAGTGGCTGCCCAGACCCCTTCCGCCCACACTCCAGGGTCTGACCCTACAACCTCTGCCTGGACGAGCAGAGGATGGGCAGGTTTATCTTTTCCTGGTCTATCCAGGTAAAACCTTGGAATGAGCATATGCAGAGAGGAAACGGGGCAAACATCCCAGGGAAGCAAGACTCAGTGCAAATGCGTCTCTCCTGGGGGCTTGGTCAGCACTGACCACCTCCATTAACAGTCCTGAGGGGTGACCATCCACTGCCAGAAGCCTGAAGCAATGGGAAATGCCTTTAGTTAAAATCCTCATAACTACACACTACAAACATAATCAAGAAATAAATTTATAGGGGTGCCTGGATGGCTCAATGGGTTAAGCCTCTGCCTTCGGCCCAGGTCATGATCTCAAGGTCCTGGGATCAAGACATTGGGCTCTCTGCTCAGTGGGGAGCCTGCTTCCCCGCACCCCCCCACCTGCCTCTCTGCCTACTTGAGATCTCTCTCTGTCAAATAAATAAATTAAATCTTAAAAAAAATATTTATAACTTTGGTAACTTAAGAAACTAGATTTCCTATAAGGAACTAAGTTAGAGAAAGCAAAAATGTAGATTTGGTTCAGTGGGCCAATGGTAAACCAATTTACTTTTCTTTGCAAGAACTTCTCTCTGATTGGTTTTAAACCACCTGTGGGTGGTTCAGTTGGTCATGAGTTCAGGTCCTGCCCTGGGCCCATGCTTCCCATGGAGCTGACTTAAAAAACAACAGTAACAACAATAAACAACAATAAAGAAAGCAAGGAGGCTATTAAGAAGTGTGGACTGACATTTATCAGATAATCTGAGATTTTAAACGACTCCCATCAAGTTTCATCTTTGAATAAATAATTACATAAAAAAGGAACAAGAGACAAAATAGCTCATGTGTAATTTTAACCATTTTTGAATTTTATTTATTTATTTCACAGACAGAGATCACAAGCAGGCAGAGAGAGAGAGGGGGAAACAGGTTCTCCGTTGAGCAGAGAGCCTGACGCGGGCCCGATCCTATGACCCTGGGATCACGACCTGAGCTGAAGGCAGAGGCTTTAGCCCACTGAGCCACCCAGGCGCCCCTATTTTAACCATTTTTAAACAGAGACAGGATTTTGTTGTTCTTGTGTGCAGTTTATTTCATATAAAATCTTGGAACTTAAACATATAGGTTTCTTGGCTTTGTTGATGACTTTGTATTTTCACCAAGTGCTTTTTTGGGGTGACTTTTGGTTATAGTCTTCTAAGGACTGATTACTAAAAAACCATACTCATAAAGTGAACACTCAACCTGTTTAATCAGCAAATGAACTATAATATCA
Organism: Neogale vison; assembly: GCF_020171115.1. Lineage (NCBI taxonomy): Eukaryota > Metazoa > Chordata > Mammalia > Carnivora > Mustelidae > Neogale > Neogale vison. The sequence goes on from NC_058103.1 coordinate 27,441,042, forward strand.
AACCTTACACCTCCTAAATTAACATGATTCTTAGCATTCTAACCACTAGTACCTTATTATGATTATTTTTTAAGATTTTATTTATTTGTCAGAGAGAGAGGGAACACAAGCCAGCGAGGTAGGGGGTGGGCAGAGGGAGAAGCAGGCTTCCTGCACAGGAAACCGATGTGGGGCTTGATCCCAGCACCCTGGGATCATGACCTGAGGTGAAGGCGGACGCTTAACCGACTGAGCCACCCAGGCGTTTCCCACTAGTACCTTATATTCAAAACCTGAAAATTAGCTTATTTTGAGAAGACTTAAGATAAAATAAAACTAGTGCTTATCATCTCTGATTAAAAATGATCACCAGGGGTGCCTGGGTGGCTTAGTGGGTTAAAGCCTCTGCCTTTGGCTCGGGTCATGATCCCGGGGTCCTAGGATTGAGCCCCTCATCGGGCTCTCTGCTCGGCGGGGTGCCTGCTTCCCTTCCTCTCTCTCTGCCTACTTGTGATCTCTGTCAAATAAATAAGTAAAATCTTTAAAAAATAAAAAATAAAAAATTTTAAATGATCACAAAATACTGGGCTGGAATGAAACTCGGTTGGTACTGACTCAGTAACAAAGTGTTAGAATAAGGGAACAGAAGAGCCATCTGAAAAATGGTCTACCCCAAAATAAAAACTGATTATGTGATAAAGGTGATCTTCCAGCTTAGCAGAGAGAAAGACAGGTTATTTGTACAATGGACCATCTATAAGAAGTTCAAGTCTCATATAATGCCACAACATAGCAGATGGATTTAAAAACTAAAAATTTAAATATGAAGTCATAAGTAAACTTACAGAAAATATAAGTGAATACTTCTATTATATATCATAGGCTGAAGATATATCTAAACCCAAAAGCAGTAATAGAAATTACAAAGGAAAAAACAAAACTGAGTGTTTATCAGGCACTTAACATCAGCTGACTTCAATTTGTTTTATTAGGTGACCTTTTCTAATTCAATGCTTTTGGTAATAATTTCCTTTCATCATCATCATAATGTGTTGAGGTTGTTGCTAAAGAGTAAGTGTATCTTTTCCAAAGAACATTCCATCTGCCAGAATTTATGTCACTCAACAATAACAAAATGGATGTTAATTCTATTAGGCTGCAAAAACACCTGTATCCATCAGTAAACCTCTGTGGGTCCTAACTGAGGCCTCCTTAGTGGTGGGAGGTGGGACGGTGAACCCAGGCACTGCGTTTTGTTTTGTTAACTGCTCCTTAACTGTACGTTAAAAATAGTTCTTAAAATCAATGCCCAGAATCTGAAGGCATCATTTTGCAGCCTTGAGGTTTCCTTTGCTGCTGCTTATTCTCCAGGTCAGGGCTAGGTTTAGGCAAAACTGAGTCCTTTGAAGTTTATATTTAGTCCAAACGGACTGAACTTCTAAATTACTATCAACTCAACCTGGGTGCCTGGGTGGCTCAGTCCGTTGGGCGGCCAACTCTTGATTTCAGCTCAAGTCATGAGCTCAGCGTCGTGAGATCAAGCCCCGCATCAGGCTCCGTGCTGGGCAGAGGGCCTGCTTAAGAGTCTCTCTCTCCCTACCCCCTCTGAGCCTCCCCACCTCATACTCACACATGCTCTCTCTCTAAAAATAAAAAAGTACTATACATTCAAAATTCAAAAATGAGAAGGAAGGGCTGTCAACAAAATAATATTCCAACAACATGTCCAGACTTGCCCAGCCTGGGGCAAAAATAAAACTTAAATGTGTTGAGCTCAGAATGCAAAGATGCAGAGCTTGGAAGCAAAGGCAGTATCTCCCACACGCGGCATCTATTTTGGCGCCCGAGCCGGAAGTGCAGGGGCGACACTGTCCACGGCAGAGGCCACGTCTTACTAAACACAAACAAACACCTTTTTCTCCTGCCCCACTGCTCAGCTCAGCGGCCTCGCCATCGGTTCTAATACCCACCTCCTCCTCCTTCCTGCCGCTGCTCTTGTAACTGCAGCTTAGGGGAGACCAGCTCTTCTAATCTGAGCCTCTAAGACCACACGGTCTAACCGCTGGTGGGTGTTTTCCAGACTTTCTGGGCAGTTACTGTGTTGACAGGTGCTGCTAAAAATGAGACAGCTGAAGAACTCGTAGGCACAAAATCACTGGAATGTGCGCCCTGGAGAAAACAAGGACTAAAGGTGGCTAGCCTCAGCAGAGTTAAGTATGACTTCTACTGAAACAGGGCTAAGGACGGTACATGATGATCTCCCAGAATCTGAACACACCAGAAGGGATGCCAGTTACTATCCTGGTTTTCCAGATGAGGAAACCAATACTTAGGCTAAGGAAAGGACTCTTCTTGGTCACGTGACCAGGGAGTACAGGAATGAGCACTTGAACCAGGCCTGTGTCTCAGATTAACCAAGCACAGGCTCCCAACAGTCTGTCATTTGTCTGAACCCCCTCTGCCTACTTGTGATCTCTGTCTGTCATATAAATAAATAAAATCTTGAAGGAAAAAAAAAAGAGAGAATATAATGGTATCTCTGGTGCCCGGCACACAAGGAAGGCCTCAAATGTCTGTTGAGCAAACAAGTGATACAGTGAGTGACGACAGAAGTGGATGCTAATTACTGAGCATTTACAGTGAAGCTATTTCTTTTTCTTTTTCTTTTTTTTTTTAAAGATTTTATTTAATTGACAAAGAGAGAGATCACAAGTAGGCAGAGAGGGGGAGAGGGGAACAGGCTCCCCACCGAGCAGAGAGCCGAATGCAGGGCTCCATCCCAGGACCCTGAGATTATGACCTAAGCCAAAGGCAGAGGCTTAACGCCCTGAGCCACCCATGCGCCCCTATAGTGAAGCTATTTCTAAGAGTTGTTTCAACTTTGTTTTGTGAGCTTCTTTTCTCATAGATTTATAGCTAATGAAGAGATTCTGATAAACAAAAAATGTATTGGATGGTGGAAATACCTAGAAAACATTAGTCTCAGTGACCTTCTCTGATGGGATAGGGGCTACTCTATCTCCTCCCAGGCCTTCTCCTGTCCGTTTATTTTCTTTTTAAAGATTTATTTATTTATTAGAGAGACAGTACAAGCAAAAGAGTGGGGGGGGTAGGAGCAGAGGGAGACAAGCAGACTCGCCACTGAGCAGGGACACCTCCCCACCCCTACCCCCAAGATGGGCTCCATCCCAGAACCCTGAGAACATGACCTGAGCCAAAATCAAGAGCCAGACACTCAACCAACTGAGCCATCCAGGCACCCCTCCTCCAGTCTCTTTAAACGCTGCAGTGGGCCTACAAGAAGGGGCAGCCCCATCACCCCCCCCATGAAGGGCCTCCTCCAGCATGGGCACACACCAACCCTCACACCTGCTAGTGACTGAAATTCAGCTTTCCCTCTAGATAAAGTCTCCTGAAACCTTGATCACATGGCTCTGCAGATTGGGGAGGTACATTCCTCCCCAAGATTCTCTTTCTCTCCTAGTCTTTTTCTCATATATGTTAGAGAAGCTGATTACAGCAGGACCAATTCTAAGGTTTGGAAGACATTATCTGATCAAACAAACTGACCTTATCTCCTGTGATTCCTAAACCAACTCTAAAGGAATATTAATATTTTTCTTCTCACATTTGTAAGGCTTGGGTGACATAAGATGATTCTGTTATTTAAAGCACCTTCTTGGGGCACCTGGGTGGCTCATTGGATTAAAGCCTCTGCCTTCGGCTCAGGTCATGATCCCAGGGTCCTGGGACCGAGCCCCAAATCGGGCTCTCTGCTCAGCAGGGAGCCTGCTTTCCCCTCTCTCTCTACCTGCCTCTCTGCCTACTTGTGATCTCTGTCTGTCAAATAAATAAAATCTTTTTAAAAAATAAATAAATAAAGTACCTTCTTTTAAAAAGTGGAGGGAGGGGGCAAGATTTATGATGGATCATGTCATTTTATAAATTCTAAAATACGGTCATCTGGGTTAAGTTTGGATGAGTCACACCAAGGCCATCCCAAACACCACTGAATTATATATCAGGACTGAGGGGTGTGGAAACGGACACTCTAGGAGCAAAGTCCTTCTATACAAGTAGAACCATCTCCTAAGCCACCAGGCACCCCAGGCTGACCCAGCTATCCAGAATCTACTGTCCAATTTCAGGCTTGCTACAGTTTCATTAAATGCCCATCACACTCCAAAATGACCCATCTGGACCATGAGAACAAATCTACCAATATTCCAGGATCGTTATACTAAATGTGACTGAACAGTCTAGGTTGAGAGCCTTAAAAAAAGATCATAAAATTTGAACACACAGGCCAAGTGCAGCTCCATCCCAGGACTCTGAGATCACAACCTAAGCTTAGTCAGCTGCTTAACTGACTGAGCCACCCAGGAGCCCCTTGTGTTTTCTTTATATAGACCATAATAATGAAGCTGACGATCATAATAATGTGGTTATATTCTTATTTAGCAAGAAACCGCAATATTACAAAGCTTAGACTTCTATAAGTGAATTGATTTCTTTTCCATCTGAACTTTATAATCATTGGCAAGTGGGGATTTGCAAAAAACAAACAAAAAAAACTCCTTTAAAAAAGGCATTGAGGAGCGCCTGGGTGGCTCAATGGGTTAAGCCTCTGCCTTCAGGTCATGATCTCAAGGTCCTGGGATTGAGCCCCACATCGGGCTCTTTGCTCAGCAGGGGGCCTACTCCCTGCCCCCCCCCGACCTGCCTCTCTGCCTACTTGTGATCTCTGTCTGTCAAATAAATAAATAAAATCTTAAAATAAATAAATAAAGGCACTGGGGCACCTGGGAGGCTCAGTTGGTTAAGCTTTGGCCTTCGGCTTAGGTCACAATCCCAGGGTCCTGGGATCGTGCACCTCGTCAGGCTCCTTGCTCAGCAGAGAGTCTGCGTATCCCTCTCTCTCTCCCTCTGCTTCTCCCCCTGCTTATGCTGCCTCTAGCTCTCTCAAATAAATAAAATCTTAAAAAAAAAAAAAAGGCATTAACCACTAATCAATATGGATGCCTACTGGCAAGAGATGATATTTTGGGTCTATTCAAAATGATTGCTTTGATACGCCATTCTTTTCCAGAAGAGGTAACTGAGGTTCTAAGGGTCCAACACTACGAAGACCCTCACACTTAGGAAAGGCCGTGCCCCTCCAGAATGCTATGGACTGCCTGAACCTCAGAACACCGCTTCTGCCTAAGAATAGTGTCACACGTGCTCAGATAACCAGGCCAGCCCAGGAGAGCCCCATATGTGACTAGCCTGGACTCCTAGCACCACGGAATCTGGCCCCCAGGGGAAGTGCGTTCACACACAAAGACACTCTGACCTGAGAGTGCCGCCCTCAGAGAGGGCTTCCCAGAACCACAAAGAAAGCAGGGCTCCTCCTCCCTGTCGGGGAGTGCGTTCCCAAATCCCATCCGCAGACCAGCAGCAGACTCAGAGGAAAGCACGGTTGGGGGAGGAAGTTTTCAAAGGGAAAAGGAGGACTGGGGCCTCGAGGCTGATTGCTGGCTTGTTCTCTCACAGGGTCATCCCTGATCATTTCTTTTCCTTCGTGAGTCCCAAAGATAGGCCTGCCCTTTGCACGGTTATTCTTAACCAAGTTTTCTTCACACCTTCGGTACTTAAAAAATAGATAGTATTCCCAGAGCCTTTCCTCTTCCTTCTTGGCCTGAAGGGACAAATGTCCTGTTCAGGTGTTTTATTTCCTCAATTTACAATCTGTGATAAAAGGAAATCAACAAGGAGCAAACGGCTCTCTCTCCTCCCCTCTGACACCCAGCACCGTCTCAGGCTTCCATCACTCACTAAGCCTGAGGTGCCAGGTGCCCTGGCAGCCACTGGACACTGGCAGGTGAGACACAAATGCCTGGTCCACACAGGACAGCAGGCATGTGCCATGCCCGCGGCCCCATGTGGTGCAGGGAGCACCGGCTGTACAGCGGACCATGACATTGCAGGCCTCTACATCCCCATACCTTGGTCTACAAAAGGGCAGTAGTAACTGTACAAATCAGGCAACTGTAAAGAGGAAAGGAGATAAAAGCTCTCTGCATAATGCTTGGCCCAGAGAAAGTATCCAGGGAATCAGATCATTGTTATGAAAGTGGTAGGAAACAACCAGTACTTTGAGAATGGGACAAAGAATGAAGCAAACTAAATGCTGGTGGCCTCCAGGACGGCCCCACTTGCACCGATCAGGACAAACCACAAAGAGTCTGCCAGAGAAGGGGGAAGAGCACATTCCAGCAAGACCTGGGGCTGCAGGAGCCATCGGTGTTGTGAGGACTGTGGGCTCCGGGGCCGGGGCCAGGGGTCAGCTGGGCAGGACTCTTGCACTTCAAGCCATAGCTAAGGAAGGGTGCAGAAGGGGACAGGCTCAGATGTGGTTCTGAGCTAGAACTTCGGTGAAGTGCTACATCTTTTGCTCATCCATCCAGAAAACTGGCTGGAGCCAGGGGAGATGGGGTAGGGGAGCCAGACGGGAGGCAGCCACAATGCGCCGGGGGGAGAGGGCAGCTTAAAGGAAGGTTGTGGATATGGAGTGAAACCTTCCACATCTCAGGGTAGATGCCATCTACTGGGAAGCCTTTCCTAGCTTGGCAGTTCTGGGTTAGAAGCCCTTCTTCTAAGGGCTCCTCCAGCACCACGGACATCCCCAATCAGATCTCTTAACATGCATTTCTTCAACAAATTCACCAAGGCCTACTGTGGGCCAGCCCCTTGCTCAGCACCAGGAACACAGGGACTAACCAAAGTGCCTGCCCCCACATTGCTGTGGGGCTTACCTGCTGAGAAGAGAGTCAGGCAATAAACAAGTAAGCAAGCATATATACAAGTACTAGGAAGAATAAATCAGGGCAAGGGGAGGGACAGAGACAGGCAGCGGGCAGGGAGGGAGCACCCGGGGCAGCCAGGCTCCCTCTGATCACATGACGACGGACACAGTGGGAGAATGAGGCATGGGAAGGAAGAGCATTTCAGGCTGAGGAAGGGGCAAGCACAGTGTCCCTGAGGGCAAAACATGTTCACAGACCGGAAAGGATCCTAATGTGGCTGGCAGAGGGTGAGCAGGAGGAGGGTATAAAGGAAACAAGGTGGGAACCAGGCAAGGACCAGATCTCAGATGGTCTTGTACTTTCAAGCATGACGAAATACCAGTGTAGGGTTTTAAGGGCGAGAGATCTGACCCATATTCAACTAAGACCAGTCTGGCTGACATCTGGAAACAAGCTGTAGGCAGGGCAGGCGCAGACGTGGGAAGAGCGTCAGAAGGCTCCAGCAATCCTACAGAGGAGAAACACTGGCAGCTTCGCATCACATTGTTAGCAGAGGAGGTGGTAAAAGTAGTCAGATTTCAGATACATTTCGAAGGCAGAGTCTGCTGATAAACTGGATGTGGGATGAAGGAAACAGGAGTCTGATGGAATTAAGTAGGTTTGGGGCCTACTTAATGGAGTGAATATGAAGTGCTGCCATTTATGGAATGGGAAAGAGTAGGGAAGAAGCAGATTTGGGGCCAGGAAGAGGAAGAGGGCATCAAGTTTGGGTTTAGACATTATCACGTCTGAGATGCCTCTTAGGTCCCCAAGTGGAGAGGTCAACAGGCAGTCAGCTGTGCTCAGGGAGAAGACTGAGCTAGAAATAAAACCAGATGAACTATTTGTAAGCCTGGTACAAGGGGAAGGAGGAAGGTGTGGAAGTGCTCTGAGGATTAAACCAACAAAGCTGAGAAGAAACAGCCTAGAAAGAGGAAAAGCAAGAGAGGTGGGGTCCTGGCAGCCGACGAGGGGCAGGGTGCAGGAAGGAAGGGGTGGCCAGGGGTTAAGTGCTGGAAGGACCACAGGATGAAGGCCACTGACACTGTGACAAGCAATGTCAGTGTGTGGCAGCTAGGGGAAGCAAGGTGGGAGGAGGGAGAGAAAGTAAGCATACGCGAACGACCCCTATGCAGAAATGTGCCCTACAGGAGAGCAGAGCTATGCAGCCGTGATTCAATGGCACGTGGAATGAAGGACAGTGTTTTTAATGGGCGACTTAGTACAGCATGACTGCATGCTGATCGGAACAATCCAGCACAAAGGGGAAAACCCATGGGGACCAAGAACAAGGTACATTAGGAAGAAAAGGTATAAATTCTTCAAACAGCTTGACAAGCTGAATAATCTTTAATTACTCAAAATGCCGATTAAAAAAAAGAACATTCTCTTTTTAACTATCAAGGATTAGAGATGTTAGTAAACAGGTGAAGATCTTAGAGGCATGTATCTGTTGTTATTAGAAGCAATTCTGAAGGTAAAACGAAAATGTTTTTGAGAGTTATTTTAACAGGAGAAAGCCGAGTTTGTGTTAGTAATGTCATAAAACTATTCTTTTCTACAAAATTTGCTTTTCGAGAGGATACCATAAGCTCGAGTTAAAAATGCCTAACCTCCTTATTTCCTACCATTTCCACGGATAGACTCTACTCACAGGCTGCACTGATTCAGTCTGTAGAATTTGTGTCGTGCAACACAGAGTCTCCACACGTACTTGGCAGTTTCCATGTCTTCCTAGCAAAGGAAATATTGCACAAAGTAAACGAGAACACATTTATGACTTGATGCAGAGTTTGTCTGAGGACAAGACATAATTGCAGGATATAGTATATCAAAGTCACTTTAAACACACTGTGGTTCTTTCATTTTCCAATGCTGTGCCTATCATACAAATGCCGAAAACAATAACAAAAACAAAGAACACCATTCTAAGGTTTGACTCTTCCATGAAACTGTTTGAAAGTAATGTCGAAATTTTAAAATTATGAAAATAATCGACTTTTATTTTGACAAAGATAGGCAAAGACAATTTGAAACAAGATATTTGAGTCAGTGACTTAATACTGCCTTTGTCAATAGCAAAACTGAGTAACTGTGAAATAGTATTTCTACCGAGCCCTTCGCTTAGCAATGGAAATTAAGATATCAGTGCTCACTTTCTCTCCTATTTAGTCCCTTAGGTTTAACTTAAAAATCATCATACTAGATAGTATTTATCCAAGGACTCATTCATTCAATAGTATTGACTAAGCAACTACTTTTTCCAAGGGCTATTAAGCAAAATGCTATAAAATTTTACATTTTATGTAAGTATTATGTATTACAATTTTAATGTCACCTCCCTCCCCCAACACACACAAAGAAATGCTAACCTGTTAACTTTTAGGAAAAACATTCCACATAGATTCCTAATGTTTACTCACAGTTTGAAACTGGATGGTCTCCTCTTTATTGGCCAGCTCTAATGCAAAGAAGGACTTATTGTGGGACATGTTAGCAATATCATGCCACCTAAAGAACAACAAATTGAAAACAGCAATGTGAGTTCTACCTGGAAGACAGAATATATGATTTTCCTTCTCAAGCTTGAGGTTGTCAAGCTAACATTTGTTAATGATTTTAGAAAGAAAACAGTTGTTTTAATCAGCTAACATGCATCTTCTCACTGAAGTGACAATAGCTAGTTGCAAAAAGTAAATACACGTAGACTAAGTAAAGGCAAAGAGTACTTAAATATGTAAGATCTCTTTATCCTCATTTACCAGATTAGTTGGATCAAAGATCCCTATCTTAGCTACTTCTCAATGCCTCCTTCATTCATTCAACAAACATCTTCAAGGGCACCCATTATAGGCAATGCCAGAAACTGTGTTAGGTCCCCAGGATACTAAGATCAGTGAGGCGCAGTACAGGGCTTCCCTCAAACCCAAAGCATGAACTGTTCTGGATGAGTTCACTGGGATTCAAAATCCTGTCTTATATTTTTTTTAGCTGTATTTGACATTTAGATTTTACATGTTAATATTTTATTACATAACTATGTAATTTTATGAAAGGGAAAAATGTGTCTGAAAGAAAAAATTTACTCTTCTTTATCCTCTCCATTACATTGGATTTATTTCTTTTAAATTTATTTAAATAAATAAAATTTATTTGCAGTGATCCAATGTTCGTTGTGGGTGTTTTTAAGATTTTATTTTTAAGTAATATCTACATCCAACATGGGACTCGAGCTTACAGCCCGAGATCATGAGTCACATGTTCTACTGACTGAACCAGCCAGGTGCCCCTCAATGTTTGATTGCTAAACCTAAAGGTTTTTGGCATCACACAAAAGAAGGCAATTTTAAAAACTCCTATCCAGTGAGATAGAAGCTGGCTGACTGGCTTCAGTTTTCAAGTGGCCCTTTGGGCACCATTAGTCCAGCCCAATCTGGTGTAGTCCAGATCCTTCTCTGGCCCCTATCCCCAAGTCACAAGTTGGGAAGACTTAAATGAGGAGTACTGCCCGACCCAGGGCAACATGGTCTAGGACTGGGTGTCTGCTCCTCAAGCCAGGTACACTCTCCATGGTCATAATTGCTACGGAGAATCTGAGCCCCAAAGCCAGAAGTAAAGCAAAAGAAATAAAAAATGTCAGCTTAGGGGGAAAAAAAATCTTCAAAGGAAAAACCAGTTCTCAAGAAGAAATAGTCAGGATGGTTTTTAGAGGGCTTGAGTTGTGGGGAATTAAGTTCCTTTTCATAAAAGAAGCCATTTAACACAGTGGTTAAGAGCCACCCGAAGTGGAAAACTGGAGTTCTTGGTCATGCCAGTTAGTAACTGGGTGACCTGAAGCAAATCACTTTGTTTTCCAAGTCTCAATTATCCTCTGCTCAGAGTTGTGAAGACCACATGAGAAAACACACAGAGAGCACTTAGCACAGCGCTCAATGGTTAAATACAAAGGAACTCAGAACCAAAAAGGGTATAATGTTTTATTGCTCTACAAAAGCAATATAAACTTTTAATTTTTCATGAGTAATAGAATCAAAGTAAATAGGCTCTCAGAGTAAAACTGGAACTATTTCTGTGAAATGACACTTTGGATCTTCTAGGGGATGGACTTTAAGGAATGAAAAAAGAGGGACTGAGCAACATGATCCAATTTGCTATCTTTAAGATATAATTTGGGGGGCGCCTGGGTGGCTCAGTGGGTTAAGCCACTGCCTTCGGCTCAGGTCATGATCTCAGGGTCCTGGGATCGAGTCCCACATTGGGCTCTCTGCTCAGCAGGGGCCTGCTTCCCTTCCCCTCTCTCTGCCTGCCTCTCTGCTTTCTGTGATCTCTTTCTGTCAAATAAATAAATAAAATCTTTAAAAAAAAAAAAAAAAAAAGATATAATTTGGAACCCAGAAATTTAAACCACCTGAAATTTCACTTTTGGGGTCAGCCACTATTGGCTTATTTCCGTAGGTCCTCCTTTTCTTCTTTCTCACTACATACATTCTAAGATTTCCACCAATGACTAGTATCACATTTTTACAATCAGGGAAAAAAAAAAGTGAACATTATACAAAAGTATTTGAACTTAGCTTAACCAAAAAAAAAGAAAAAGAAAAGAAAGAAAAAAAAAGAAATTTGCTTAGAAGTTGGTATTTAAGGAATTTTGGTACATAACTAGAGTCAGAAAAAGGCCCAGATTTCCACAAACGGACAGTCCTAGAAGTTGGAGCTGGAATTAAAAACTCACATCGAAACAAAGAATGGCCTCCATATGGTAAGAAAAGGGTCAGACACCTAAAGCATTTCATAAGCAGGCCATCCTCACAAGCATTGTTTTCCACACTTTTGATTTTCAAGAAAGTGGCTCATGAAAGAACCACTGCAGTCGGGGGTTGTTTTATTCTCCGAAGGGCATCTTTCCATTCCCTAGTGAGACAGCCAGAGACTTGTGGGCCATTACTAGTTGAGGTACTAAAACCTGTCACCAGGAGGAGCCACCCACCGTGCACAGAAGGACATAAGAAAAGTACCTGAATACCACAGGAGGCCTTCCGTTCTTGTGTTTCACAAAGATCCCTTCAAGACACGCTCCAATGCATATGTCACTGCCTTGGCTATCCTGGAAGGAGAAAGCACAGAAAGCAGCAGTCCGGCACCAGCCGCATGACAGCTGTGACAACCACGCCCAGCTCCCTGGGCTGCTTTCCCAGACAGAAGACGCTCAGAAGACCTACCCTGGAGGGCAAAGTCTGAAAGGAATCAAGGCATCACCTTGACAATAGGTATGAAAATAGAAAGCCCTGGGCTCCTTAAGGAACTCCACTTCAAGAGCATTTCTTTTTTTTTTTTTAATTTTTTATAAACATATATTTTTATCCCCAGGGGTACAGGTCTGTGAATACCAGGTTTACACACTTCACAGCACTCACCAAAGCACATACCCTCCCCAATGTCCATAACCCCACCCCCCTACTCCCAACCCCCCTCCCCGCAGCAACCCTCAGTTTGTTTTGTGAGATTAAGAGTATCACTCTTCGCAGATGATATGATACTATATGTGGAAAACCCAAAAGACTCCACTCCAAAACTGCTAGAACTTGTACAGGAATTCAGTAAAGTGTCAGGATATAAAATCAATGCACAGAAATCCGTTGCATTTCTCTACACCAACAAGACAGAAGAAAGAGCATTTCAAAGAACAAACTGCCAAACAGTAATGTGTTTCACTGTGACATTTTGGTCACAGGATCTCGCTTTCAAGTTTGCAGGCTTCTGCACATCTCCAGCCTCTACACGGGAGGATGTCCCCGGGCCTCCCCGCAATCCTCTCAAAGCTCTCAACACTAATCTGGAGAGCCCCGGCCTCCGGGCTATGCTCACCTTCGCAGGGTAGCTCTCTTCTCCGTAGCCGTCCATTCTCTCTACCTCCTGCATGTACAGCATTTCTGCATCAGGAGCGGTGAGCCTTCTGCAACCCAAAAGATGTGAGATCGATCACCAAACCAAAAATGGAAAAAAAAAAAAAAAAAGGCAATTCTAAAAGGCTACATACCAATTTTGCATTAGACCTCCACAAACATTTTGGTTTTTAGGCAGCTGAAATTCGTTATACCGATCCATCGACATCGACTGAAAACCAGCTATGTGCACAGCACAGTGCTGCCTGCTAAGGGTTAGTCATAAAGATCCTCTTCCTGTACTTCAGGCAGGCAAGGGGGACACAGAGAATAAAACTCCACAAAAATCTTCACTGAAAGCTGGAATTCATTCTAAACCATTCAGCAACTGCTCATTATCCAAAATATTAGGCAATACTAAGCCTCATGTGCTAAATGCCAAATGACTGATCCAGGAAATAAGGGTTAAAAGATTATAAATAACAAGGATAGGTAGGAAGGCCACGTGGGGCTCAACTATACGGAGACTCACCTTCCAGGCCTCACTCTCTGCTGCTCCTCCACATCCACAAGGCAGCCCACATGGCAACCAAGCCATGGTGCTCCCTCATGCCTCCCGACCTCTGCGCACACGCATCCCTCTTTCCAGCACACCTGTCACTCACCCGTGCACCTGATCAATCCCTAATTATCTTGGAAGAGTTGACCTATGTATCACCCCTCTGTCAGCTCCCATGATTGCCCTGGGTCTAAGTCAGATGCCCCTGCTCAGTGCAGCCCCAGCACATTCTATGCACACTTCCCCCACTGCGCTCCTATCACATTGTTAGTTTATAATTACTATCCCCCTGGGTCGTCCAGCCCACCCCTTAGACTCCAAAGCAGGGAATAAATTCTATGATGGCAGGGAATTCTATTTATCTTCATGCCACAGCATCCTGCCTCATACAGAGCAATAGTACTAAGCTATCTTTTTATTTTTTTTTAAGATTTTATTTATTTATTTCAGACAGACAGAGTCTGTGTACGAGCAGGGGGGAGGGGAGGAAGCAGGTTCCCTGCTGAGCAGGGAGCTGGAGGCAAGGTTCAATCCCAGAACCCTAGGATCACAACATGAGCATGAAAGATAGTTGCTTAATCGCCTGAGCCACCCAGGTACCTCCTAAACTTCCTTTTTAAAAAGATGCACAAACAAGTGCATGCAAGTAACAAGAGATAGGGTGATGTGTGCCTGAAGGATCTATTATACTAGTGAGGAAAAAAAAGGCTCATTTGGGACAGCAAAAAAATGAAGCTGGAAAAGCAGGATGTGACCAACTTGGGGGAAGCCTTTAATTGCAGCGCTAATGAACTCAGGCTAGGAGAAAGCCAGAGAAGAGTCATGAACACTTGGGAAGAAAAGGAAGGGAGATGAAAAGAAAGTGATATTTTAAGATTAATCTTTAGTGAGCAACTATATGGATTTGAGGGGGGAGAGACTAAAGACCATAGGTTATCTTTTTTTTAAGATTTTATTTATTTATTTGACAGACAGAGATTACAAGTAGGCAGAAAGGCAGGCAGAGAGAGAGAGAGAGAGAAGCAGGCTTCCTGCCAAGCAGAGAGCCCAATGTGGGGCTTGATCCCAGTACTCTTGGATCATGACCTGAGCGGAAGGCAGAGGCTTTAACCCACGGAGCCACCCAGGCGCCCCATCCAAAGGTTATTTTTAATGCAAGGGGATGAACAATAGGATATAATCAGACAGACCTAGGTTCAAATCCCATCTCTACCCCATGTAACTGTGGGCAAGTGACCTAGTCTTTTTGAGCTTGGTTTCTCCAATCTGTAAGAAGAGTATCATTTACCTTAAAGAGTGGTTATAGGAATGGAATGGAATGGAACTGTGTGGTACTTGGTTCAGACGAAGACTAGCATTCTCTGGGGGGAGGCTTTTCTCATAGACGACACACCCAGATGCATTACCAAAGAAAGTCCTTACCGACCCAAAAGCGCGGGTCAGGGCGATAAGCCCTCTGACACAACAAGCACGGTGTCAGAGCGCCACAGCTCTCCGCACAGATTCCCGAGAAGAAAATAAACAGCTTCCAAAGGTGGGCGGGGGGGGTGGGTGCGGTGGGGGGCGGAGGATAAAGACCCCATGGGTGCTGCACCATCAAAGGAAACAAGCCTCCCTGGTCTTGCACTAACGCACGCGGACTATGTTACCACCAAACCCTTCACCACAGGGAGTGAAGCCGAGTACGGCTTCCACTTCTCCCCGCATCCTCGGTAAACGCCGCTCCTAGGCCAGCTGACGCCCGGACCTGCTCGGAGCAGCCCCCCGCGCCCCGCCCCCCATCGCAGTCCCGGCGGCAGCAGCGGTAAAGCGCCGAGGGTCCCTGCGCCAACACCGAGTTCCCAGGCAGCCCCGCTTTGCTTCCGGACTCTCGCCATTTCTTATTTCTTAGCGTTACCTGTATTTCTGATGCAGTAAGGCCACTTTTTGGGTTGCTTCTTCCAATACTTTTTCATCTTGTAGCCACCCCTGAAGAGAACACAGAGCCGTGAGTATGTGAAGTATGTGAACAAGCCACTGACTGTTCGTGGCTCTCCTGGCTCTCGGGCAGCATTCGGACTAGTGTTGGTCTGGGGGGTGTTTACTGAAGCCGGTGGTCATGATCTTGCTAAGGAGCGAAGTAGCTTCTGCTCAGGAGCCAAACACCCGCCCTGCCCGCCGTGCCCTCTCAGTTCCTCCCGGAGAGGTTCCAGCTGCGTTCTTTCAGGCTGGGAATGCGCATCGGCCAGTTCCGAGCCCCGACAGCCTGGGCACTCCCTGGCTGGCTGTGCGGACGCTCAGAAGAGCATCGTGCCACCTCCCTTGGTTGTTCCAAAGCGGTTCTCCTGTCGGTCACATCCGTCGTGCCTTTAAAAAGTAGACAGCGCTGTCTCCCTGCCGTCTACTTTTTACACTGCTACTGAGAAGCCACACTCATTGCCACAGAACTGTGAGGTTTTGAGCCTTCAGGAAAAAGCAAAACCTCTGTGTGGTTCCTCAGAAGGTGGAAGGGAATCTCTCTCTTAGACTCACACCCAAGCACAAAACAAATCTCTCTGGCTGCAGCCCAGGGAATGCACACCTTCCCTCTCTGTGGGTTTACAAAGACTGGTGATACAACAAGGGAAGCATTTACACTTGAGTTGTTTATAAGAGTCAACTGTTTTAGCCCTATTCCAGCCTAGCCAGTCTACCATACGGACTTCATTCCACGGGTTATTAAGGATATGGAAATAAACTATTTATAAAAACCCCAGTGTCAAAAGAAGTTCTTACCACTGGAAACAAGGCAAATTTCTGAAGAAAGTCCTGGGATTCATACTGATCAAAGTCACCAAAATCAGCTATACAAAATGACAAATATTCATGTCAATTATATTTAATTTGCACAGGAAGCATGCACAACTAAATTCAATATGCAGAATATAGATAGTACACTTATGATTTAGAGGTCAAATATGCCTTACAGCTATATAAAGTGTGTATTTTATAAAAAGTCTTTTAAAAAAATTTAATTAGGTAGATTCCTGTGTTTGACTTGGAAAAATGCCTACTAATAAAATTAAAAAATAAGTTACAAACTGCATGTATTAAGATCTCATTTCTAATAATTAACAAAGAAAGAAAATCTGCCCTATAATCACATGTGCTTACTTATTTATGCACAGGAAGATGTCAGAAAGAAACCAAACTGTTTATAGCAATGATCACCTCTAGGGAATGGAATCACATCACTTCAAGATGTATCACTTCAGGTGTATTTATTTAGAGATTGTTTGTTATTTAAAAAAAAAAAAAAAAAGGACAGCTCAGCAAAGATCTTATGAAAAACTCTTAAAGCCAGTGATTATTCTGATTAAGTTTCAGTTTCCAAGATTAAATGCCAGTTATCATTTGAAATAATGCCCCATCATAAGTCTTCCCAAAGTATATACATACAGGTAAATACATATTGACTAGACATGAAAAATAATTCAAACAATTCAAAATTGTTTGTGAAATGCAAAACTTTATCTATTATGATTGATAATGCCGTATAATCCAGGACAAGTGCATAAGAAAGAAACCCAATAAATGAGGTATACTTAGAGTATAAGTGAACAGAAGGGTCCCAGGTGGCTCGTCAGTTAAGCACCTGATTGTTGATTTCAGCTCAGGTCATGATCTCGGGGCCCTAAGATTGAGCCCTGCATCAGGCTCCTCACTCAGCAGGGAATCTGCTTGAGGATTCTCTCCCTCTGCCCCCCTCACCCCTCTCTCAGAAAAAATTAATAAACATATCTTTAAAGAAAAAAAGTGTAAGTAAACATAATTTCATCAACCTCACTTCCTAAAATACTAGTTAGCTACAGATCAAGCCCTTGAACTAAATATTAGTTAGCTATAGATCAAGTCCTTGAATTGTGTGTGTGTGTGTGTGTGTGTGTTTCTCTAATGTTGGTCTGTTTGCTCTGTTGACATATGCTACCAGGCTTACCCTTCCAAAGTCTCTTATTTCGCAGAAGTAACCCAAACTCATTTTTTCCTGCAAGAAAACTGATTTCACCAATACATAAACACTACTATATGAAGTCAGTAACTTTAAGAATCCCTTGCTGTTTTTGTTATAACACACATTTTTTAAAGGATTTTATTTATCCATTTGAGAGAGAGAGAGCAAGGGAGAGAGAGAGTGCGCGAAAGGACATAAGCAGTTGGATGGGGCACAGGGAGAGGGAGAAGCAGACTTCCTGCTGAGCCTGGAGCCAGATGAGGGGCCCCATCTCCCAGGACTCCAGGATCATGACCGGAGCTAAAGGCAGACGCTTAACTGACTGAGCCACCCAGGCACCCCAACACACATTTTTTTCTTTAAAGATCTTTTTTTTTTTTTTTAAAGTAATGCCCACACCCAACATGGGGCTTTAACTTACAACTCTGAGATCAAAAGTCCCGTGCTCCACTGACTAAGGCAGCCAGGCGCCCTGGTTATAACACACATCTTAATCTGATAATATGTATTACACCATCAACTGTCATTATTTACCTTGAACAGCCAAGCCTGCTAGCTGAATTGCTTGTTCTAATGTACAAGGAATGTTTCCTTCCAAGATATCTTTCTTCAGCTGCAGATAATACTGATACCTACAAAAAAGTCAATTTCAAAAAGTCAATATCAATATGACCTCCAGTGGAGAGGCAATGCATTCTACAGTAATTTGGTAGAGGATCATAAACTAGTCAAAGAAAACCTTAACCCCAGATGGCTTCAAAAAATGGCAAGAATACCGCTGACCATATCTATACCTACACACACATACACAGGCATGCATGTGGGCACACACACACACACACACAATGTAATCAATTTGTTGAGTTCCTTATGCTTAACTGTAGTTATTTCAAAGCTACAACCACCCAGAAAACAATTGGTCACCTTTCTAATGCCCTGTAAGACAGTTCCTACATTTTGTTCTGTGTAGTTGGAGACACAGACAATCCATGGCCAATCTTTACTTTAAAAACTCTGACTAGTAACCCAGTAATACAAGACTCTGATAGAAATTACTTGTTCTGATAGAGTTTCCCTAGCCCTAGATAGTAAAACCAAGAGAAAATGCTTCCTGATATTTCAGATCAGGCTTTTATTAAAATATTTTTTGATGGACTCTCCAAAAGAACAGCTGCTATGATGCTTTCTTAATATTCTTGTAATGTGGGTTTACTTCTGTTTACACTTTCAACCTCTGGGGCACAAATCACCAGCACAAGCTTTAGTCAAGCAGATCTAGTGAAATTCCAGTTCTCCAATGTAGCATGTTGAATGAACTTGGGCAAGTCTGTGGTTTTAATGATCACCAGTAAAAAAGGGGTATGGTCACCCCTTCGCAGGTCAGCAGTGTTTCATCTGTATCACGACTCTATTCTGACAAAGTTCTACAGTGACCTATGCTGCCTTCCTTTTATGTATTCATTTAACCTGTAATTCCTAGGGCCTACTACACGTCAAACATTGTTCTAGATGCTGGGGTACAATGGTGGATGAAGATCCACCAATGCTCTGCCTGTACAGTAGAGCCACCTTGAATCCAGGATGTCTCCCAGATTTGGCATCTGTGAATTACAACCTAGTTGCTGTTCGTACTGGAATTCCCCTTTCATCATTTCACCTCCTTTTATCATAATATCATCTTCTTTTATTTTAGCTAGTTCTGAGGTCTCCATTCTTTGTTACCCAAAAACCTCACCAAAACACCATCCATTCAGATAAGAATATAGATCCAACTGATCCCCTTCTGCCTGCTAGTAGCAGAATCGATCCATTTCCCTCAACTGAGAAGCAGAACGCTGATAGCTCTGGGATCTTGTCAAAGAAAACTTCACACCTTCTACGAAGCAGCTCCTTCCAGAAGCCTATTTAAAGAAGATTGTACTGAGAGAAGTCTATCTCTTGAACATGTCATCCACATATACCACTAAATAATCCAGGTTCTTTCCTTAAACCAAATCACTGGGAAGCAACATACCTGGACCAAATTAATTTAGTCTCCCACAGACATGTGCTATTTTTTGGTGTGGGGTTTGTTTTTTTTTTTTTGCCTTGTATTAAAATTTTTTATTATAAGAGTTGATTCCATTTGCTCTCAAATGTTCATTGCTGGTTCAATGTCTTTTCTATAAAATCCCATCTGGAAATTTCCTTTTGAGTGATACACCAAAAAAAATCTGTCACATTCAAACCATAACAGACTCTTAATCTCAGGAAACAAACTGAGAGTTGCTGGGGGTGTGGGGGTTAGGGATGGGGTAGCTAGGTGATGGACATTGGGGAGGGTGCTATGGTGAGTGCCATGAAGTGTATAACACTGATGATTCATAGACATGTACCCCTGAGGCAAATAATACATTATATGTTAATTTTTTAAAAAAAGAAGAAAAAAAAGAAAATCTGTCATGTTTGCAAACTGATATGCTTTTTATCAGATAAAGGATGATGGGACTCAGAATATTCCTTCTTTTGCCCTTGACTGCCATGAAGCTCGGAGTTAGAACCCAGGCACAGGCACACTGCTTCCCCTCTCATTACCCTCTTAACCACCATCTCCACCATATAATGGCAGCTACTTGTACCGATGAGGTGCCAAAGCTCAGACGTGAAGGGATATGCTCACATCCGCAAAGGTACCCTCAGCTGCAGTTTGAATCCAGGTCAGGACGGCCTCAAAGTGCATGTCTGTCACAAATCTCCAGTTAAGGAGTTTTCTAGTATTTTTATCACATTTCTTTAGGTTTTTTTTTTTATCCTAGAGTCCATATGAATACAATGCTTGAGAGCAAGGACTCAGAAGGCAGCCTTCTCGAGTTTAAAATCCCAGCTCCAGGGATGCCTGGGTGGCTCAGTGGGTTAAAGCCTCTGCCTTCGGCTCAGGTCATGATCCCAGGGTCCTGGGATCGAGCCCCACATTGGGCTCTCTGCTCAGTGGGGAGCCTGCTTCCCCCTCTCTCTCTGACTGTCTGTGATCTCTGTCTGTCAAGTAAATAAATAAAAAAAAACTTAAAAAATTAAATTAAATTAAATTAAATCCCAGCTCCATACTGGCAGTGTAACGCTGGGCAAAATATTTAGCCTTTCTGTGTCTTGGTTTCTTCAACTACAAACTGGACAATCATACCTACTTTGTAGGACTCGTTGTGAGGACTAAGTGAATGATTAAATATAAAGGGCTTAGAACAATGCCTGACATTGAGTAAGAAAGGGAAATGGTTGCTTTTATTATTATCTCATTGTATTGTTCCCAAAATCCTTTAATGGAAGCAAGCAGGGTGTATGATATATATGGATATGCATATATCTCAATATATGTTTATATACATGTATGTGTATATGCATACAGGTATGTATATATTTAAGTATTTACATGAAAGGGCCAAGAAATTTTACTTCAAAGGCATTATCAGTTTCTGTGAACACTTTTTGTTAAAATGATAATATGTTGGTGAGGCTAAGGATGGTTTACAAATATATTTTTTCAATGTTTATTATAAAAAGAATTAAAATACAACGCAGCAATAAAATGTAACATGCAAACTTTTATTCCTTACAAACAGTTCTGAATTCAAGAAACTGCACATCTTAATTCTAAGCAAGCATTCCATAAATTTGCCCAAAGTCAAATGCTGATTAAAACTAAATAGATGTTTTATCTAAATCTTACCAAATTATCAACTTTCTAATATAAAATATTTTTACACAAGAAATATTACATTGAGTAATTATAATAAATAGGTTGCCCCATTCTCCCCAATAGAAATTTCAAATAATATATATAGAAATGTAGTCTTTTTCCTTCACTTGTTTTTTCTTAGGCTAGTATTAGAAGGCTAATGTGGAGGTATTGGCATTTTTATGTTTTAAGTTTTATTATGGAATTTTGGAAACAGATATAGAGAGAACAAGTCCAGTGAACCCACATATCCTTATCACACAGCCTCAAACATCAACTTGACCCATGCCCTGTTCTTCTACCGTCTCCCCTTCCCCACCCAAGCATTTTACGTCAAATGTCAGATATCACAGCATCATACTTAAAATATTTTAGTAGATATCTGTAAGAGGTAAGCTTTAAAAAAGCACACACACACACACACACACACACGTTTTTAACATACCCAATAAAATGGGCAACAATGTCCTAAAGTTACCCAGTACCTGGTCCATATGCAATTGTTGTGATTGCCTCAAAAACGCATTTTTTAAATATTTTATTTTTAAGTAATCTCTACACCCAACATGGAGCTTGAACTTATAACCCTGAGGTCAAGAGTCACATACATGCTCTACTGGATAAGCCAGCCAGGCACCCCTCAAAAATATATTTTTACAGTTAAAAAAAAAATCAGTATCTAAACAAGTTCCAGGGCACCTGGGTGGCTCAGTTGGTTGAGTGACTGTCTTTGGTTCAGGTCATGATCCCAGAGTCCTGGGATCGAGTCCCACATCAGGCTCCCAGCTGCACTGGGAGTCTGCTTCTCCCTCTGACCTTCCCTCTCATGCTCTCTCACTCTGTCTCTCTCTCTCTCAAATAAATAAATAAATACAATCTTTAAAAAAAAAATAAATTCCACAGGCCACATTCGATTGACAGTTCTCTCTTAATTTTGAAAAGAAAAATTCCTCCTCTTTATGTTCATGTCATTTGTATTCAAAATAGTGCGATGGGTCATGCAGAATTCCCTATACATTCTGGATTTGTCTGATTGCACTCTTGTAGAGTTAGGTTCAGGGCAGTGTTGTCTAACAGAACTTCCTGCAGTGATAAAAGTGATGTCTATCTGTCCTGTCCAATATGGGAGCCATTAGACACATGTGGCTACTGAGTTATTAAAATGTGGCTAGTGTGACTGAGGAACTGAGAAGGAGTCTTAAAGGAACATGGCTTAGCTGAGAGTGGAACCCATTTTATCCTTTTGCTGCCTGGAGTACGAATGTGATAGCTAGACCTTCTCTAGAACTCTCTGACAATGAGATTCCGTAGCGAATGGAAAGAACATGCTGAGCAACGTAGAACAGTAAGAAAGAACATGGGTCCCTGAAGACTTTGTGGAGCAGTATAAGCTCAGTGTGGCTGACCTCTGGACTTCCTTTAAGAAATGAAAGATATTTACGGCTTTTGTTACATGCAGCCAAACTTTAACAACAACTTCTCTAACAGGTTCTCTTCCACCTCATGGACGTGCACTCCTACTGACTGAATCTACCAGGCCCGCTCTCCCTCTCCTTCCTGTCTAGTTTATAGCATATACCTACCTAACTGGTCTCCTAACTATATTGCCACCTCTAAGCTGCCTTCCATGATGGGTGACATTGGTAAAATACAAATGTCATCTTTCCATTCCGTTAAAATTCAAAAATGTCTTTCCTCAGTGTACCATGACTTTATGACTAGGACATTCCTATTTTTCAAATCTCCTCTCCATATTCCAGGTAATATCTGAAATTTCTGGAAAACATCAGTGACTTTCATTCTCTCCCCTACTCTGCACAAGCTAATCCCTCTAACTAGAAAATTCCTCATGAAATTCTTGTTCCCCCCACCTGCCCCACCCCTAGGAATCTAGCGTTAATTAAAGCATTTATCATCATAATAAACTGTAATTGTTTATCTACATGGGCTGTCAGTTCCACAGGACTCCAGTGACTCCTCCAGGGTAGAATTAAAGCCTATTCACTTGTACATTCATCTCCCAGGTAAGGAAGCTAGTTCTTATATCACACCATATTATATACTCAATGAATGTTTAAATAAATGAGTCAGTGATCAGTTATTTTTCCTCCTTGGTTCTACTTCTCTCATCAATATTTTTATCTCATCTCAGTTTTATAGTCAGTGCATATTTATCCCTATTACCTGATTCTTGCTTCTTTGGTTTTCTATCTTCTTGCAATAATTAACTGGCAAACTCAGTACTCGAAAAGAACATTACACAAACACAGGGCAGTACCAGGTTCTCACTATCTACAGGGCACTGTGTTAGATACTGTACGAAAGGTAAAGCTAAAGAAAACAGAGGTTTAAAATCCAAGAAAAAGATAACATATGTACACAAATAACTATAACAAAAGGCTGTAACAACTTCCATCTAACATAAGTACAAGCCAACTGTAGGGCAGTCCAGAGAAGGCAAAGCTCATTCCAGCCTAGGGACCACAGAAACTTCAGGGAGGAGGTGCCTTTTAAACTAAAATTCAGAGGATGAGTAGGATTCCAGTACATAAATACAAAAGATCTAGAACCCAAAGATGAAAAGGCATGCGGCATGTTCAGGGCACTGAAAGTATTCCAGCTTGGCTGAAAAGTAATATTAAATAGGGTTCCAAAGATAAGGTAGTGGTGGATTTGGGAGAACGTGAAAGAAAAACTCATGGATCCCAAATTTTATTCCTTGTTTTTTGGTTTGTCTTCAAGAAAAAAACAAACAAACATTTCGTTCCTCTATCCCACTCCTTAATATGCTCTTCCGTTTCTGCCTTGATCCCTTCTAAGTGTACTTATTGGCCTCTTCTTGTACCCTCCCAACTATCTACAAAATATACAGCGCCTGCAGTCAGAGAACTTTAAGAACCCTTCTGCACATTTCCCTGAGGAAAGAATACAGATTCTGAAACTTTCTAAAATCTCCTCTCGTTTCAGCATTACGAAGACCAGAAACAAAAGAACAAATTTGAAGAGGACAGCACTACAAGAGGAGTTCACAGCCCAGACAAAAACATCATCTTCCCCTTTAATGGCCAGTCTGTGCGAAACTGAAACTCTTGCTCTGCGCAAGGAAGCCCTCAGACAACCACAGACTGTGGCCGCCATGTAATCATGTGGCTGCACATGGGCGCTGGAGGCCACGGTTAGTCTGATCTCCTGACCTTAACCTCGGTGTCCCTCGGTGTCCCTTTTTTCATCTCACTAAGAGTGTTTCCTAAAAACAGAGAGCATGTTATTTCTCACCTGGTAATCTCCTGCTGCAGCTGAGAAACCGAAGGCACATAAAACACCACTCCAAAATAGACGGTCGGTTCCACAGCGTGTTTATCCAGCTGCTTCTTGAGAGGTTTTTCCAGATCTACCCACCGGCGCTGGTTTTGCTTGTTGTGGTACCAGAGGCTGAAGTAAGTGATCTGGAAAGAGGGAGAGTCACTGGTGGAGGCAGACGTGTACGAGAGAATGCCTATTCTTCTCACTGCTCTGGTTCGTGACCTGGGACCAAGTGACATCAGTCTCCTATTCCTTCTCTTCTTAAAAAGGGACAATACCGAAACCCGAAGAAAAGACACAAGACACCCCCCCCCATATATATCTAGATACGTGCAGGAAAAAGAGGTGAAAAGTCAACTACTCTTGCAGACTGTTTTTTGAACTCTGCACAGAAAAATGCATTAGAAAAATGATGCCTAGACACCAGAATGTAGCAGGTGCTACACCATTTTACAGAGTTTTAACAACAAAAAAATAACATATACTGAATAAATGTTTAGTTTTAAAATTGTCAAAATACTAAATGTATCATAATTGGTATTTTATAAGTACAAGTGGGGTTTTATCTAGAATACTGATCAGATAGTGTTAATCCAACTTCTCACTACTCTTGAATTTGGCTTCTATACATAAATTATTTCATGTAAATATTGTAAATTCTAGAAATATAGGTACAACTGCAACTCTTCTTTGCCCCCCCAATTTATTAGATACAAATTTAATGCAATCATAACTTTACAGTGGTAAATTCTCACATATACACAAATACACAAAAAGCCCTACATAGAGCAATAAGATAAAAAAATGCCCAGATATTAGCACTTAGATTGCACTTGCTGCAAAATGAAACTGTTCAGGGAAATCGATACTAGCTCTGGGCTTGGTCAAGCTGAAAAGGTTATTAATGCACTTAAGCATTAAAATGACAGCCTCAGGACACTGCTAATATTTATCTCAAAATCAGTTTACAGATCAAGGCAACTGGAAAAATTCCCTGCTTTGTTCTAGACTCTAGAGCAACACAGCCAAACAGAACTTTCTATGATGATGGAAATATTCTGTCTCCCAATATAGCAGCCACTAGCTGCCTGTGGCTATTGAGCACCTGGAATGTGATTAGTGCAGCTGAGGAAATAAATATTTAATGTTATTTAATTTTAATTGACTTAAATTAAATAGCTGCAAGTCTCTAGTGGCACTGTATTGGAAAATACAGCTTTAGAGCATCAATAAAACAAGAAATAATAATATTCGGGCTATATTTTTAACCTATAATCCTCATTCAAATAAAAAATGACTTTTTAATTTACAGGTGAAGAGTATACAAACAAACATGCTCTTAATATTCATTTCATCTTACAACTTTTTACAAAGGAAGAACTATAGCTTTAAAATGAGTCTCTTAATCAAACAAACGCGACAAAAGTGAGGAATGTGTCCATTTCCCCTTTGTAACCAAAGACCCAGAATGGTGCAGGAATTCAGTAAATTTTGTTGAAAGAACAAGTATTCCCTGGCTTCTTAGTTGTCACCCAAGCCATTATATTTGAATGAAATAGTCTAAACATTTCCTATGTACCAGGTTTTGTCTCAAGAAGGACAATATCATATATCAAATCACCACCACTATCTCATGAAACATATATGTGTGCGTGAAACTCTAAAGCCAGTGTTTGTCTAAGGATTGTCCCTGGACCACTTCTACCAGAATTACTGGAGAGCTTCTTGAGCTATTCAACTCCCAAGTAATTCCTATGCCCACTGGTGGATGAAAACCATTGCACTATAGCACACTGCCCTCCTAGAGTTATACAGGAACTGGTGTATGAACAACCTATCCTTGAGAAGCTGCACAGAAGTCAACTTTTGAAAATCCACACACACTTTAATATAGCAGAAAGTCTACATCTTATTGTGAACTATTTCCTGAAGTTATAATTATGTTTATAAAATGAATTACACGTTATCTGTAAGGATAGAGTATCTATTACATTTATAGAAAATGGATACTATTACTTCTTTCTTTTGAACTGCAACTTAGAGAAAAGAAAAGTCTCATTTAACAAAAAAACTGATACTTAAAGTCTGAAGCCCTGGGTTTAATTACTAATTGTTACTTGCTAAACTGGGAGGTAGAAAGTCAATCAGACCAATTCCATTTTCCCAAATGTAAAAGGGGGTAATAAGTGTAAGTAATATCTCCTTCACACCTCCATCGTGGGAACACAATACCAAACTTAAATGAATGTGTTTGCCACTAGAAAACCACTGTATTTTTTTCAGATATTTATTTATTTATTTGAGGGAGAGAGAGTCAAAGATAGCAAGAGAGAGCACAAATGGGGAGGAGAGGGAGAAGGAGGCTCCCCCCTGGGCAGGGAGCCCAACGCCTGTCTCAATCCCAGGACCCTAAGAATCATGACCTGAGCTGAAGGCAGATGCTTAACGAACTGAGCCACCCGGGCATCTCTAAAAAGATTTTACTTATTTATTTTAGAGAGAGAGAGAGCAGGGGCAGAGCATTACAGGGAGAGGGAGAGAAAGAATCTCCACCAGATTCCCTGCTGAGTGCGGAGCCAACACAGGACGCAATCTCACAGCCCTGAGATCACCTCCTGAGCTGAAATCGAGAGTTAGACACTTAACCAACTGAGCCACCCAGATGCCCCCAAAAGCCACCGTATTTTCCAATGATTATTTAGTGTTACCCACTCCACTAAACATCAGCAAAATAAATTATACACCCCCTCAAAAATAATTTTCTAATTACTTCCATTTATATGGACTGATTAAAACACATTTTGTTAATTGTATTTATGTTTTGTGTTTCATCTTCGAATTGGATTGAATGTAGGGCTCCTGCATGGCTCAGTAGTTGGGCTTCTGCCTTCAGCTGGGATCGAGCCCCACATCAGGCTTCCTGCTCAGCGGAGAGTCTGCTTCCTCTCCCAGTCTCCCCGCTTGTGCTCTCTCTCTTGCTCTGTGTGTCTCTCTCTCTGTCAAATAAATAAATAAAATCTTAAAAAAAAAAAAAAAAAAAAGAATTGGATTGAATGTACTTTGTTTGGTCTATAACACATACTATTGCCATGAACTTAATTCTACAAATACTTGTTTTTTGCCATTAAACCAGAAAGCTGGGCATCCCTTAGAATCTAAAACTATTTGGTCACAACGGTATGTCACTTTTAACCAAAATTAAAACGTCTTAAAAATACTCTTTGTAGGGGCACCTGGGTGGCTCAGTGGGTTAAGCCGCTGCCTTCGGCTCAGGTCATGATCTTGGGGTCCTGGGATGGAACCCCACATCGGGCTCTTTGCTCAGCAGGGAGCCTGCTTCTCTCTCTCTGCCTGCCTCTCTGCCTTCCTCTCTGCCTACCTGTGATCTTTCTGTCAAATAAATAAATAAATTCTTTAAAAAAATAAAAAATAAATACTCTTTGTATATATTACTTTTCCCCTAAAATATCGTTGGACTTCAATGCTCCAAACACAAATATCTAAATAGTTATAAAACTATAAGTTTACTGTAGAGGTGCCTGGCTGGCTCAGCTGGTAGGCATGCGGCTCTTGATCTCAGGGTCATGAGTTCAAGCCCCACATTGGGCATGGAGCCTACTTAAAAAACAACACAGGCGGGACACCTGGGTGGCTCACTTGGTTATGCAGCTGCCTTCGGCTCAGGTCATGATCCCAGCGTCCTGGGATCGAGTCCCACATCGGGCTCCTTGCTCGGCAGGGAGCCTGCTTCTCCCTCTGCCTCTGCCTGCCTCTCTGTCTGCCTGTGCTCGCTCGCTCTCCCTCTCTCTGACAAATAAATAAATAAATAATCTTTAAAAAAAAAAAAAAAACAACAACACAGGCAAAAACACTATAGGTTCACTATATAATTTGTTGTTGTTCCTTGTGAACCAATCATGAGATAATTAAAAGAAGAAAACCTGAATAATCTACTGGCATTCTAAAAAGAAACTAAACTAAACCTTCTAAAAGAAACTAATTCTTAAAATATGCTAAAAGTTTATTTTAGCAATGCATTTATACTCATGTCACATATAGATAGAAAATCAAATAGAAAGGGAAATACATTTGTAAAATTATACCATAATTAGTTTTTTATGAATTATATATCTTATAAAAGAGTAGCAAGGACTTTATCTAATTGTACAAATGGCTGAAAATAATAGATATACCAAATTATTTGCTGATCAGCTATTATATTTGTGGAAAGTCTAAGGTTTTGGACATTTGAACATTAACTGGTTATATGTAGTAAAGTATTTGCTTTGATACTTGCTCCTGTGTTCAAGTTCTATTTAAGAAGTAGTTAAGCCCAGCCAAAATCACATTTATATCTTGTTAAATATTCCAAAGAGGTATTATGTTTCTAAAATTGCCACTAGAGGGATGCCTGGGTGGCTCAGTCAAAGTGTCTGCCTTTGGCTCAGGTCATGGTCCCAGGGTCCTAGGATCGAGCCCCACTTCGGGCTCTCTGCTCAGTGGTGAGTCTGCATCTCCTTCTCCCTCTGTGATCTTTCTTGCTTTCGCTCGTTCACAAATAAATAACTTATTTTTAAAAAATAATGAACTAATAAAATTGCCACTAGAAATGTTTACATACATATGGGAAACTAAAATCTCATAACACCATAATCCTTGGATTCAGTGCTTCCTTACAATTTCTACACATATATAATGAAATAACATCTGATTGCCCGAGATTTTATGACTACAATACAGTTTGTTTCTAAGATGGATAGGTAGAGTTTGAGCAACAAAATGTCATTAAATTCTCATCAAGCATAAGACTTTCTGTACAAGTCCATTTGGGGGGCTTTGCCTTAGATAACAATCTTGAGCATCTGGATAATTAGTTTTCTAAAATAATTTAAAATCCATCCAAAAAACAAAGTGGGGGGGACCAAAAAAGAGGGGAGAATACTCCCTACCTCATCGATAGGACAGCATTATCCTCATGCCCCAAATAGACAAAAGATATCATTAGAGGGCGCCTGGGTGGCTCAGTGGGTTAAAGCCTCTGCCTTTGGCTCAGGTTATGATCCCAGGGTCCTAGGATCGAGCCCCGTAAGGGGCTCTCAGCTTGGCAGTGTGCCTATTTCCTCCTCTCTCTGCCTGCCTCTCTGCCTACTTGTGATCTCTGCCTGTCAAATAAATAAATAAAGTCTTTAAAAAAAAAAAAAGACATCATTAGAAAACTATAGGCTAGTATCTTTTATAAATACAGATGTAATAGACATGAACTGAATCAAACAACCTATCAAAACGATCATATACCACAACCAAGTGGGATTTATCCCAGAAATGTAAGAGTAGTTCAACATACAAAAGAATCAATGTAACATATTGTTAATATGAAGGGAAAATACATAATTTTCTGAATTGACACAAAAAAGACTAGAGCTGGGGCACCTTGGTGGCTCAGAGGGTTAAACCTCTCCCTCCAGCTCAGGTCATGATCTTGGGTCCTGGGATCAAGCCCCACATCGGGCTCTCTGCTCAGGAGGGAGCCTGTTTCTCCCTCTCTCTGCCTGCCTCTCTGCCTACTTGTGATCTCTCTCTCTCTGTCAAATAAATAAAACCTTAAAAAAAAACCCTAGAACTAATAAACTCAGCAAAGCTGAAGGGTACAAAACCAACATGCACAAATCAGTATGGATTCTACACACCAGGAATGGCAAAATTTAAAAAGAAATTCAAAAAAATGATTTCATTTAACATTCTAAAACTGATGGTGGTGATGGAAACACAACTCTGAATATGCGAAAAACCACGGAATTGAATGCTTTAAGGGGCAAATTGTATGCTATGTGAATTCTATTTCAATAAAGCTTTTAAAAGTTATTGGTTAAACGAAAAAAAAAAGATTTCATTTATAATAGTATCGAAAAGAAGAAAAAAATCTAAAAATAAATGAAGTGAGAAAGTTTGTATACTGAACAATATAAAACATGGCTGAAATAAATTATTGCTATTGTTTTTTAGGTAGGCTCCATGTCCAATGTGGGGCTTGAACTTATGAGCCTGAGATCAAGAATCACATGCTGGGTGCCTGGGTGGCTCAGTGGGTTAACACTGCCTTCGGCTCAGGTCATGATCTCAGGGTCCTGGGATCGAGTCCCACATCGGGCTCTCTGCTCAGCAGGGAGCCTGCTTCCCTCTCTCACTCTCTCTCTGCCTGCCTCTCTGCCTACTTGTGATCTCTGTCAAATAAATAAATAAAATCTTTTAAAAAAAAAAGAATCACGTGCTTTCCTGACTGAGCCAGCCAAGCACCCCTCCACAGCTGAAAGAAATTAAATGAAAAGACATCCTGTGTTCATAAACTGTAACACTTAATATTGTTAAGATGGCAAAACTATCCAAAGTGATCTACAGATTCAAATGCAATCCCTTTTTTCAGAGAAAGCCAATTCTCGA
The DNA here is from genome assembly GCF_020171115.1 of Neogale vison. NCBI lineage: Eukaryota > Metazoa > Chordata > Mammalia > Carnivora > Mustelidae > Neogale > Neogale vison. The sequence continues at coordinate 27,471,712 of NC_058103.1, forward strand.
GCTCATATGCAATTACCAGGGTCCTTGAGTAGCCAAAACAAGAATGAAAAAGAATAAAGCTGGAGAACTCCTATTTTCTGATTTTAAAACTTACTATAAAGCTACCTTAATCAAAATAGTGAGATACTGGTATAACACATAGATAAATGTGTTAGAGACACATAGATAAATGTTATAAAATTGAGTCCAGAAATAAACCTGTGCATCCATTGTCAACAGATTTTCAGCAAAAATGCTAAGACCATTCAGTGGAGAAAGAAGAGTCTCTTCAACAAATGGTTCTAAGACAACCAAAGATCAACATGTAAAACAAAAGGGGTGGCTGCGTGGCTCAGTAGGTTGAGCAGCCAACTCTTTTGATTTCGGCTCAGGTCTTGGGGTGACGGGGTCAAGCCCTACATCAAGCTCTATGCTGGAAATGGAGCCTGCTCAGGATTCTCTCCCTCTCTCTCTGTCCCTCCCCTACTCACATGTACACATTCTCTCCCTCAAAACAAACAAACAAAAAATGCAAAACAATGAAGTTAGACCCTACACTTCACACAGTATATAAAAATTAATCAAACTGAATCAACAACATAAATATAAGAACAAAACTGTAAAATTCTTTAGAAGAAAACAGAGGTAAATCTTCATGATCTTGAATTTGGAAATGGATTATTACATATGGCACCAAAAGTATGAGCAAAAAAGGGAAAAAATTGATAAATCCGACTTTTTCAAAATTTAAAACTATGTTTATCAAAGAACCAAATCAAGAAAGTAAAAAGACAACTATAGAATGGGAGAAAATATTTGCAAATCATATTCAATTAAGGGTCTAGTATCTGGATATATGAAGAACTCTTATACAATAAGAAGCCGGACAACTCGGGCGCCTGGGTGGCTCAGCTGGCTAAGCGACTGCCTTCGGCTCAGGTCATGATCCCAGAGTCCCGGGAGCAAGTCCCGCATCGGGCTCCCTGCTCAGCAAGGAGTCTGCTTCTCCCTCTGACCTTCTCCCCTCTCATGTTCTCTCTCTGTCGCACTGTCAAATAAATAAATAAAATCTTAAAAAAAAAAAAAAAGCCAGACGACTCAATTATAAAATAGGCAAATGACTTGAAGATACTTCTCCAAAGAACATAAGCAAATAGCCAATAAGTACATGAAAAGATGCTCAACATTCTTAGTCACGGGGGAAATGCAGTTCAGAACCACAGTAAGATAACACTCCATACCCATTAGGCTGGCTATAATTTAAAAAATAGAAAGTGTTGGTGAGACTGTGGAGAAATTGGAGAACTTATGCATTGCTTGTGGGTTCAGTCACTATGGAAAACAGTTCAGCAGTTCCTCAAAAGGTAAACATGCAATCATCATCGTCATATGACCCAGCAATCTCACTCCTATATACCCAAAAGGAATGAAAACAGGCACATGAATATTCATACCAGGAATATAAGAAATAACCAAAAGGTGGAAACAACCTAATGTCCACCTGTAGATGAAAGGATAAATGAATTGTGCAACAGACATACAGTGGAATATTATTCAACCAAAAAAAAAAAATGAAGTGGATTCATGCTACCATATGGATGAACCTCAAAAATATTTAGTGGAAGAAACCAGGCATATAAGGTCGCATTGTATGATTCCATTTATTTATTTATTTTTAAAGATGTAGGCTTGTTTTTATTTATTGATTGATTTTTAATATTTTATTTGTTAGAGAGAGAGAGCGTAAGCACAGGCAGACAGAGTGGCAGGCTAGAGGCAGAGGGAGAAGCAGGCTCCCTTCCGAGCAAGGAGCCTGATGTGGGACTCGATCCCAGGACGCCAGGACCACTACCCGAGCTGAAGGCAGCCGCTTAACCAACTGAGCCACCCAGGCGTCCCTTTATTTATTTTTAAAGTAAACTGTACCCAACATGGGGCTTGAACTCAGGACCTAAGATCAGGAGTCACATGCTCTACTAAGGCAGCCAGGCGTCCCACTTTATGATTCCATTTAAATGAAATATCCAGAATAGATAAATCCACAGTCACAGAAAGTTAACTGGTGGTTGATAGAAGGGGAAGGAATTCACTGTTTAATAGGTACAGGGTTTCCTTTTAAGGTAATGAAAATGTTTTGGAACTAGATAGAAGTGCTGTGAATGTATTAAATGTCACTGAATTGTTTAAAGTGGTGAATTTTCTGTTATGTGAATTTCAGTCCAAAAAAGATTTTTTAAAGTTAAGATATACTCAATTAATATCAAGTACAGAATTTTAAAACCTTACTTTTTAAATGTTCAAATATATCAAATTCATTTCACTTGAAAAAATCTAAGGAAAAATATGAGCCAGAATCAGATGGCTCTAGCCAGGAGTTAATATTTCCTATTTCCCAATATCTATACTTAGGTCAAGATTTTGTACAGTTTAGACAATATCTGGAAACACCAACTCTCTGAACATAACTGAATTAACACAGAATAGGCAAAAAAGTATGTAATGACAAGAGTCAGTTATTAAGTATATGTCCCCCAACAAAAAAGAAATTTCTGTTCTCCTTTATGAACTTTTCTTTTTCTTATTCCATGTTTTTAATGAGTTAAGTGAACTGGTTATCCAATTCAAAGTAGGTTAAAAGATGACAAATTAAAGGAAAAAGGGTTTATTAAATAGCATGTTGACAGCAGCAGGAAATGATGGGTAATACCTTCTCCAGCAAGAGAGAGTGCATACATACCAACAAAAAACCTTTAAAGAGAAGTTATAAGAATCACAAAAGCACTGTAGTCTGGAATTATTTATCAAAGGAACAAATTGTAAACATTAGTCATGTATTTAACCACAACCACAGTTTTTCTTTTAAGATGAATAGAGAAGTTTATAAATCCTCCCAAAGACTGGCATTAAAAATAGTTGTTTGGGGGCACCTGGGTGGCTCAGTCGGTGGGACAGCTGACTCTTTCCATTTCCGCTCAGGTACTGATCTCAGGGTCCTAGGATGGAGCCTTCCACCAGTTCCCACGCTCAACAGGGAGTCTCCTCGAGGATTCTCTTTGCCAACACATTCCCCCTCCCCCACTCATGCTTTCTCTAGAAAATAAATCTTTCTTAAAAAGTTGTTTGAACAAAAGAATAAATCTTGGTTTTGGGCAAAGTTATGAAGATTGCTTTATTTCCCAAAAGTGATTAGAAAAATAATTTATTGTATATTACAACTTCACAGACTTTAGCCAATTAATTGCGATTTTATTACTTCACTTATAAGTGCATCTGAATTTCCAAAGCCATGAAAGAGATTTCAACTTTTGCTGTTTTGGTACCTGTGGTGGTTTCGATTTTCTCTAATGGGCTATGCCTGCAATTCCAATAGCAGCCACTAACTCCACATAATGCCAAGAGCGCCCGACTGATGTCATAAGGCTCCACCTCCAAGTCCTGGCTCCGCCCCTTACCCCCTCCTGAGTGAGCCAGTCCCTGAGTCTGTTTCTTCATAGGGAAAATAGTATGTGCCCTGCCTTCTTCAGAAAATCGTGGTGAATTTTGCTGTTATCACTGTGCTGATAAAAGTTAAAAGCACTCTTGTTACATTTGCTCTGAGTACATTAACTCAGCAGATAGAATCTCTCCAGGTGTGACTGAGGAAATAAAACAAAACTTGAGTCAAGCATGCTTCTTCCTTGAAAATATGACTGACCAAATAATTGCCAAATTTCTTCCTTTATTTATCTTTTTAAAAAGATTTATTTGAAGGGCGCCTGGGTGGCTCAGTGGGTTAAAACCTCTGCCTTCAGCTCAGGCCATGATCCCAGGGTCCTAGGATCGAGCCCCGCATCGGGCTTTCTGCTCAGCAGGGAGCCTGCTTTCTCCTCTCTCTCTGCCTGCCTCTCTGCCCACTTGTGATTTCTGTCTGTCAAATAAATAAAAATCTTTAAAAAAAAAAAAAAAAAGATTTATTTGAGGGGGAAAAAAAAAAGATTTATTTGAGAGAGAGAGCACACAAGCATGAGTTGGGGGGAGGCAGAGGGAGAGGAAATCTTCAAGCAGACTCTCGGCTGAGCACAGACCAGAAAGCAGGTCTTCATCCCACAACCTTGAGATCATGACCTGAGTCAAAGGCAGACACTTAAGTGAGCCACCCAGGCCCCCTTCTTCCTTAGTTTAAAGTTAAGACATGTTTTTTAGTTCTTTTTCCTTTATTAAAAGAAATATAAAACCTTAGTACAGACAAGCCCCATGTGCCTTGAATTTCAACTATTATTACCAATTGTTTCTTGGTCTAGGATACTTTCCCAGAATCATGTGTCTTCTTTTGAGTCCAAATCTTCGGGTTATCCATGCCCTGTCTTATTAATAGGCTTGGTTTAATTATAATAAAAATTTCCTCATAAACCAGTCTTTAATTATTGGCTTTTGGTTCAAGCCTCACACAGGCTCCTTATCTTACTTCCCCGTACCTTGCCTTGATAAGAAACTTCACCTCCATGTAGTGTCTCTTTCTCCAGAGCTCTCTCTACTCTCACTGGTGACAGAGGAAGCTGATCTAACCTTTGGCAAGCTCTTTCCAGTAAAGATCCTAAACCACTGAATTCCAGTAAAGCATTCTTGCATCCTCTAGATCAATGCTCAATTATCACCAAACAGGTTTGTGTGTTTTTTTAAGATTTTATTTATTTGACAGACAGAGATCACAAGTAGACAGAGAGGCAGGCAGAGAAAGGGAGGGGGAAGCAGGCTCTCCACTGAGCAGAGAGCCCGATAGGGGGCTCAATTCCAGGACCCTGACATCATGACCTGAGCCGAAGGCAGAGGCTTAAACCACTGAGCCACCCAGGTGCCCCACCAAACAGATTTTTGTAAAACTTCTCCACTGTCGAATACTTTTACCCTCACCCTTTCTTTCCTATTTTGTTCTGAACATGTCAGCAGTATTCATAAATTTATTCAATAATCTCTTCATTGTTATTTAAAAGTTTTCACAGCTACTCCCCTAAAATGATACAGATACTTGTGCCTGCTGTGTAAATTGAGTAAAAACAAAAGTTACATTTACAAAACTTGCCATCTTTTCAGACACAATATGGCTGACTTCCTTTAAATGATCAAATATTGGGGCGCCTGGGTGGCTCAGTGGTTTAAGCCGCTGCCTTCGGCTCAGGTCATGATCTCAGGGTCCTGGGATCGAGTTCCGCATCGGGCTCCCTGCTCAGCGGGGAGCCTGCTTCCTCCTCTCTCTCTGCCTACTTGTAATCTCTCTCTGTCAAATAAATAAATAAAATCTTTAAAAAAAAATGATCAAATATTTACTCCGAGAACAAGGTGATTTGATAATTAAGCTTTTTGTTCAGAGGGAAAGACAGTTTACACATTTTTGAGCTTGGGTAAAAGGTGTCCCCCAAATCACAGTCATCTAAAGAGACCCAAGCTATTATAAGCAGGTCCACATCTTGTCAGAATGTAAACCCTTTTCTAATCCTCCCGTCATTTCTTGTCTAATTATTTTAAGAGTCTTTTAGTTGTACTATTTTTAAAGCAGAGCAAAGGGACACACGATTTAGCTGGAAGGTTTTTTAAGCCACTGATGCACTAAGTTTGATAAAAGTTAATCCCATATAAAATTGCAACTATAATTTTATCCTGATGCTTTTCTTAGACTAGGCAGAAGTCAGAAGACTTTTCATCAGGAAAGTGATGAGAGGAGATAGATCTAGATAAAGCCGGTCCGAGGTAGAGATCATCTAACAAGGGCAGTTAGCAAGTATTAACCTAATTCAAGCCTGGAGCTTACCTCTACGCTGAGTGTGCCATAAATAATGAAGCATTGTACCTCTTCCTTTTGACAGAGAGTATGGTGGTCACGGTACCATAAACAGACAGTGTTTTTTCCCTTGTCTGTTTAATTTTCTTCCATTTTCTTCTGTCCTTAGTCAAATAACATATTATCTATTTTTATGGTTAAGGTGATAACCCACAAGATCACTATACTCTAGCACATATGAGGACTAAAAAAAGAACAATCAAAAGTACATTTTGGGGGGCGCCTGCGTGGCTCAGTGGGTTGGGCCGCTGCCTTCGGCTCAGGTCGGGATCTCAGGGTCCTGGGATCGAGTCCCGTATCGGGTTCTCTGTTCAGCAGGGAGCCTGCTTCCTCCTCTCTCTCTCTGCCTGCCTCTTTGCCTACTCGTGATATCTCTCTGTCAAATAAATAAATAAAATCTTTTAAAAAAAAAAAAGTACATTTTGGTCTTCTCATTACACTAAACTTTTACTAAACTGAAGTTCAAGTAACTGAATTCCTCGAATGGCCAGATCTTTGTTGTTGTTACAGCATGTAACTTTTTTTTTTTTAATTTTGTTTATTTATTTGACAGACAGAGGTCACAAGTAGGCAGAGAGGCAGGCAGAGAGAGAAGGGGGAAGCAGGCTCCCTGCTGAGCAGTAAGCCTGATATGGGGCTCGATCCCAGTACCCTGGGATCATGACCTGAGCCGAAGGCAGAGGCTTAACCCACTGAGCCACCCAGGTGCCCCTACAGCATGTAACTTTTAGGAAAAGAGTCAAATGATAAGCTAATTTTAGGGATATAATGAAAGAAAGTCTAAAGCATGAAATGGAATCACTATTTACATAGATGACCTCTCATATATTTTCTATTTACTATCCTGGACAATGAGATGCTAGGAAGAATATAGTGATCCCCAAATACAGTAAAATCATTCTTCTAAAATTATGTTATACTGTGAGGCAACTCGTTGGCTCAGTCAGAAGAGTGAGCATGTGACTCTTGATCTCAGAGTCCTGAATTTGGATGTAGAGATTACAAAAAGCAAACAAACAAACTTTAAAAAAATATATCATACTATACTTTCTAAAAAAATGAACTGACTTTTTTTCTTAAGATTTTATTCATTTAGGGGTGCCTGGGTGGCTCAGTTGGTTAAGCGACTGCCTTCAGCTCAGGTCATGATCCCAGAGTCCTGGATCAAGCCCCACATCAAGCTCCCTGCTCAGCACAGGGCCTGCTTCTCCCTCTCCCTCTGCTGCTACCCCTGCCTGCGCTATCCTGCTGTCAAATAAATAAATAAAAATCTTAAAAGAATTTTTAAAATTTATTTGAGAGTGAGAAAGAGAGAAAGCATGATCTGATCTATATCTGTATCTATCTATATCTTATCCCAACTAATTCCCAGGGGATTAAAAATGTTTTTAATATTTTCCTGAACTCCTCTTATTTTTTCTATCTTGTCTTGCCAGACAGTGAGTACTGTGAGCAATATTTCTAGAAGTTGTAACTGTACAATATAAAAGTGAAAAGGAAGAACTGAAAAAAAGGAAGAACTGAAACTGAAATAGCTGCTTATTTTTCTAACATTCATTTTCGTCAGGTTGAAATTATTGTTGTATCCTGTTTTCTAGATATGGTTGTGATGTGGGGAAGGTGGAACCATAGAGAGATAAAGGGAATTCGATTTTAGAACTATAAATGAATATGGGCCAAATCAATGTTCATTTGTATTGCCTGACAGAATATTTGCCAACTATTTTCCACTACCTTAAAAAAAAATAAAATGCACAACAGTTCCACTGTTCTTAAATTAGTATTACCATGAAAGATCTGAAGATTATAAAATCAAGAAAATTGCTCTTGTGGTTAAAATCCTAAACAGATACACAAGAATAAACTCCCAGTCTTCTTAAAAACTCTACTTGTTTTCTTCATTAATCAAAGTTCAAAACTCATGCCTTCATCATACATGAAATAACTGTTCATCATACATGAAATAACATATTTTATAAGGTGATTTTCTAGTTACAGCAAATACTTCTTCCATTTACACAAATGCTCCAAGAGCAAAACCATTTCCTTTTTTGACATAGAAAGTGATTTTTCCCCCCTTTTTTATTTATAAGGTTCCCATTAACAAAGGCCCCACTTAAGGATTTAATGGATTTCCTTTTAAATTATGTTCTTCATTGAGGACCAAGGCACAGAAGGTACCTAACTAAGTAAAGGTATATAACTCATAAATATACACTCTATATTTTTAAGTTGTTTAAATACCATCATGCCGGTTACATTTTATTCTGAGAAGTGCTATTTAATATGCATGAAGTAAGATACTTTTGTTATTGTAGAAGAGAATGATCTGGCTATAAATATGTATGTGGTATTAAGGATAATGGAGTTTCCTCTATTTATTATCCCATATCCAATTATTTTGTACTTAAGAAATATAAAAGTCTCAATGGAAAGACAGACAATAAAGATAATCATGACTGCAGAAGAGGAATTAAAATGGAGTAACAATTTACAGTGCTCACGATTCACAAATCGTAGAGTGGAAACGCTTGGGTGGTGTGAGATGCTTTGAACAGGGGAACCACACCTGCATGCACAGTGGCTAAATCACAGCGATTCAGCTCCATCAGAGAATGCAGCAAGCATGGCGACAGGCCCACTGCTTCTTCCACTTTTTCTTGTTTGGATGCAGATTCTGACTCTAGAAGCCCCCCCAGTTCCAACAACAGCAGAGCAACCAGCTACTGCTTTGGAAAATCTCTCAGCAGAGAATTCTCCTGGGGTCCATTTCATCAGCCTGATACTGCCGGCTCTGCCAGGGAACAGGTTCACGGAAGGCTCCCTACCAAACAGCTCTGCCCTCAGCACTTCAGGCATTCCCCACGGTGTCTTGCTGGCCTAATTATAAGATGTGTGTTTGTTCTCAGGCTTATCTTTCTGTGCCTGATGTAACTTCAAAAACATATTTTCAGCAAAAGAGAACATTGTAGTAATTAAAATAAATGATAACAAATATCTCAAGACAGTCTCCATCAGATTTGGGAGGCTGCCCTGTGCCAAGCTGTCCTTAGAAGCACGAACTCCGTGGCAGGCCACCTGTCACTTGCCCGGTTACAGGCTGGAAAGAAAGCTGCTGATCAAAAAGGAGCCAGAAGAGCTCCTGCAGTTGTGGTTTCTGCCCTGGAAGCATGAGCAAAGTTACTGAACACCTGTGTTACCATTTGGAAAGTGGAGAGGAGTATAATAATGCCTCCCTCAAAGGATTGCTGAGGACCAAAATAAGCAAAAATATTCAAAACACTTAAAAAATGTTTCACACAAAATAAGGGCTCAAGTAATATTAGCTCCTCTTACCAGTGTGCAAGCTCCCTTAAACAGTAGAAAATTTCCTATTACATCTTCTTTAGTATAGGAAATTCTATACTTAACTATTTCCTTCACTAACTAGGTTTTGTTTTTGGTAACTTTTCTTGTTCTTTTTCTTTCTTTCCTTTTTTTTTTTAAGGTCTTATTTATTTATTTGACAGAGGGAGAGAGAGATCACAAGTAGACAGGGAGGCAGGCAGAGAGGGAGGGGGAAGCAGGCTCCCTGCTGAGCAGAGAGCCCGATGCGGGGCTCGATCCCAGGACCCCGGGATCATGACCTAGGCTGAAGGCAGAGGCTTAACCCACTGAGCCACCCAGGCGCCCGGTTTCTTTCTTTCCTTTTAAAATAAATTATTAGATGGGATGTCTGGGTGGGTCAGTTAAGTGACTTCCTTTGGCTCAGGTCATGATCCCATGTTCCTGGGATCAATTCCCACATCGGGCTTATTGCTCAGTGGGGAGTCTGCTTCTCCCTCTGCCTGTCTCTCCCCTTGCTTGTGTGCTCTCTCTCTCTGACAAAGAAATAAAATCTTTTTAAAAAATTTAAAAAAATAATTAGAAACAATTTTTAAAAATTTTAAAATAAATTATTTCCTTTCAAAATAAGTTATTAGAGGGGCGCCTGGGTGGCTCAGTGGGTTAAGCCTCTGCCTTCAGCTCAGGTCATGATCTCAGGGTCCTGGGATTGAGCCCTGCATCAGACTCTCTGCTCATCGGGGAGCCTGCTTCCTCTCTCTCTGCCTGCCTCTCTGCCTACTTGTGATCTCTCTCTGTCAAACAAATAAAATCTTTTTAAAAATAAATAAATAAAGTAAGTAAGTAAGTTATTAGAAAATACCAACACTTCAGGCTCCTGGGTAGCTCAGTCAGTTAAGCCTCTGCCTTTGGCCCAAGTCACGATTTCGGGGTCCTACGATCTAGCCCTACATCAGCTCCCTGCTCAGGGGAGAGACTTCTTCTCCCTCTCCCTCTGCCACTCTCCCTGCTTATGCTCTCTTACCCTCGCTCTCTCTCAAATAAATAAATAGAGCGCCTGGGTGGTTCAGTCAGTTAAGCAACTGCCTTCAGCTCAGGTCATGATCTTGGAGTCCCAGAATGGAGTCCCACATTGGGCTCCCTGCTCAGCAGGGAGAGTGCTTCTCCCTCTGACCTTTCCCCCTCATGTGTGCACTCTCTCTCTTTCTCATTCTCTCTTGAATAAATAAAATCTTAAAAATAAAATAAAATCTTTAAAAAAGAAAGAAAATACCAACACGGATTGCTTTTCTTTAGGAAAATGACAATGGCTTAATGGAAATGCAGTGGAATGTTGATGGAAAAATGCTAAACCAGGGGTCAAAGACCTGAACTCTAGTTGGGACTGTCACTGCTAGTTGCCCCAGCCAGGGACTAAGAGTAGTGTACAGTGAAGTCTGCATCCTAGTAGTGGGTGACGTATTATACAAATACTGTATAGTATAATTTTATCTTATTTTTTTTTAATTTTATTTATTTATTTTACAGAGAGAGATCACAAGTAGAGAAGCAGGCAGAGAGAGGGAAGCAGGCTCCCTGCTGAGCAGAGAGCCTGATGCGGGACTCGATCCCAGGACCCTGAGATCATGACCTGAGCCGAAGGCAGCAGCTTAACCCACTGAGCCACCCAGGCACCCACAAATACTGTATAATTTTAGATGTAGTCTTCATTATTAAACAGGATTCATTTTTCTCTATGTTATCATAGTGTAATACAGAATTTATGTGTTCTTTTCCTTATATTGCCATTCAAACATAAATCTAACTTCAAAACAGGTACCGGTCATTAAATTAAAAACAAGTCAAATATGTATCTGATTAAATATTATCTGTAAGTGTGAAACAGGGGTGAATGATAAGTAAGGTTCTTTTCTAGATAATTCACACCAAACTCTGGGAAGAAAAGAAAGAATATTATAATGGATATCTTAACTCTCAGAGTTGCCAGTTAATAAATGTCCTCATCAGGACCTCCCCCCTTGGTCTGGATGCTGTCCATCTTTGGCCTACTCCATCTCTGAGATGGTGGGAGAAGGAAGGAAGTCCATTATACTCGGGGATAAAGTAAACATAGGTAAAGCACCTAGTACAGTGCCTGGCATCTAGTCAGTACCCAGTAAACAGCTATCATTCTTACTATTAATGTGTTACCATCTCACACACGGAAGAAACAAAATGCAGAGACGTTAAGTTGGTTTGCTTGGTTCACACAGGTAGTGTGCAGGGATCTGAACCCAAGTTCATGTGGCACCAAAAGTCCACCTTGTTGCCCACATAGCCTCACTTTGCCAACTACAATTGAATCTAATGGTACAAAGTTCAATTGGCTGAAAATTCACTTGACATCAAAATGAATTTGTCAAGTCAAAGTCTAAGCCAGCTACACAACTATAACACAGCTGAACAAAGGCAAATTGTTTTTATATTCACAAAGAAAATGAGCTGCTACCAACCAGCATTAAATCCTTGTATACTTTCTTTGCCTGCTCAGTTAAAGCTCATTCAAAATGATGTAATTACGCTGTCCTAGTTATATGTCTAAGCCCTACATTCATTTTAGTGATCTCACCAGGGCAATCTACTACAGAAAGGTACACAAACCCTGCATGGAAAAGTTATGCCTAATACATGTTGCTACTTCTCATATATGATTTGTGACATACATCGTTTCTTCTAGTGAAATTAGCATTTTAGGCTAAGTCATGAGAATTTAAATTGCCTCTGGATATTCTGTCAGTCCATCAAAAAATAAATATAAGTGATATTTATTTATGAACAAACTGTGGACAACCAAACAGGAAAATATTTGCTAAACCAACATACTGTTAAAAAAGTGATATATGAGGAGTGCCTGGGTGGTACAGTTGGTTAAGCGTCTGACTCTTGACCTCAGCTCAAGTCTTGATTTCAGGGTCAGGAGTTCAAGACCTGCACTGAGTTCCACGCTGGGCATGGAGTTACTTTAAAGAAAAAAAAAAGTGATATGAACAAAGGACTTCTTAATAGGGGAAAAAAAACACCCCACAACGCAAGGTGTGTTTCTGATAAGAAGAATGAAATACAGGGCTCAACGACTGGCCAGTGAATTTGGCTAATGCATAAGTAGAAGTATGAGTCATCCTTTCGTTCAATGAAAAACTGTCACACACCTATTACTTGGGCACAAAGGTACTATCTGGTAAGGAAGACGGGTGTGGATCTACCATAAGAGGTATAAGGAAGGCATTCCCACTCACAACCTCCTCCTTTTCCTCCTTGAAAGGAGATTTTCCCTCAAGAATAAGGTGTCCCTGGAGTGCCTGGCTGGCTCAGTTGGTGGGAGCATGCAACTCTTGATCGTGGGGCTGTAAGTTCAAGCCCCGTGTTGGGTGTAGAGATGACCTAAAAATAAAATCTTAAAAAGAAAAAAAAAAGGAGTAAGATGTCCCAGTGAGGAAACAAATACCTCAAAAGTCCTTTCCTGAGATTTGAAGATAAAGACCATTCAAAAAGGACATTTGTGGGTACAGGTGGGGAGAAGTATACTTAAGAGGCAAATTATTCTCCCTCAAAATACGAAGGTCTTGAATTGTTCACAAATGTTCTATTCTTCCAGCACCTTCATCTGGAGAAGGAAAGATCAGAGAAGAAAGGTCCTGTTAAACTGAGAGCAGGGGAAAGACTGCTTCATCTATGAGAGGCTTCTAGGCCCACAGCTTGGCTCATAAGTGAACTGGCAGAGAGGGTATCCATGAATCACCTGAAACTATATGCAAAACTCTGCATTTCTGTCAGATTCTAAAGGAGTCCATGACCACTATAACTTTAAAAGTCAAAGTTCAAGCATTCTGACAGATACAAACTCAAATTCTGACTCTTTTACTTATTAGCTGTGTGATAACCCAGATTAGCCAAACAATCATTCAATTTTTCAGAACTTCTGTTTCTACATTTTAAAATGGGAAGGTAACACCTAATTCCATGTGAGGATTAAATGTGATAAGGTATATTAAGCTTCCAGCACAATAATGTTTATCCATCCAGAAGGAGAGCAGCAGAAAGCCACTGAAACTTTCGGTATTATAAGGAATGAAATCTGAAACTTTATACATGAAAGGCAATGACAGAACTTAGTGAGAGCCCCCAAAACACCATCAGTTCCCTAGGTCGACCATTTTGTAATTCAACTCACAAACCTCTGCACATGAGTAAATTTATGCTTAATTCTATATGGTGATGAGACTACATGAATGTGGCAGACTCGAGGACCTCTCTAACATCTCCGAAGTGAAAAATCCAATACTGGGAGAAAAACATCACAGACTATCAGCCCTTAAATTTATTAGAAATAAAGCGATAGGGCGCCTGGGTGGCTCAGTGGGTTAAGCCGCTGCCTTCGGCTCAGGTCATGATCTCAGGGTCCTGGGATCGAGGCCCGCATCGGGCTTTCTGCTCAGCAGGGAGCCTGCTTCCTCCTCTCTCTCTCTGCCTGCCTCTCTGCCTGCTTGTGATCTCTCTCTGTCAAATAAATAAATAAAAATCTTTAATAAAAAAATAAATAAAATAAAAAAAAAAGAAATAAAGTGATAGTTGGACAATACTCCACTTTAAGTAAACAGGTTTCTAAATTCCATAATAACTGGTGTGATGCTACTTGTGTTAAAATACATAACATTTACATGTTTGTATTAATAATTCCTCTACTTATTTATATAGTTGGGCTTTTTCTTAACTTTCTTTCTTTTTTTTTTAGTAATCTCTACACCCAACATGGGGCTCAAACCCATGACCCCAAGATCAAGAGTCACATCTTAGGGCGCCTGGGTGGCTCAGTGGGTTAAGCCGCTGCCTTCAGCTCAGGTCATGATCTCAGGATAGAGATCATGGGATTGATCTGGGATTGAGTCCCACATCGGGTTCTCTGCTCAGCAGGGAGCCTGCTTCCCTCTCTCTCTGCCTACTTGTGATCTCTTTCTGTCAAATAAATAAATAAAAATTAAAAAAAAAAAAAAGAGTCACATCTTCTTCCAACTGAGCCAGCCAGGCACCCTTATATTAGACCCCTTTCATCAGGTCTTAAATATCTAGACAAGATGAAAAAAGTAACAGAAAATCTGGAGCACCTGAGTGGCTCAGTCTGTTAAGGAACAGACTCTTGAGTTTGGCCTGGGTCATGATCTCAGGGTTCTGAGACTGAGCCCATGTGCTGGGCTCCACACTCAGTGGAGAGTCTGCTTGAGATTCTCTTTCTCCCTCTGCCCCTCTTTGCTTCCGCCCACTAACTCACATTCTCCTTAAAATAAATAAATCGTTAAAAAAAAGTAACAGAAAACCTAAAAATCAAGAAAAATCCTTGTTCATTTTTTTAAAAAGATTTCATTTATTTATTTGACAGAGAGAGATCACAAGTAGGCAGAGAGGCAGGCAGAAAGAGAGGGGGAAGCAGGCTCCCTGCTGAGCAGAGAGCCAGATGCAGGGCTTGATCCCAGGACCCTGAGATCACGACCCAAGCCGAAGGCAGAGGCTTAACCAGTTGAGCCACCCAGGCCCCCCAATCCTTGCTCATTTTAATCAGTTTTGGATTTTGGAAAGCTTTCTTTATCTAGGTGGAGAGGTCAATCTGAAATTCACATTTGCTTCAGATGGTCCAACAGATCTAACCAGAGATATTTACTGATACTTATCTACACATCAATGTTATCTGATTTATAATCTACATACCTGAATAAATAAATATTCAGCCCAAAAGGCTGAAAAGTTTGCAGGTATTATACTTTTTCACCTTACACATACTCCAGTTTATTTTTAGAGACCAACTGAAAACAACTAGTGCAAAAGGAAATACGCATGAAATTCTTGAGGTCTACTCAGATAACAGTCAAGATAAGGTCAGTGGATATTTGGAATACCTAAGACACTAATTTAAAATAAAACACTCTGATGGCCAAGAACACTTTCTAAAGTTGTGCTTTAGAGTAATGGTTTGCATTATATACTTGATCCCTCTCTACACCAACAAGTCCCTTAGCCAAAAAGTTTCCCCATCAGCCAGAAAACATTACAGGAACACTCTATTCAAAAGAAGTTAACACTCTCTTCATATAGCAATGTTACCTCAGGGAGTCCCTAAAACCTGATCATTTTCTAAGTGTTTCAGAAGAAACCACAAAGTGAAAAAGAAAGAAAATTCTCAAGAAAAAGGTACTTTTCTACCTATGTTTAAAGCTTTGTAATTGTTCAACTCTCTGCAGCAAATAAAATCATACAACAAATAAAGGCTGACTTAACTGAGTGGCTGCCTATGCTTATCAATGTAAATTCAAAACAAGAACCTTAGTTTTTAAACTAAGTAGACATTTATTCAGCAACAACATACTGTAAGGTACAAGGCACTATTACAGACACAGGTGTTGAAACAGTCCTACTCTGATAGAGCTTACATTCTAAAAAATAAAAACTTGACATATGTGTGATACAATTCAAATACAATTAAAAAATTTTTTCTGAACATCTGTGATAAACCACCACAGAACAACCAAATATTAAAGCCTTATAATTATTAATCTTAAATTATAATCTTAAAATCTTAAAATGAGAGGCCACAGGAAAAACTTGTAAATTTTGCTTGACTTTCTACCAAATGGCTTAGTATTGATCTCAACTTTAAAACTGTAGTTATGGGGGTGCCTGGGTGGCTCAGTGGGTTAAGTCTTTGTCTTCAGCTCAGGTGTTGATCTCAGGGTCCTGGGATTGGGCCATGCATCTGACTCTCTGCTCAGCGGGGAGTTTGCTCCCCCACCCCTCTCTCTGCCTGCCTCTCTGCCTACTTGTGCTCTTTCTCCCTCTGTCAAATAAATAAATAAATGAAATCTTTAAAAAAAAAAGATAAAAACTGTAGTTATGTATGTGCACTACTTATACAGCCAGTGAGAATCCCCCTTTCCCTATACACACACACAACACTCAGAAGTAGCCAGTGTGTTATAAAACTAACACATAATGTATCACAGCAAAAACATGAAAGTCATCTTCAGAAGACTTTTAGAAGAGGCTCCTGCCTGGCTCAGTAGGTAGACCAGGTGAGTCTTGATCGTGGGGTCATGAGTCCAAGCCCCATTTTGGGGATAGGGATTACCTAATAAATAAAGTTTGTGTTTTTGTTTTAAAAGCCTCTAGGCTTGGGGCACCTGGCTGGTTCAGTCCTAGGGTATGTGACTCCTGATCTCAAGTCCTCAGTTTGAGCTCCATGTTGGGCATAGAGATTACTTTAGAAAACAAACAAAAAAAAGCTTCCAGGGTGTTTTAAGTTCCATTTCCTAAATGGACATTTAAAATCTTAAAAAATAAAAAACAAAAAACCACCAACCACATGTGAATTAAGCTGCATAAAGAAAGACTTTATGATAAAGGAAGTTACTCTGTACAAGAAATAATAATTTGCAATGAATCTAATTAAGACCCATGACAACATGACAAAAATATGATTATCAAATGTAATACAAGATTTAAAAAGAATGCTTAGGGTAAACATAAGAAGAATACTTAGGGACACATGGGTGGCTCAGCTGGTTTAGCGTCTGACTCTTGATCTCAGCGTTTTGAGTTCAAGCCCTGCCTTGGTCTCCACGCCCGGCATGGAGCTTACTTAAAAAAAAAAAAAAAAAAATGGGGCACGTGAGTGGCTCAGTTGTTAAGCGTCTGCCTTCGGCTCAGGTCATGATTCCAGGGTCCTGGGATCAAGCCCCACATCAGACTCCTTGGTCGGCAGAAAGTCTGCTTCTCCCTCTCCTTCTCCCCCTGCTTATGTTCCCTCTCTCGCTGTGTCTCTCTCTGTCAAATAAATAAAATCTTAAAAATATATATATATATATAAAAATAAAAGGAATCCTTCAGAAAGACATACCCTAGAGGAAAAAAAAAAAACCTTAATACAAAATTTCATAAATCTTGTTTTGTTTCTAATCATAGGCTGACAAGAAGTGGGAAGAAATAGGATAATAGAGAAGTAAAAACCTACTAAAGTTCTATTGCTTTTGAGGGGGAGGGCATTGAGGCTGTGACCCCGTACAAATCAATATCAAGTGGCATGAAAAAGACATTCAAATATGATGCTAAATTACAATGGTACACTAAAATTTTAACTGTTTAGTAACATGAAAAGTGCGATTACCAATGGCCACTATACTTGTTTTTACTCTAAGAACATTTTATGAATAAACACTGCTTTTTCCATTTACTAAGAGAACACAAGATATTTACAAAAGAATCAATCTGAAGAGAAGCTGGTCAGTTACCACAACATGGAAATGGGAGTCACGAATTACAGCAACAGAAATGAACAGTCACCCTTGCTGAGAGCTTCTCACATACCAAGTCCTCTACTAAATGTTTTTCATGTAATACTGAATCCTCACAGCCACCACCAGGTAGGTACCTCTATTACTATTATCCCCAGTCCACAGATGAAAAACAGTGGACCTATAAAAATTCAATTCCAAATGTAATTGAACAAAATCACTTTTTAAAAAATGTTTTTATTGGGACACCTGGGTGGCTCAGTTGGTTAAGCAACTGCCCTCAGCTCAGGTAATGATTCTGGAGTCCCAGGATCAGACTGAGGCCAGCAGTGGTCTCCCTGCTCAGCAGGGAGTCTGCTTCTCCTTCTGACTCTCCCCCACCACACATGCTCTGACTCTTTCTCTCTCTCTCCAATAAATAAAATCTTTGGGGGAAAAAAATGTTTTTATTGTAAAAGTTCCTTTTTCAGTCTCATGTTGGTTTTTTTGCAGATAAAAGATCTCTACCTATGTGAACTATTAGAAATGAAGGAGAGATGTGCATAAAGTGGACAGGATGGTTGATTTATGAATTATGTGATGATGCTGTGTATCACTTGGACTGGATCACATAGCTAATCGGTCGCATAACTGATAAACGGCAGCACTAGGGTCCAAACTTAAGTTTTTATGTTTCAACTTGCAAACGTCTTAACCACTCAATTAAAGATTCTTCTCAAGAGGCAAATACAAGCAGCACCCAACTAAGGACTGCCCAGAAAGGATACCCAGACTCAAAGGAACTTGTCTGGTCCCAGAGGTAACACCCTTCTCCTTAAGAAGAGAAGGAAAGTTTTCAGAGCAGCTTCACTCTCTGGTTCCATGCTCACCAAGCAACTTCTAGTTAGCTCTGGCTCCCATGTGGCCTGCCTACAAGGAGAATATGGCCTGGCCAGGGAACATATATACTTGGGGTCCTTGGTGGTTCCATATTTCATTGCAAATTATTAAATGGCATCCTGCTTTTATATATCCTTCTCAGTCAGCTGGGGTAGCACAGGTCTTACTCCCAAAGACAATAGGTTTTTGTTTGTTGGGTTTTTTTTTTCTTTTAAGATTATTTATTTACTTATTTATTTTTCTGCTTTAAAGATTTTATTTGACAGAGAGAGCAAGCAGAGAGGCAGGCAGAGAGAGAGGAGGAAGCAGGCTCCCTGCTAAGCAGAGAGCCCGATGCAGGACTCGATACCAGGACCCTGGGATCGTGACCTGAGCCAAAGGCGGAGGCTTTAACCCACTGAGCCACCCAGGCGCCCCAAGATTATTTATTTATTTATTTGACAGAGAAAGCGAGCGAGCATGTGTGTGCCAAGCTAGGCAGAGCGGCAGGGAGAGGGAGAAGCAGGCAGCCTGATGCAGGGATCAATCTGACCTGAACCGAAGGCAGACAACAGCAGACAGTTAACCAACTGAGCCACCCAGGCTTCCCTACAGGACGGGTTTTTAAGTTGAAGCACCTCCCTCTAAACTGTGTTGATTACATCAAGGTGACCCTGCCCAGCTGACACCCTCTGGTCTCACCACCACCATCAAGCTCTGTAACATATACCTTCCAAACTGGAGAGAAAATTTTCTAATTCTCCTTAAATTCTACAAAGGCTTTCACAACCTCTCTTGAAAACGTGTCATGAAACTCAGAATGAATAATATGCAGAGAATTTTAACAGCTCTGAAGCTGTTATTATAATGAACAGCAATATTTTCCTGTGGGGGTAATGTTCCTTCATTTTTGAAAGTTACTCTTCACCACTCAACTATGGTGAATTTAGAAAAAGTTCATACAGGCACACCTGGGTGCCTCATTTGGTTAAGCATCAGCCTTTGGCTCAGATCATGATCTCAGGGTCCTGGGATCAAGTCCTGCATCAGGCTCCCTGCTGAGCAGGGGCTGAGCAGGGAGCCTGCTTCTCTCTCTCCCTCTGCTGCTCCCCCTGTTTTTGAGCTCTCACTTGCTTTCTGTCTCTCAAATAAATAAAATCTTTTTTTTTTTTTAAGATTTTTATTTATTTATTTGATAAACAGAGAGAGATCACAAGTAGGTAGAGAGGCAGGCAGAGAGAGAGGGGGAAGCAGGCTCCCTGCTGAGCAGAGAGCCCGATGTGGGGCTCGATCCCAGGACCCTGAGATCATGACCTGAGCTGAAGGCAGAGGCTTAAACCACTGAGCCACCCAGGTGCCCCTCAAATAAATAAAATCTTAAAAAAAAAAAAAGTTCATCTAAGTTAACTAAATTGGATATAAGTACAATAACCAGTTTGTAGTTTCTTAATGTATCATAAAATATCTTAGACATTCAAAAAAAATATGAAGACTAACAAACATACACTCACACAACCAGCTTAAGAAATAAAATACTAGGGATATAATACTAGCTAAAGCCTCTGGGCACTGCTGTGATGGGTTATGTACAGCCTTTATAATTTTTATTACAGAAGTAAAATAGGATTCGATTAAGCCAATAAAGACTTTTTCTTCCCCAACTGAAATGTGGGCAAGCAGCAGAGCCTATCGGCCAAATTTACATACTATGATGATTCTGAGTCTGACTGATGAGAGAAGAGTGCAAGATAACAACATACCAACAGCTCTTGGTATGAATCTCGTATGTGTGGCCACAAAGGCAGAACAGGTGTCACCCTGACTCAGAGATGTTCTGAACCGTCATTGGGTCATTAGGTTAGATTAGGCCTGGGGCTTGAGCCATCTGTTTATGTGCGACAGGGTAGAGCTTCTAGAGCTTTACAAGGAAGAGTCTGCTATATAGACTAACTTCCTAACCATGACTGTCATTAAATACTGGAAATGTTGGGATAATCTGTCCAAGGGCAGGACACTTCCCACAGTTCACGCCTATTCCATCTCAAAGCACTCTACTCTTTGGTTAAAAATCAGTCTCATGGGGCACCTGGGTGGCTCACTGGGTTGAGCCTCTGCCTCCGGCTCAGGTCGTGATCTCAGGGTCCTAGCATCGAGCCCCAGACCTTCACATCTGGCTCTCTGTTCAGTAGGGAGCCTGCTTTCCCCTCTCTCTCTGCCTGCTGCTCTGCCTACTTGTGATCTCTCCCTCTCTGTCAAATAAATAAATAAAATCTTTAAAAAAAAAAATCAGTCTCATTAGATACCCACAGCTTTATGAAGGTGCTTGTTCCTGGGGACAGTAACCTCGAACAAGCGATGATAACTTCTCTGGACTTCTTTTTTTTTTTTTTTTTTAAGATTTTACTTATTTATTTGACAGGCAGAGATCACAAGTAGGCAGAGAGGCAGGCAGAAAGAGGGGTGGGGGAAGCAGGCTCTCCGCTGAGCAGAGAGCCCGATGTGGGGCTCAATCCCAGGACCCTGGGATCATGACCTGAGCCGAAGGCAGAGGCTTTAACCCACTGAGCCACCCAGGCGCCTCACCTCTCTGGAC
Source organism: Neogale vison (assembly GCF_020171115.1). Taxonomy (NCBI): domain Eukaryota; kingdom Metazoa; phylum Chordata; class Mammalia; order Carnivora; family Mustelidae; genus Neogale; species Neogale vison. Next base: position 27,492,596 of record NC_058103.1, read on the forward strand.
TTACTGACTATCAGAGAAGGAAAGCAATGCCTGTGGGTTCAGTCTAGCCTGTATTTATTGAGCACATTCCAGGCCTGGTACCCTGGGTACAAAAATAAATTAATGACAGTTCCTCAAGGAGTTGATTCTACAGTGTCTGTACGCAGACCTGGTATGTGAAGAAAGAAGAAATGAACAGGAAAAAAGAACCAATATTTTAAAAAAGGAAAAATTGGTGATGGAAGCAGAACAGGCAGGGCTGGTCACTGAGGCCGGCTCTCCTGGTTTACTTTCTCCTTGATGCTCCATTCCAGCTCCTTCCTAAGGCTCGGCCTCCTCTATTCAAACCCAGGGGTCTGCTACATCTTCTTTCTCTTTCCTAGACAGCCTCATGCCCTCTCCCAGCTTTGATGAACTGACCTAGGCTGATGATTCCCAAATCCTCCCCCCCAGCTGAGCTTCAGGCCCGCACAGGCCTCTGCCTGCTCAACATCTCCAAAAGGCATCTCTGTGCACTTCCAGAACTGATCTCACCACACAACTCTCCCTACCCCTTCAACCCTGCTCTTCCTTTTATGCTTCCTCTCCGAGTTACAGGCTCCACCATTTACTGGAAGCCCGAGTATCAGCTTGGACCCTCTGGCTAGTGCTTCTCCACACTTGGCAGGTAGGTCCTAAATGGCTGCAGATTCCAGCTACTTCTCTCCATCCCCATCCAGATCCAAGGGACTACCATTTGCAGCACAACAACTACTCCTTTCTACTCATTCTCCAGAAGACCTACTCTTCACAAAAACAATCATACCAAACCCCCTGCTTAAAATCCTTCACTAATGAGGTGCCTGGCTGGCTCAGTCAGAGAAGCATGAAACTCTTCACCTTTGGGTCATGCGTTCAAGCCCCACGTCAGGTGTAGAGATTACTTAAAAATAAATAAGATAAAATAAAATCCTTCACTAACTTCCCTACTACTTTCAGGACAAACCCCAAACCTGGCATTATGTGGCCCTGTTCTCAGCCTTTCCTCTCCCCACCTAAAGCTCCAGGTAGATCGCTGGCCTCATGCCTGCAGCTCCTTTATCAGAACAGTCTTTTCCACCCTTGGGCAAGACTACCGTGCACCATCCCTTTCCCCTCTGCTACCTGTCCCTATTGGCTATGGCACCCTCTACTTTCCCTATCGTAGCCTGAATCAGCCTGTCTCCTTACTGGTGTCAATTAGCATAAGCTCCTCCTACATAAGTCCTTGGCACTTAACAGGTTTTTAATATCAAATAATCAAAATGATTCTGAATAGTCACCAGGAATACAGTTTATCTATTCCTGACTTTCTATGAACTACAATAATGGGACTTCCAGTTAGGAATACAACGTAGGCATTTACAGGGAATAACCAGTTCCTCCATCTTTCTCGTACCCCAGAGTCAAGTAGCCAAAGATAGGAAGGGTCCTAACATTTAGTTAGAACCCTTTTCTTCACAGGCCTTATACAGCATTTTAAATTTAAGACATTATATGGGTCCTTGAGGATTCTACAACTTCCTACAAATGAGATTAGGGGTTTTTCCAGGGCAAACCTCCCTATGATAACTATAACAGACTGTTCTTAGAAGCTTTGGCTTTGGGGCACATAGCTGGTTCAGAGAGAAGAGCATGAGACTCTTGATCTTAGGGTTGTGGTTTCAAGCTTCACCTTGGGTACAAAGACTACTAAAATAATACATAATCTTAAAAAAAAAAAAAAGGTGTTGGTTTTACATGCACTTTATATCACACAACCACTCTTGAGCATCAGGCACCACTGTTATCCCCATGATTCAGATGAGGAAACTGCAGCCCAGAGAGTCACATAACTCATCCAAGGTTAAACAACCAATTGGTGAGGAAACCAGAATTCAAACTCAGACAATAAGTCTTTACAATCTTGGCTTGTTGGTTTGTGCAAAACAGTCAATGAATGTTGAATGAATAATTGAAATCAGTAAACTGTACTAGATCAGGATGACACTTTCGGGATTATATTAAAAAAGGAAAACTTGGGGGGCACCTCGGTGGCTCAGTTAGTTAGGCGTCTGCCTACAGCTCAGGTCAGATCTCAAGGTCATAGGATCAAGCCTGAGATCAGGCTCCCCACTGGAGTCTGTTTCTCCCTCTCCCTCTGCCCCTTCCCTCTGCTCATGTTTCTCTCTCTCTTTCAAATAAATAAATAAAAATCTTAAAAAAAAAAAGGAATGTGGACAATCCTGAATGCATTACTATTTGATTTTGGATTATAGTTTAAGGGAACAAATATAAGCACTTCCAAAACTCAAGCACTATTAGGGATCTTAAGGGGCACACCCAAAGAAAGACCCTTTGCTCTGAATTCCTTCTTCACAGAGAGAGGGGCTTGCAGACTCGGACATCACCGCCAGGGACCTACTTGGAAAACACAGAGCCAGCATGCATTAAAATATCTGGGAAGGGGCGCCTGGGTGGCTCAGTGGGTTAAAGCCTCTGCATTCGGCTCAGGTCATGATCTCAGGGTCCTGAGATCGAGGCCTGCATGGGCCTCTCTGCTCAGTAGAGAGCCTGCTTCCCCCTCTCTCTCTGCCTGCCTCTCTGCCTACTTGTGATCTCTCTGTCAAATAAATAAATAAATAAAGTCTTTAAAAAAAAAAAAATGGGAAGGAAGAAGGCACGAAGGCAGGCTAGAGAAGCCTGCAGCCTTTTGAGAGGGGCTCACCTCCCGCAGCTCCAGTCTTTGGGCCACAGCTTCCAGGCTCTCCTGGCCAGTGCTCTCCACAGACAGCGTGAACTCCACAAACTCGTTATTGAGCAGCTGGATCCGGGCAACCAGGCAGCTCTTGCTGGACACCGTGTAGCGCCGGGTGCGTTTTAGTTTCAATCCAAACGGCAGTGGCATCTTCTTGTCCCTTGGAGCGTGGCGGGGAGGTCAAGAGGGAAAAGCACCGCCACCCGTGCGGCGGTGGCAACGGCGGGAGAAAGCGATCCTGTCCCGACGGGAGGAGTACGGTCGAGTCTCCGGCTGCTCACCCAGCAGCGGCTGCCGCCATCAAACAGCAACGGAGTCCCCGAAGGCCGGGTGAAGGGAGCATCCACGCCAGTGCTGAGGAAAAGAGGAACACCAGTTACAGGGGCAATAGCAACTTCCGAACGGAGTTTTTATTTTTACTCCACCCCACCCCCCGCCGCCTCTGAGTTTTTTAAAAATAAAAATCAGGAAAGAGGTACCCAAAGACTAAGCTCTCCCTCTCTCCTGGAAAAAGAGGGCAGGAACAGGATCTGGGAGGCAGTGAGGAAGTTTATCATGGCACTGCCTTAGCCCCTGGGTCAGACTCCACCCCTCATTGAACCCTACAAATAGCGATCACCACCTACGGCCATCTTCGGGATTAAACCGGACAGGACAGCGGCTGGCACTACCCAACCGCCAAATTTAGTAGCTAGCATTAGAGCTTCGACGCTGAAGTTTTGTTTCTTACAGTGAACTTTTTGGCTCCCTAAGACGCCAACTGTCGGGTTCTTCAGCCCTTAAGGAGGATAACTGCAAAACACCTCGAGAAGCGCTCGGTAAAAGTCCAAACCCGATTAGACCCATGAACCCTGACCCCAAAGGGGAGGAATCATCCCCGGTAACATATGGCAGCTGTGGGGTTCAAGCGGGGTGAAACGCTTAACAAGCATGTGTAGGGCCGTTTCTGCTTTATAAACATTAACGTCACCAAATTGATGGGTTGATTAACAAATCATAAAGACCCTACAAGTGCTTGTTACCCGATTACCACCAAAGGCAGGGGAATTCTGGAAAGGGTGGCCCCGGTTTTCCAACGGGTGGGGACGCCTAAGAGGCGGTGGGCCTTCACCTACGGAGGGCCGCGGCCCAGAGGCCGAGGCGGGCGAAGACTTAAACGCCATTCCGGATTAACAAGGGGCAGACCGGGCTCAGCAAGCCCATGAAGCAAGGGAACAGCAGAGAACTCGGGCTCGGATTCCCCTCCGCCCTCCCCCCCCCCACCCGGCATCCTCCCGGCCGAGAAGCCCGCGGCGTTGCCGGGCCAACGCGCAGCCTCAGATATCCCGGAACTCTCGTTCGTTCGCCGCCGCGTTTCCGGACGGACGCGCTAGCGAAGGACTGGCCCCCCGCTGCCCCCCGCTGCCCCCGGAGGGACTGTTTAAAGAACCCAGCTCGAGACCTACGGGAGGTGGAGGGGTCTGGGCGGCGTCCGTTTGGCTCCCTGTTTGGAACCTCAGGACCCCCTGCCCACCCACTCCCGCCCATGCGTGATTTACAACGTTTTTAAACACACGTGTTGATGGTAACTCCTGGGCTGGAGCAAACAGCGTGAGCGGCGGCTGGAGGTTTTTACACTGGGTGGTACCCCACCCCCCGCCCTTAACGAGTCAACAAAATCCCGAGAGGGTTCCCACCCATTCGGGTTTTTTTCGTTTATGTTTTTTCTGAATAGAGGCTGCCCCAGAAGACGAATCGTTCAGCGAGGCTCGGCGGAGGCTGACTACACTGAACTTGGGCGGGGAACCGCGCGGAGGGGCCGGGTCTACCCCTAGCCCTCTCGTCTGGGAGACCCAGAACCCAGGCCTCGAAAGAAGCCGCTTTCTCAGCCTCACGCGGGGATGGGCTGAGCTGGGCAATGGATCCCGGGGGCCTCGTTCCCAGTCCTCCGCTCTGTTCCTCTCTCCTGACTGCGTCTCGGTTTCAGAGATGATGGGACACACAGGGCTGGAGTAGGCAGAGCTAGAGAATTGCGTGTAGCCATTTCACTAGGCTTTGCCAAAGTTAACGTTTTGTAGCTCCATTCCACAAAAGTGTATTTGCGTCTCTGAGTACAAGGCAGCGTAGTGGGCAGTGCGAGAAATCTAAGACGAACCCTAAGCCGTCGCTGTCCTTAAGGAGATTACATGCATGCTATAATTACATACACGGCTGTTATCTCTAGTAAGGACCGCACCATGGTTTTCTCTGTTTCTGTGTTCCTTGCTTTTGTTGTTTGTGTTTTGGTTTGGTTTTTTTTTGCCTTTAGGGTTCTGGTTATGCCCTGATAGCCAGAAAAGTAAAAGTTAAAAACAAGGACCAGAGGAAGAAGGCCAAAGGAAAAAAATTAGGACTACTTAAATTGCTGTTCTAAACAGCATTTTTGCTGAGTACCTTCTAGAAGTAAAAGCATAAAGAAGGTAATATAAATATTTTACAAAAGATATGGTCTCCACCTGCAGTTTTCAATGCTCTTTGCTATGTCAGTTTATAAATTAGTTGAGGCAAAATGGAAAAAAAAAAATCAAGAAATGAGAACTTTAGGGTGCCTGGGTGGGTCAGTGAGTTAAGCCTCTGCCTTCAGCTCAGGTCGTGATCCCACGACCCTGGGATCGAGCCCTACACCAGGCTCTGCTCATCAGGGAGCCCGCTTCCCCCTCTCTCTGCCTGCCTCTCTCTGCCTACTTCTGATCTCTGTCAAATAAATAAATAAAATATTTCTAAAAAAACAAAAGAAAAAGAAATGAGAACTTTAATAAGCTTTTGACTAGAAAATTGTCTAATAAGCTATCAGGGTTTGTATAATACAAATGTTAAAAGATTATATGTATATAACATACCACACCGCATATTCTATTAAATACCTTCCATGAGATGAGGTGGTGGATTTCAATTTTACATACAAGTTATGGTAACAAAATTAGTGTGACGAAGAGACAAGATACTGCATTTCTGCAGAGGAAAGATGAGTAATTGTATTAAGTGTTCAGGTATGGTAGACTCTTCATTACAAAGATAGACGGATGCCTTGAAGGCAGCAAGTATTATACTATATAACTTAATTATTAACTTAAGCTCTGATTAAGCAAATGCAGAGTAAAACTTTCAGTTGTTTCTGAGATTTGAAATGTTTTACTGCATCAGAGATAAAAAGCCAATGTTTTCTCTTTATTTAGGTAGATTTTATAATGTAATAGAAAAAGTTGGGGTGTGAATGTGGGTGTGGGTAACAGGATGCATTTTTCCCCCCAAGATCTGTGCACTAGAACAGCTTGCTTTTTGCTTATTTATATAAAACCTACTGTGTTAATATAATACTGTTTATAATAATTTAGAAAAATTATCAATGATTTATACCTTTTAATTTTGTTATGTAGTTTTCACTATCAAATCGCGCCAAAATTATTAATGTTCAAATGGAGTAGAAGTAGAAGTTGCTTTTTGGGGGTCTGTTTCAGGTATAAAATAATATGGAATAATTTGAAGGTTCTGAAATTATAACTTGTCTACTGAACAGGTAATTCATAATTCGCTTTTGAAGGAAAAAACTACCAAATACTTTCTCTACAAAACCATTCAGTTATGTAATAAGAGATACATGTTAAATTCTATTCCACTTTTCAAAAGGTAGTCTGAGACACTTGTTAATTCATTTTAATGTTTTCACATTCCCTTTCAAAAGTTTCTCAAATACACTGTAACTCTGAATCCTGTCATTTCCCTCCTTACTGCCAAGATCCTCCCCCACTTGTAATCTTGTCAGTGATAGTTTAAAATAATCACAGAGTATATGACATCTTTAGAGTAATATATAGATCTATAGTATCAAATATATTTCTCACGGACAATATGCGTAGATACTCAAGAATAAAATACCCTAGAAACAAGACAGACAACTACTATCAGTAAAATTATTGTCATATCCCAAAGTTAAAAAAAAAAAATCTGTCAGCAACTCATTAGACATACATTGGTTGTCAGAGCACACGGAGTATTTTCAGAGTTTGTGCGAGTATATGCTATTATTATAAGGCTTTCTCAGCAAAAAAGAAAAGACGTGCACGCCAAGAGCGGCCAATCTATTCAGGATTTGCAGAAATCACAAGTCGGAATTTGCAGATCCAAGAATTCTTTTTTTCCAGAGTAAACACTCTTTACTCCAAAAACAAGTCATCACCAAACAATCCTTCCCTGCTTGCCTTCTCGCCAAAGTTATCTGCCCAATTTCGCATTTAATATACCGAGAGGCACAAATATGCCTAAGAGTGTTAAACCCCTGATCCAGATTTAAGCCGCAACAATCAGCCAAGGACTTCAGAATAGAAGTTCAAGACCCCCTTTAGAAAGGACCTCAACTAGATGACGGAGAACCTGGAAAGGAAGACTTTTCTCTTTGTTACGCTCCTGCCACGGGTCTGGAAGCCGGGACCCATCCTCCGGGACTCCAGGGCTGGCCGACGCGCTCCGGGGTCCCCGCAGGCGGACACACCCCACCGCTCGGCCCCAGCGCCCGCCCGCCGGCCGGGGCCCCACGCCCTCACCTGCTCCCGCTCCCGCATCCTCGGGGCCGCGCGCCCGCTCAGCGGCCCGCCTCCCGGGGTCCCGCCGCGCGGCAGCCACAGCCGCGCCCGCACGCCAGCCCGCGCCGCGACGCGCTCATGGGGCTCGCGCGCCTCACTTCCTGTCTCCAAAACCTCGGCCCGCAGACCATTCCCCCGGGCAGAGTCCGGCGGCGGCGGTGGTGACGGGAGAGGCCTGGAGGTGGGACCGGCCGGGAGCGCCGCACAAAGGAACCGGGCGGGGGCCGGAGCGGCAGGAGGACAGACGGACGGACCGACGAACAGACAGGCACGGGACGCGCGGCCAGAGCAGCGGAGCGGCCGGGGCCGTGCGTCCCTCCCCCTGGGCCGGGCGGGCAGGCGGGCGGATCCGGGGAGGCGGCGGCGGCCCGTGACCTCAGAGAGTTGGAATGCGGGCGGCGGGGCGCGGGGGAGGTGCGGACAGCTGCGCCCGGCCGCCGGGGAGGGGGCGCGCCGCTGCTTTTTTTAATCATATGACCACTTATTTTAAGAGTTTCCAAATAAAGCAAGGCTGTTAATAAAAATGAGGGGAGGGGGATATTATTTCGGTTCCAGGTAAAGGGTCGGTAAACTGCTATTATTGCTGGAGTTATTCCTTTACTCTTGTACCTTTCTGAAAACAATTCGAATATTCTATTTCTTACTTCCATGCTTACATCTGAAGATAGACCCCGTAAAAAAGAAAAACACTCCTAAGTGCTGGGTGGGAAAGTCCCCTTCTCCCCCCCAAAAAGGCTGATCTGCCTCAAATAATCTCTCGGTCTAAGTGTATGCATATGCAGTACAGAGTAGAGCTTATTAGAGATGCAGACTCCGTGGTCAAGTTGTCCAGGTTCGAATCTCAGCGCCAACAATTTCTAGCTGGGTGAACGCGCCAACCTCTCTGTGCCTGCTTCCTCTTTTCTAAAGGGGAAAATAGTAATAATCACTGTCTATTAACTGTAAGATATATGTGAAGTGTTTCATTTAACTCTAGACCCCATTAGCGGTGTTTATTATTACACGATACTGTATTTGTTTTTTTAAAGATTTTATTTATTTGACACAGAGAGAGAGATCACAAGTAGACGGCGGGGGTGGGGGGGCAGGCTCCCCGCCAAGCCAAGAGAGCCCGATGCGGGGCTCCATCCCAGGACCCTGAGATCATGACCTGAGCCAAAGGTAGAGGCTTTAACCAACTGAGCCACCCAGGCGCCCCACGATACTGTATTTTTAAGCTGCATTATTATTACTGAATTGCAGCAGCACTTAGGGGGAGGAATGAAACTGTGTGACCCTAACAGCATCGCAATAGGGTTGTTCGATCCCTGGGATGTGGTCTGAGTGTTTGGAGCAGGGAAGTTTTTATTTGGCAAATTTTAATTTAAATGATTTTTTTAAAATACCGTTTCTGGAAAGCTTTTTGGTGTTATATTTTTATTTAACTCTCTCATTTTCATCAACAGCAGCCACTGACTGAGTACTTACTCTGCTTAGGTCATGGGCCCTGCACACAGAGGACTTCTGGTCAACTGGAAGATGCACTCACCTTACACACCACACATGCGTCCCACAGGTATGAGTGCTCTGGGAGAACGAAGCCCGCCAAGATTCAAGGCAGGTGATAGAGCTAAAAGCAAGTAAGACTACATGTGTTTCTGATAGAAAAATTAAATTAATTCTGTTTGTAATTGATATTTCAACAGGACACCATGAGAGGTCAAGTTGTGTGTGAAGAAAGGAAAGAGTCACTGTTCTGGGCTAGAAAAATTGAAATGATTTGAGACCCTTCTCCCTTTCTCATCTCCAGCCTCCCATCAGAGACTGGTATTTCCTCCTTTGCAAGGTTTCTTTCCTCTCTGCCTCCTACCCCCTTCCCACGATTCTAATCGAAACCTTCATCATTTTACATCCGGATTATTGCAACAAGGGTGGTCTTGCATCTGGTTTCTCAGTTCTCTCTCCTTTACATGCAAATACCAAGCTTACCTCTCTCTCTGTCTCGGTCTATCACTCCCAATGGACCCCCAAGGCTAGCTTTTCTGCCAGTCCTTTAGGGCCTTTCTAAGCTGCTCTAGCCTCTCTGGCCATCCTCAATTCCTCTCTTCCCCTTGAATGCCCCAGTCAAGCTATTTCTCTGGCCCATAGCACTCCCTGCTCCTTCCCCTCCCCCACACTTCATTTGTCTGAGTCTCTGTTCTCCAAGTGTCAATTCAAGACTCTCTGCTTTCAAGACAGCTTCCTAGCCACACCATCCCACAGTGATCTCCACACTTGGCAAGAGCTTTAAAAACTATTTCATGCAGGCTTCTTTTATATCTCCTAGAATTCCTAGGACAACTACTGGCAGAGAGTAGGCACTAAATAAAAATGTGTTAATTGAATCGGGAAGAATATAAAAGAATTTTAAAAATAGAAAGTGATCATAAAACCCAAGGGATATGAGACAACAAATTTGAACTTCCTCACTCACACTGCTCCAGTGTCATTTGCTAAACAAGGACTTAAACTCTATTTTCCCTCAACCATGTTAATTTGACATTTACCCCCCCCCATAATAAGCCACATAAGCAGCCCCTCCAAAGCATCAGACTTAAAATTATTGGCTTATGTCTGAATGAAGAGAAGGAAGTTGTAAGGTTCAACCCCAAAAGGTATAAAAAGGTATAAGAGAAAATCTCCTTCCTGCCCCCACTGCTGGACAGGCAGCTTTCCTCTTACCAGTAACCAGTGTTTACCAAAACCTTCTGTATCTATTTAGAGATACTCTGTAGATAAATAAGCCATTAGATATCTGTAGCTTTACCTCCTCTTGTTACCTAGAAAGTGGCATAGTTTAAATATTTATCCACATAAAGATAATTTTTAATAAAATAAAGAAATTAGAATTTAAGGGGTACCTGTCTCAGTCATTGGTAGAGCATGAGACTCTTGATCTCAGGGTTATAAGTTTGAGCTCCAAGTTGGGTGTAGAGATTAGTTAAAAATAAAATCCTAAAAAATAAAATTTAAGAAAGAAAGTCCTGAACTAAATAAGATAATCAATAAAAGGAAAGGAAATTGTGATCTTAGTGGTGCACTGACTAATATTTTCTTAGGAGTTAGGAAATTCAGGGTGCATCTGACTGGCTCAGTTGGTAGAGCATGTGACCCTGTCTTGGGGTTGTGAGTTTGAGCTCCTGCATTGGGCGTACAGATTACTTAAAAAAATAAAATCTTAAAAAAGAAATTAATCTGCTTTGATAGCTTGGTGAGTAGTCTACCTATGCAAATTATCATTTTATGCAAGAACCTGAACTGAATGACTGACCCCCTCCTCCCACCACATAGAGATAGTGATTCCCAGAGGGAAGGGATAGGAAGAGCAAAAGACGAATGAGATGCATGGCTCTGTCCTCGGAGTCTTAGTGTGTGGCCCATGAGCGTGCGCGTGTGCACACACACACACATTCTAGTACTACATATATATGTGTGTGTATATATATATATATGCATACGTATTACAGTAGGGGAATATATTAATATATTAATTAAAATATATTAATATTTTAAGGGAGATAGTCATGTCTGGTTTATGACTGTGATCAGCTTCTAACTGACTCTGGAAGGACAGATGAAAAAGCTCACTAATAACTCAAGGAAAAGAAGAGAAAAGCATTTCAGGCTGAAGGAACCCACCCCCAAACCCTACCTCTGCTCTGCCTTGTGCACGTACACACACACACACACACACACACAGGCTTGCAAGGATGTGCACGTGCAACGTCCAGCTGGGATGCTGCCCTGAGAGGAGGCTGGAGATACAAGGAGGCCAATGTTAGAGGACTCAAGGCTCTATGAAGTTGGGCTCAGGCCCCTTTGACTTCAAAACTAATACTCTTATTAGTCATCTTCTCTCTTTAAAAGACAACCCAGAACCCTCTTAGCCTGCATTGTGGTTTGTTGAAATCTAGTCCTCATTTTTTAAATTCTTTTTTATTTTTGTAAGATTTTATTTATTTGAGATAGTGCAGGAGCGAGAGTGTGTGCACACAAGCAGAGGAAGGCAGAGGGCAGGGAGAACCAGGCTCTCCATGGAGCAGGGAGCCTGACAAGGGACTCCATCCCAGAACCCTGGGATCACGACCTGAACCAAAGGGAGATGTTTAATCCAATGAGCCACCCAGGGTCCCTCTAGTCTTCATTCTATCCCCTTTAGCAAAACAGATCATTCCTCCTGAACTGGAGAGCCTTTCCATGCCAGAGAAGAATTCTCCTGGTTCAGCTTAGTCTTTTTCAAGCTAAATACCCTTAGTTCCTTTAATTGTTTCTCTCTGGTCATCATCATGATCATCTTCTTCTGGATATGATGTGGTTTACGAAGCTGCATCTTCCAGAGAAGCACCTTGAATAGTGCTGGACCACTGAACACCATTGGTTTAGCAGATTGCCCCTGTGATCCAGACACTGTAACTCCTCCTGAGAGCTGAATGTGTGGATTTTTTTTTTTTAAGATTTTATTTATTTATTTGACAAAGAGAGAGAGATCAGAAGTAGGCAGAGAGGCAGGCAGAGAGAGAAGGGGAGGTAGGCTCCCTGCTGAGCAGAGAGCCTGATGCAGGGCTAGATCCGAGGATCCTGAGATCATAACCTGAGCCGAAAGCAGAGGATTAGCCCGCGGAGCCACCACTCACCCCCCCCCCCTTTTTTAAGTTTTTATTTATTTGAGAGAGATAGGGAGAGAGAACACAAGCCAGAAAAGAGACCATGAGGAAGAAGCAGAGGGAGTGAATTCTTTTTTTTTTTTTTTTTAAGTGAGCTTTAGGTCCAAAGTGGGGCTTGAACTTATAACCCAGAGATCAAGAATCACATGTTCTACTGACTGAGCCAAACAGGTGCTCCCCGCCCCCACCCCGCAACTTTTTTTTTTAAAGTAAAAGCATTTCTTTTCAACTTCTTTTCTTATTATAAATGTGTGCATTCTTAAGCAGCTTGCAAATCTCTTCTTCCATAGTTTTAAATGTATTGCTCTGAAAGTTAACCCTTTCTTGAGTACATTTTTAAAGGATTTACTTATTTGAGAGAGAGAGGAAGAGGGCGCCCACGCATAGGGGTGTGGGGAAGACAGAGGAAGAGGGAGAAGCAGGCTCCCTGCTGAGGGCTCTCAGGGCTCAATCCCCAGACTCTGGGATCATGACCTGAGCCAAAAGAAGGCAGACTCTTAACCACTCAACAGACTGAGCCACCCAAGTGCCCTTGAATACATTTTAATAAAAGTTTCCCTGTTCCAAATACATTTTTAATGAAAACATTTTTCTATTCTCTGTAAAATGTTCTTTCAATATTATCTAAATATTGACTAAGGATTTTGTAATCAGTAATGGATTAAAAAAACCTGTGTTTCCTTCATTCTTAGTTCTGAAATGCTGGATAAAGAAATAGAAGTAAATGGGGCGCCTGGGTGGCTCAGTGGGTTAAGCCGCTGCCTTCGGCTCAGGTCATGATCTCAGGGTCCTGGGATCGAGTCCCGCATAGGGCTCTCTGCTCAGCAGGGAGCCTGCTTCCTCCTCTCTCTCTCTTTCCTGCCTCTCTGCCTACTTGTGATCTCTCTCTGCCAAATAAATAAATAAAATCTTTAAAAAAAAAAAAAAAAGAAATAGAAATAATGTACTAGCTTTTGGATCGTGAGTGTCATGAAAACAGGGATTCCATCTTGCTCATCTTTGTGCTCTGGCTCCCAGCACAGTATCTGGCTCTTAGAAGGCATTTAATTTTTAATCAACAAACAGTGCTGCTATGAGCCAAGTAAATGCAAAAATGCAAATATTAATTTATTTCATTCTCATAACCTTATGAAGGAGAAACTGCTATCATATGCATGTCACAGGTGAGGAAACTGAGACACAGAGAGGCTAAGCAACTTGCCTAAGGTTTAGGAGGGAGTAGCAGGGCTGGGATTCAAACCCAGACAGTCTGGCTCCGGTGTCTTTGTACTCAGTCACTTTGCTCCACTGCTTCTCATCAATGTTGGATGAGGGCATGATGGTTGGATTAATCCATGAGGAATGTTTTTGTTAATGTAGGTCATTTATTTTATCCTACAAATCTTTCATAAGTGCTTCCTATGTGTCTAGCATCCTGAAAGAAATTTTGGAGAAATGCAGAACTACAAGAGTTTGTCATTTTGTTAGAGAGGACATACACACAATTAATATTACAGAGGGTATATTAAGTGTCATACTAGTAGCTCCTACAAAGATGCTATAGGAATTCAGAAGAAAAAAAAATGATTATGTGATAAAGGGCCATGTGACTGACAGAGCCTAGGTGGCCACATGATTCCTGCCCCTGCTGTTCACAGCCTCTATAATCCCCTCTCCCTGAGAGTGGGCAGCACCTGTGACTTGCTTTTAGTTAATGAATATCCTAAAAAGAAAGCGGGGGGGGGGGGGGGGGGGGGGGGGGGGGGGGTTGCACATGCAATTAGCCCCTGAATCACTTGACTTGGGGGGTCAGGCCCTGGGTGGCCCTAAGATACAAAATAGAGTGAAAACCCTAAGAAGAAGAGGAACTGGGCCTTCCTTCCCTGAGCTGAGAGACTGTCTTGGAGGACTTAAGTAAGTAGCGATGTTGAAGCACAAGAAAAGGAACTGTGGGCAACCTCTATGGCCTGAGGGTGGCCTGAAGACAAACAGGAAAACCTGGGTCCCTCCCTGGTAAAGTTGCAAGAGAATTCTGCTAACAACACCAATGAGCTTAAAAGTGGAGTTTTCCTCTGTCAAGCCTCCAAATAAGAACACAGGGCGTGACTGACACCTCAACAGCAGCCTTGTGAGAGCCGGACTTGAGGACTCAGTTAGGCTGTGCTCACATTCCTGACTCATTGAAACCATGAGATGATAAATGTGTGTGTTTTAAGCTGCTAAGTTTAGTTTGGTTTATCCATTAAGCAATGGATAGCTTATAGGGACCATTTGCAGATTTAGTGGATATGGGGGAGAAGGGAGATCTCTCTGGTTATTCCGAGATTTTGTGATCACAGACAGGGAGAATTAAGCTGTTATTGATAGAAACGGGGATGTCAGGAATATAAACTAATCTGAGTGGGGGACAGGAGATAATGAAGACATTAGTTTTGATGTGCTGAATTTGGGGGAAATACAAATGCCTGGAGTCATCTGGAATTTGGGAGTGGGGTTTAGGGGAAAAGTCAGGTCTGACAGAAGATTTGGTTGTTCTCAGCACAGAGATGACAGCTGAAATCCCGAGAATAATGAGCATTGCTAAAGGAAGGGTGTCAGAAAGGAAGGAGCAGGAGAGTGACTGTAGAACTTGGGGAGTGGGAGGGGGTTTGAAGGGTTGGAGAGGGTGGGGGGTGGGAAGGAAGAACCAGACTGAAGGGAAGCAGTACTAGTGGAATCATTAGAAAGGGCTGTGACTGGGGTGCTTTGGTGACTCGGTTGGGCATTCAGCTCTGGGTTTCATCTCAGGTGCTGGGATGAAGCTCCACGCCAGCTCCCTGCTCAGTGGAGTTGGCTTGAGATTCTCTCTCTCCCTCTCTATCTGCCCTCACCCCTGCTCTCGCGCTGTCTCTCTCTCTCACACACACTCAAATAAGTAAATAAAATCTTTTCAAAAAGAAAAAAAGAGGACTGAATAATTGGTTCTCTTGAGCTGGATAGTCCGTTCCCTCCAAGTGTAAGTATAGTGCAACCGCTAGGAGACTGTCTATCTTACAGATAAGAAAACTAAGGACTTTAAGATTTAAGATTTAAATGTTTAAGATTTAAAGATTTAAATGTAGACCATTAACACACTAAAAGCAAGTGAAAGCCGGATTCTAACTCAGATACCATAGCAAAAGCAGGGATCTTCCCGCTAGGTTTACTTCTTTATTTTCCATAGAGCTTAAAATGAGTAAGTGGGGGCTAGGAAAAGGGAGAGCTGCTCAGGTGCGGAGACCCGCGGTGAGAAACGCTGGGAATCCTTCCGCCGCTGCTCTCCCTGCCGCCAGCAGAGGCCGCCCGAGACAGTCTCCGTGGGCCCAGGTGCGCGCAGGCGCAGACCCAGGCGCAGGCGCGCTCGGCTCCCCTCGCTCTGGCGCGCCGGGCCGGTGGGGGCGGGTCACGTAGATCGCGCGGCCCGGAGCTGCGCTGGCGGCTGGCGGCTGGCGGCTGGCGGCTGCGGCGGTGAAACTGCGGACTGGGGGCGGGCGCGGGGCTCTGGGTAAGCGAAGCGCCGCGCAGTGCTGAGCCCGCCGCCCGTCGGGGAGCCATGGAAATCGGCACCGAGATCAGCCGCAAGATCCGGGTGAGGCCCGCGTCGGGCGGGGGCGGGAAGCCGGGCCTCAGCGGGCGGGCGGGCGCACGGTTGTCAGGAGTAACGGGGACTGTGGGCCCGGCCTGGACGCCGCGGCCTAGTCGCCGGCGGGGGCTCTACTGCGAGCCGCGGGGTCGGCGAACGGCTCCTCCTCGGCCTGGGGCGCCTCGGGCAGATGGGCCTCCGAGAGCGCGGCGGGCGAGCGGGGCCGCGGCTGGAGTAAGCCGCCGGCAGCGGAAGGAGGCGTGGAGCGCCGGGCGAGAGGCTTGCTCGGCCGCGGCCAGAGGGGCGCCGCGGGGACGGGGGACGGGGGAGGGGACCCGGGCGCCTCCCCGCCCCCACCTGGGCGACGAGGGGGCGGGAGGTGCGCGCAGCTGCCAAGTTCCCTCGGCTTTAGGGATCCGGGTGGTTTTCCGCCTTCCTCACAACGCACGTTTCTTTCTCTTCCCTCAGAGTGCCATTAAGGGGAAATTACAAGAATTAGGAGCTTACGTTGGTAAGTTTTGTTGTTTCGTCAGCGTAATAGAATTTAGACTTTGCTGCTAAATGGATTTTAGTGAATGCATGTTTTTCCCCCTTCGTACTTTGGAGAGACGCGGTTTTCCTTTCAGATCGGATTCTCTGCGGTTCTTTTCCTTACCGTCTTTTCTTGAAAGCTCTATGTGCAACCTTGCCCCCCACCCCCGCCTTTTAATATGGTGCTTTTAAGATTGTTCAGGCTCTGTCCTGTTTTCCATAATGTTTATCTGATTCCTACTGTTTTTCCTTTTCTCTTGATGTTCTTGTTTCATAACTTATTTTGTATATGAATATTATCCGGCATGTGCCTCTGTCACAGTTCAGTGAGTTTTATTTTCACGTCTTTTTCCTGTCCCTTTTTCTCTTACCACGCACAGTAATGTGTTCTCTCTTGATGCTTTTTATGATTTCTAATTTGAGTGTTTACTTTGGGTCAGGCACCGTGCTTAACCACTGTCTATGCGTTAGTTAGGTCCTGATGATATCCAGGAGAACACTGGAAGGTGGTGAGCGGTAATACCCCAACTTGTACAAGCAAGGAAGCTGAGACTTGGAGTGCTTACTTGAGCAGTGCTTTATGGATTGAGATTTGGATCTGTTTGGCTCCAAAGCTGGTGCCTCCTGTAAAAATTTACTGCAGTGGTTCTCAAGGTGTTGAGAGGTGCCAAGGGTCTCTGAAGTCAAAAACTGTTTTCTTTTAATACTGAAAGGGTGTTTGCTGTTTTCACTGTGCTGAGATTTGGATTATGCAAAAGCAATGGTGAGTTAAACTGATGGTACCTTAGTGTGAATGGAGATCTCATGCTGAACTCTATCACCTCCTCCCCTGGGAATTCTTTTAAAAAGCCAGTTTCACTTAATATAATTAGTAAAGCAGTAAAAATATTTTTTAAAATCTTGGCCCTTGACTACATCTTTTAAATGTGTGTGAGAAAATAGGAGTTACTCATGAAGTACTTCTGTATATTAAAACGGGTTGGTTATTCTAAAGGGGAAGGATTTGTGTGATTGAATTAAACACCTTTTTCTTGGAACATCATTTTTTTTTTTTTTTTTAAGATTTTATTTATTTATTTGACAGAGAGATCACAAGTAGGCAGAGAGGCAGGCAGAGAGAGAGGGGGGAAGCAGGCTCTGTGCCAAGCAGAGAGCCCGATGCGGGGCTCAATCCCAGGACCCTGAGATCATGACCTGAGCCTAAGGCAGAGGAGGCTTTAACCCACTGAGCCACCCAGGTGCCCCGGAACATCATTTTTATCTCCTAACACTGACAAGCTAGCTAGACATACACTTATATATTTGGCAGACATTTTCTTTTAAGTGAACAGAGGAAAAGAACTGGTACACTTTGTTACAAACGACAAGAGTTGAGCTTTCAAATAAAATTAGAATTTTGAAAAGTTTGTGTCTGCCTTCATGAACTTGAAAGCTTCAGAGTACTTAAAAAGAATTTCTGATGATGATATTAACAAATGATTCTTTTGTATCTTGTAATGAATTGTATCAGCATGCTAGGGATTTGTATAGCTCCCTGAACCAGTATTTTTTCAAATGATCAATGCACTATGTTACAAAATTATACAAGGGAGAGAGATTAAAAGTAGAGGATGGATTTTCATGTAAGAAGGTACAAAAAGGTGATTGGTAGAGTTTTTCTTTTTTTAAAGGATGCTTTTTTTTAAAAAATTGATTTTCTTTATTTTTTTTGAAGTAGAGAAAGAATACAATAAGGGGGAGAGGCAGACAGAGGGAGCCCAATGTGGGACTTGGTCCCAGGACCCTGGGATCATGACCTGAGCCAAAGGCAGATGCTTAACCCACTGAGCCACCCAGGGGCCCGGATAGGTAGAGTTTTAATTTCCATACTGCTGCTGACCTTTAAGAAACTACCACTTGTTGAGTTTTGATGTAGTATCCCAGAAGAATGTCCACATTATCTGAAAATGCTTTTAAAATACAGTTGACCCTTGAACAACTTAGGGTTTATGGCTGCTGGACACTCTTCTTCCTGGCACAACTGAAAATATGAGTATAACTTTTGACTGCCCTCCACATTGCCTACTAATAGCCTACTGCTAATCAGAGAAGTTTTACTGGTATCGTCCATTTACACATGTTTTTTATGTTATATGTGTTCTATGCTGTATTTTTACAGAAAGTAAGCTAGAGAAAAGAAGATAGCACAAGTCGTAAGGAAGAGAAAATTCCAGGTATAATTGGACCCAGTCAGTTCGAACCGCCATGTTCACGGGTCAGCTATACTTCCTTTTCCAACTGTGTATTTTTGAGGCTAGATTTTTGTCATATTCTTCAGTTAGAGCAGCATATCATAACAGATTAAATGCAGAAGTGGAAATTGAATTTAGCTGTCTTAAAAAACCACATATTAAGAAAGTTACAAAAATATAACTAGTTTTACTTTAATTTTTTGGAAAATTTAGTTATTTTTTATAAAAACATGTCATTATACATGGGTTTATTAACATGTGATAGGTATGTTATTTTTTTAAAGGATTTTATTTATATATTTGACAGATCACAAGTAGGCAGAGAGGCAGGCCGGGGTGAGGGGTGGGGGAACAGGCTCCCTGCTAAGCAAAGAGCCTGATGCAGGCCTCTATCCCAGGACCCTGAGATCATGACTTGAGCCAAAGGCAGAGGCTTTAACCCACTGAGCCACCCAGGCGCCCCTAGGTATGTTATTTTAAATAAGACTTTAACATTCTCAGTTTTTCTAGCATGGTAATTATCAGTAGATAGTTTACATGAACACTCTTTGGGATCATCAGTATTTTTTAAGATATTATGTACTTATTTTGAGAGAGAGAACGAGCGAGCTTGTATGTGTGAGCTGGGGAAGGAGCAGAGGCAGGAGAGAGAGAATCCCAAGCATTCAGTATGGAGCCAAATAAAGGGCTCAATCTAAGGACCTTGAGATCATGACCTGAGCCGAAATTAAGAGCTGGAAGCTTAACTGACTGACCTGCCATTGGTCGTCAGAGCAGAAAGTGAACCTGAGACACAACAGTTTGAGAATTACTTATTTAGCACATGCTGGGCACTTTTTATAAATTATTTGTTGTCAAGATTCTTCTAAAGTCTTTTACAGGTAAGAGAATTGAGGCTCAGAAGTAAAGCTGAAGCTGAATCAGAATTGATTTATTCTTTTATTTGTTCAGCACTTAATGGATACCAGCTGTGTGTCAGAAACTTGTTTGATTCAAAAAGAAATCTACAGAAAACATCTAGTATAAACTTTTTAGTTCTAGCACATGAAACAAACACATGTTAATTGAGTCTAAGTTCAGTCTTACTGATGATTCCTATCATTTATCAAAAATCTCAAACCAAGAATTATGAGTCTATTGAAAATTGGTTTATAAGCTTAATGTTGTTTAATATGAAATGAAATTATAGCAAAATATAAATAGTTTTTTAAAAGTATATGATTTTTAGGATATTTTCATATAATTCCGCTTGTAACTGAACACAGTGCTAAATGAGAATGGCAGGTAGTGTTACTCCCTTTACAACTGAACAGGTGGAGGGACGCCTGGGTGGCTCAGTCACTTAAATGTCTGCCTTCAGCTCAGGTCATGATTCCAACGTTCTGTATGGATCCTAGGTGGATCCTAGCTTCTGTGATGGATCCTAGTGGGCTCCCTGCTCAGTGGGAAACTGCTGCTCCCTCTCCCTCTGCTGACGCCCCTCATTGCATGCGCGCGCTGTCTCTCTCTGTCAAAATAAGATCTTTTATTTAAAAAAAAAAAAAATGGAATCAGGAGTAGTAGAGCTGATCAGTAGCAGAATTAATACCAAAGAACTCAGGTCTTCTGTGTCCTTGATGCTGATAAAGGCATAGGAGTCAATCCCGTGGTGCTCCTCCAGAACTCCATGAAATCTGTTCCAGTGATTGACACATGAGCATGACTTTTCAACTTGTGTCTGCTTCTTGACTGGACATTTCTTGAGGGCCAAGACTTAGTATTTGTGATGTCCCAAAAGCCTAGCAGAAAGTGATTCTTTTTTTTTTTTTTTTTTCAAGTTACTTGACAGATCACAAGTAGGCAGAGAGGCAGGCAGAGAGAGAGGAAGGAAAGCAGGCTCCCTGCTGAGCAGATAGCCCAATGCGGGGCTCTGTCCCAGAACCCTGGGATCATGACCTGAGCCGAAAGCAGAGGCTTTAACCCACTGAGCCACCCAGGCACGCCCCCCCCTTTTTTTAAGTAAGTGTTGATTAAGTAGAAAAACGGGTTAAAATTACTGTGTTTAAAATAAAAGTATACCTTATGAATTTAGGTTTACAATTAGCTACCTAATTTTATATACATACATCATTGTCCTTTTGAAAAGGATGATTTTCTGATCTTTCTCTTTGCATAAGAAAGAGTCCTGAAAACTTTTAAGGTTATGGAAGCACTAAGTATTTAATGAACACTTGGATATCTTTTCACAGTATCGGGTGGGATACAAAGGTGAAACAACTCTTAATAGTGATAATTTCTCATTTGTGTGTTTGCTTAAAATGGAGCACTTCAGTGGGAAGGTGATTATGATTCACAGCAGTCTTTCATTCATGTTATTTTTTATTTAAAAAATGTTTTTGAGTATAGTTGACAAGTTCATTCACGTTTTAGAAGACTGAACTTACATAAATCTCCAAAACACTTTTCCCCCCAGTATAGATTTCAAATAAAATTGAGAAATCTGAACTCTGTGGAAGTGTATCATGACTGACGATTTTCAGAATTTCACACGAATCCTTCTGGCTGAGATAACTCGAGTAAATAGTACGCGTGTGCAGCCAGCTTCCCTCCCAGAGCTATATGCTGATTTTCAAACATTCAGCAATATGTTCCAGTTTACCAAACAATGGGCTGGCACAATTGGTCTTCTAATTTTTCATTAATTAATTAGAATTTGGTCTTCTAATTTTTCATTAGATTATTTTTTCCTGTTTTATATACTGAGGAAGTAGTATATGAATTTCCAGTGGCTTTGTTGAGATATAATTGGTACATTATTACTAGCATATTAAACTGCGAATTTAAAGTGTACAGTTTGCAAATACACATGATAATCAGATTAATGAACATATTCATTACTCCCAGAAGTTCCCTGGGGCTCCTTTTTATCCTTCCTTCCCATCTTTTGCTGCCTTGACTCTGTATAGGAACAGCCACTGATCTCACAATAGAATGTTAGAAAATAGGAAAGCACATTTTCTTTTCTCTTCTTTTCTCCTTTCCTTTCCTTTTCTTTTTCTTTTTCTTTTTTTCTTTTTTTTTTTTTTTTTTGGTCTTTCTTTCTCTCTCCTCTCTTCTTTCTTTCTTGATTTTATCTGTTTATTTGACAGAAAAATAGAGGGTGTGCACCAGCACCAGGAGCAGCAGGGTGAAAAGCGGGAGAAGCAGGTTCCCAGCTGAGCAGGAAGCCAGATGCAGTACTTGGTCCCAGGACCCTGGGATCATGACCTGAGCTGAAGGCTGATGTTTAACCGACGGAGGCACCCAGGAAAGCACATTTTCATCATTGACATTGTGAGAGAGAAAATCTGTGAAGGCTGGCAAAGCATTCTTACTTTTTTTGTTGACCTTTCATTAGTTAACCAATAGTAGTCCATATTAGGTACACTTTGCATAAATAAGCTGCCAGGTTTACTTGCTACAATTGCCAGAAAGAGTGGGAACCTTTTGATACTCTACAAAAAAATGAATGACTGGCTTCTTGTTCTCACTTACATTCTCTCACATCATATTGCATGATTTTATTAAATATTCAGATTTCTCCAACAAAAAAGCAGCCTACTGAATCGGGAGAAGATAATTTGTGAATAATACATCTTATAAAGGGTCCATATCCAAAATGTATAAACAACTTATACAACTTCACACCAAAAAAAAAAAAATCTATTTAAAAAATGGATAGAGGACCTGAACATTTTTCCAAAGAAGATATACAGATAGTAATCATCAGGGAAATGCAAATCAAATCTACATATATCACTTTACACCTATCAAAATGGTTGGTGGAATCAAAGAGACAAGAACATAGCAAGGATGTAGAGAAAAGGGGACCCTCTTTCCATTGCAAACTGGTGCAGCCACTATGGAAAACAATATGGAAGTTCCTCAAAAAATTAAAAATAGGCATGCCTGGGTGGCTTAGTTGGTTGAGCATCTGCTTCAGCTCAGGTCATGATCTAGGGTCCTGGGATTGAGCCCATGTTGTATTCTCCCTGCTGCTCCCCCTGCTTGTACTTTCTCTCTCTCTGTTAAATAAGTAAATAAAATCTTAAAAAAAAAAAAAAAGAACCACCCAGGCACCCCTAAATAAAATCTTTTTAAAAAATTAAAAATGGGGCATTGGGTTGCTCAGTCATTAAGTGTCTGCCTTCGGCTCAGGTCATGATCCAGGGTCGTGGGATCAAGCCCCGCATCAGGCTTCCCGCTCAGCAGAGAGCCTGCCTCCCCTTCTCCCTCTCCCTCTGCTTGTGTTACTTCTCTCATTTCTGTCAAATAAAAAAAAAAAAAAATCTTTTAAAAAATTAAAAATACAAGTACCATATCCAGTAATTCCACTATTGGGTATTTACCCAAAGAAAACAAAACCACTGATTCAAAAAGATAACATGCTCTTCTATGTGAAATTGTAGCATTATTTACAATAGCCAAGATATGGAAGCAGCCCAAGTGCCTATTGATAGGTGGCTGTATAAAGAAGATAAGATATGTGTGTGTGTGTGTGTGTGTGTGTGTGTTTATAATGGAACGTTACTCAGCTATAAAAAAAACAATGAGATCTTGCTGTTTACAACAACATGGATGGACCTAGAGAGTATTATATTTATTATATAAATATATTTTATATATATAATAAATATATAATATAAATATAATATATAAATATATTTCATTTTCTGAGTGAAACCACACAGACAAATACCATATGATTTTTCTTTTTTTTAAGATTTTATTTGTTTATTTGACAGAGATCACAAGCAGACAGGCAGGCAGAAAGAGAGAGAGAGAGAGGGAAGCAGGCTCCCCGCTGAGCAGAGAGCCTGATGCGGGACTTGATCCCACGACCTTGAGATCATGACCTGAGCCAAAGGCAGCGGCTTAACCCACTGAGCCACCCAGGCGCCCCCATATGATTTTTTTTTTTTTAAAGATTTTATTTATTTATTTGACAGAGATCACAAGCAGGCAGAGAGAGAGGAGGAAGCAGGCTCCCTGCTGAGCAGAGAGCCCGATGCGGGCCTCAATCCCAGGACCCTGAGATCATGACCTGAGCCGAAGGCAGTGGCTTAACCCACTGAGCCACCCAGGCGCCTCCCATATGATTTTCTTAAATGTAGAATCTAAAAAACAAAATGGGCACCTGGCTGGTTGAGTCCGTAGAGCATGTGATTCTTGATCTCAGGGTCATGAGTTCAAGCCCCACGTTGGGTGTAGAGAGTACTTAAATAAAAAATAAAATAAAAAACAAAACTAAGGGGTGCCTGGTTGGCTCAGTGGGTTAAGCCTCCGCCTTCGGCTCAGGTCATGATCCCAGGGTCCTGGGATTGAGCCCCATATTGGGCTCTCTGCTTGGCAGGGAGCCTGCTTCGTCCTCTCTTCTGCCTGCCTCTCTGCCTTCTTGTGATCTCTCTCTCTCTGTCAAATAAATAAATAAAATCTTTTAAAAAGGTAAACTAAACTAAAACCAACCCAGTTTCGAAGATCCACAGAACAAATTGGTGGTTATCAGAGGGGAGGTAGGTCAGGGATGGGTGAACTAGATAAAGGGGGTTAAGAGATCTAGTTATAAAATAAGTCAAAGATGAAAAGTACAGTACAGGGAGTAAAATCAGTTTTGTAATAATATTGTATGGTAACAGATGGTAACTGCACTTACTGTGGTGAGCTTTGAGTGACATACAGAATGTCCAATCACTATGTTGTACACCTGAAACTAATAAAATATTGTATGTTAATTATGCCTCAACAAAATAAATAAAAAGCACTGATGTCTTGATCCTCCTGTCCAATATTCTAATTTAATTGGGGTGCAGCTTGGACATAAGCAGATTATTTAAAGCTCCCAGTAGATTCTGATGTGCAACTAAATTTGAGAATCTCTCCCCTATAGCAACTGCTTATCTAGTGTTACCTGCACATTAGTATACTGGACATCAGGAAAACTTTTCAGTCTGTTGAGATTTGATTTTTCTTAGCACTTGGGGTGGCTGGGTATGTTTGGTGAGGCAGAAGTGGCTGGTTTACTTTGACTCTCTGTGAGTAATTTTCCTCTTTACTCCAGTGCACCCTATAAATACTACCATTCTCTAGGTATGTCATGATGTAAAACAGAGCGGCTTTCATAGCCCATAGCCCCTGGATTTTTTTTAACTCTTCAGAGGCAGGGTTGCCACCTAGACTTCTAAAATTTATTTGCAACATTTTGTTGTTGTTGTTAGTAAAATTGCAAGAGATCTAAATATCCAAAGACATAAAATGAGTAAGTAAATTGTATATTCATACTATTAGAGCAGTAAAAAAATAAAGATTTCTCTCTCCATTTGTAGATTGGGCTGAGTATATTTGTGCTTTTCTTTAACTGGATTTTTGATAATTCTCCTTGAAACAAATGTCTGATAGTACTCTTTTTTGTCTGATAGTATTTCTGAATTGAACCTTTCTGCTTACTTAGAAATATGAATCTTTAAGGTATTGAAGAAATCTGAAGGAATTTTTTGGTGGGGATTGGAGTTCTTGATAATCACTTTTGCTTCCTTAGCTTTTTTTTTTTTTTTTAAAGATTTTATTTATTTATTTGACAGAGAGAAATCACAAGTAGACAGAGAGGCAGGCAGAGAGAGGAGGAAGCAGGCTCCCTGCTGAGCAGAGAGCCCGATGCGGGACTCGATCCCAGGACCCTGAGCTCATGACCCGAGCCGAAGGCAGTGGCTTAACCCACTGAGCCACCCAGGCACCCCGCTTCCTTACCTTCTTACTGTGGTGGTTTTGTTTTTGTTGTTTTTGGTCCTAGACCTCACCTTCATAATCATTGTGTTAGGAGTGTATGTGAGGGTAAAACAGTAAATGAAGTTGAAATTATTTAAATTTAAGATTAAGTTTAAAAGATATCTTATTTAGGGCGCCTGGGTGGCTCAGTGGGTTAAGCCGCTGCCTTCGGCTTGGGTCATGATCTCAGGGTCCTGGGATCGAGTCCCGCATCGGGCTCTCTGCTCAGCAGGGAGCCTGCTTCCTCCTCTCTCTGCCTGCCTCTCTGCCTACTTGTGATCTCTCTTTCTCTCTCTCTCTGTCAAATAAATAAATAAATAAATAAAAATATCTTATTTATTTGACAGAGACACAGTGAGAGAGGGAGCACAAGCAGGGGGAGTGGGAGAGGGAAAAGCAGGCTTCGCACAGAGCAGGAAGTCTGATGCGGTGCGGGGCTCCATCCCAGAACCCTGGGATCATGACCTGAAGTGAAGGCAGACACTTAATGACTGATCCACCTAGGGGCCCCTAAGATTAAATTTTTTGAATGTTGTAGAGTTTTGGGGTGGTTTTAGTTTATTTGCTGTTGGTGCAAATTGGTTACCCTGAGATAACAGAAATCTGTCTTCACTGAAGATGAAGATGTTCTCTTGAGAAATGAATATCATTTTGAAACATAAACACAAAACTAGACAACTCAGTTATTACTCTTGAGGCATGTCCATATGCTTTTTAAAAGCTTCTCTGAAGTTGATGAGCATTATTAAAAAGATTAAAAGGCAATGAACACACTCAAGTTTGATACTATAATTCAGAATACCTAGTTTTATAAGTATTTGTTAGTTATTCCTAATTCCCATCCTTCTAGTAATTAAAATACCTATGTAATGAAGAGGGGGAAAAGACTATACTTTCTTGTCCAACATAATTCTAGTAGAGCTGAGATATTAATTTTTAGAGCTATATCTATATTTTCAAGAGCATAACTTTTAAGTAGAAGACAATGTTGAGGAAAACATAAAAAAGTTTTTATATACTTTTCCTTTTAACTAGATGAAGAACTTCCTGATTACATTATGGTGATGGTGGCCAACAAGAAAAGTCAGGACCAAATGACAGAGGACCTGTCCCTATTTCTAGGGAACAACACAATTCGATTCACCGTATGGTATGTTTCTGAATTTTTACCCCTTAGACCAAAGTTTGGCACAAGTCAGAATAGGTATTGTCTGAAAAGAGGTTCTTGACAGGAGAGTCAGATTCACTGTGGAGAGGCAGATAGTGAGCCAGGAGAGCACAGCTTCTGCAGCCAGACTCCTGAGGTTAAATCCTGGATCTGCCTTTTCCCTTGGTTTTTCAATTTGTAAAATGGGATTAATAAATCCCGTTTATAGGACTGTTGTAAGGATTAAATGAAATAATACATGGTAATGTACTTGTAGCTGTGTGCCTGCCCCACAGCAAGTCCTTAGTCTATGTTACTGTAGTTACTATGGTTCTTTTGTATTCTATTTGCATCTTACTCCTTTCCCCCAACCAAAACCAGTTGCATATATTTTGGGGGCTGGGTTGACTTCCTAAATTGCTTTAGGGGGCGAAGTTTTTGGACAAAATTCAAATCATTTTTAAAAATTTGGAACTTTCTAAAGTTTTGGAATTTTAAAAAGAAAATTTTATGTTCAAATATAAATTCACGTTACAATTTTCAGTGATCTTTTTCAAGCCAAATAGTGCCTCTTAGTTGAGAATACTGACTAAAAGCACAAGATTCAATTTAAGAAGGCAGGTTTGAGGTAGAGTGAGGGTGGAGGGGAGGATAATGTGTGACTGAGAAGAGATCAGGAAGTGCTCCTATAAGCGCCCTCACTCTGGGAACCACCAGTTACAGCACAGGTTGATAATGGAGCAAAAATTGAGTGAGCAGAGTGGCCTGCTTGTTTTGAATGTCAAGAGACGGGGAGAGATAATAGGACGCACTAAAGAGGCATATGAAGCTGGTTAAATTCTTACCTTTAAGCTAAAATTTATCTAAAAGTTGTTTTTGCCCCTGTGGGCCACTATATGCTTTGCAAGTCTTGTGAAGTTTTCTTGAAATTCCATGCAGAATTCTCTGCGTTTAGATTACATAGTTTGTATGACATTAAGTTCAGTGGTTGATCCTCAAAATTTTTTGGTACAGCCAGCTACTGCAGAGTGGTTCCCTAACCCACTCTTTACACTTAGTCCCCAGAAGTTATTAAAAAAAAAAAAAGAATGAGAGAGAGAGAGAGCGAGCATAGACCATGGTGCCGTGGTACTTTTGACTGGGCAAGTTTTCATGAAGTTAGCATGAGTAGCTTTTTTTAAAAAAGCTCTTCTGCACTCCAGGTGTTTGTTTTGTTTTGTATACGTGTTTTATGACTTGACTTCTGGTTCAGCCTTGGCATCACTTTGGGTTTGAGTCCCAGTAGTATACTGTGGAAGATTGACCTAGATAGAGATCCTTTCTCAGATAACTTGATGGAACACTTTGGATTAATTTCTTACATAAAGGACTGAATGAATTTGAATTTAAAATCAAACTCCGTTTTCTCATCTTGCCATAAATTCCATAATGTATACTGATGCAAGTTAACTTGTCTCTATTTGGGCACTTTATTTCCCTGGTTAAGTTTCATTGACATCAGCCTGAAATGGACCATTATGATTGTTTGGAGCCCTGTAGTAATTGTGTCCAAGGGGACAGTAGCATATGACTGGGTGCTGGGTGAAACATTATAATGAGATAGATATTTCTGGTATTTTCAAAAGGAATGGCCTCTTGGAAGGGATTGTAAGGCAAATTTACTTTGTACTTTAACTACTAAGAAAGTCTGTGTTATAAACAAGGTTGTAACCTGTGCTTGTTTACAGCATTAGTAATGAGGTGATATGTTTTGATATTATTTTCAGGTTTTTTATTTCTCAGAATTAAGCTGTTTTCAGAAACCATATAAATAAATAAAATAAACTTAAACTCTGCTTAAGGAATTGTAACAATAAGCTATATTACATATCTGTGTTACTTTGTCTTTTACCATAAGCTACATGGAGTCTTTAAAACAAAATTACATTCTTTGTAGATGAAGACTGGTCAAATAATATCTTTTCCCTTATTTGCACAGAAGATAGATGTTCAAAACAATGATGAAAAAATACGATTTTTTAAATTACTTCTAGAATACTCATATAAGCCTTTTTTACAAATGTGGCATTTCTTTAACTTTGTCCATTAAATACTGTTTAGTATCATTTATATTTGTATCTGAAGGTAGAGTCTGTAATGTCATCAAGTTTCAAGTGATAGTTGAAATAAAATCTTTTCTTGATTAGATGAAGTTTTAATTTTTTTTTTTTAAATTTTAGGCTTCATGGTGTGTTAGATAAACTTCGCTCTGTGACAACTGGTAAGATACATTAAAATATTTGGAATTTGGGGCACCTGGGTGGCTTAGTCATTAAGTATCTGCCTTTGGCTCAGGTCATGATCCTAGGGTCCTGGAACTGAGCTCCCCATCAGGCTCCCTGCTTGGTGGGAAGCCTGCTTCTCCCCCCACTCCCCCTGCTTGTGTTCCCTTTCTCACTGTGTCTCTCTCTGCCAAATAAATAAAAATCTTTTTAAAAAGTTTTTGGAATTTACTATAGCATTTTTTGTGGTTTTTTTGTTTGTTTTTTTAAAGATCTTATTTATTTGAGAGAGAGTGAGAGCATGAGCAGGGAGGGAGTGGGAGAGAGAGAAGTAGACTCTCTGCTGGGCAGGGAGCCTGATGTGTGGGGGGGGTTCAGATTGTGACCTGAGCTGAAAGTGGACGGTTAACCAGTTGACTCAGGCACCCAGGTGCTCCTAATGTTTATTTTCTAAAGTCATTTAATGCTGCTTTGGAAAAAATTCCATAAATTTGAAAATAATAGTTTCTTGGGACTTTCTTAGGAGGTGCATGAACGGTGAATTCAAGAGCAAGAAATTGAACATAACTTAAAGATAATTAAACAAGGAAGGGAAAATTAAGGAAAGAATTGTGAATTTGTGCAGTGTTTCAGCTTCAAGGATGTTTTTATTGGTTTATTTACTTTTTTTTTAAGATTTCATGTATTTATTTGACAGAGAGCGCACAAGTAAGGTGAGCAGCAGGCAGAGGGAGAGAGAGAAGCAGGCTCCCCACTGAGCAAGAAGCCAGATGCAGGCCTGGATCCCAGAACCCTGGGATCATGAGCTGAGCAGAAGGCAGATGCTTAACCAACTGAGCCATGCAGGCACCTTTGATTTATTTAGTTTTAAAGATTTATTTATTTATTTGGAAAAGAGAGAGAGTGCATGCATGAGAATGTGGGGGAATGCAGAGGGAGAGAGAGGATCTCAAGCAGACTCTGCTAATAAGCACAGAGTCTGACATAGGGCTCAGTCCCACTGCCCATGAGATCAAGACCTGAGCTGAAATCACTACTTGGTTGCTCAACTGACTGAGCCGCCCAGGTGCCCCAAGGATGTTTTAATGTTTTATAATGGAAAATTACTGAGAAATTCAGTAATAGTAAATTGAATTAATTATTATACTGACTATCTGTGGAGTAATGTTCAGCCATTAAAAACATTGTGGAAGAATACATACTGCTTTTAAATTGGTGATGAACAGGGGAAAGGTTCAAAGTAAAGTAATAAAAGCAGCTTAAAAGGACCATGTATTTCTCTTTCCAGACCCTTCCAGTCTTAAGTCTTCTGATACTAACATCTTTGACAATAATGTGTCTTCAAACAAGAGCTGCTTCAGTCGGGGAGACGAGAGAAGGCACGAAGCTGCAGTGCCACCTCTTGCAGTTGCTAGCAGTAGACCTGAAAAAAGAGATTCCAGGGTTTCTACTAGTTCACAAGAGCAGAAAACCACTACTGTCAGGTAAGAGTCCTGAGTAGACCTGCTGTGGGTAGGTGAGTATGTGTATATGACCTTGATATTAGTTTTTAGATCTTTTCAATTTTTGTTTTCAGAAATTTTTGGAAATACTGAGGTGGTTGTAAGCAATTTTTTTCTTTCTTTCTTTTTTTTTTTTTTTTAAGATTTTTAAATTTATTTATTTGACAGAGATCACAAGTAGGCAGAGAGGCAGACAGAGAGAGGAGGAATCAGGCTCCCCGCTGAGCAGAGAGCCTGACTCAGGACTCGATCCCAGGACCCTGGGATCATGACCTGAGCCGAAGGCAGAGGCTTGAACCCACTGAGCTACCCAGGCGCCCTTTTCTTTTTTTTTTTTTTTAAAGATTTTTATCTATTTATTTGATAGACAGAGAGAGATCACAAGTAGGCAGAAGGCAGGCAGAGAGAGAGGGGGAAGCAGGCTCCCTGCTGAGCAGAGAGCCCGATGTGGGGCTCGATCCCAGGACCCTGAGATCATGACCTGAGCTGAAGGCAGCGGCTTAACCCACTGAGCCACCCAGGCGCCCCCCTTTTCTTTTTTTTAAATAAGGTAATGGTTAAGACCTATGTATGATTGTCTTTTACCTCAAATATGTGAAGTTTTTTTTAAAAAGTACTTTTAAAGTAGTTTTTAGGGGCGCCTGGGTGGCTCAGTCGGTTAAGCAGCTGCTTTCAGCTTAGGTCATGATGCCAGGGTCCTGGGATCAAGCCCCACATCAGGCGCCCTGCTCAGCGGAGAGCCTGCTTTTCCCTCTTCCTCTGCCTGCTGCTCTGCCTACTTGTGTTCTCTCTGTCAAATAAATAAACAAAATCTTAAAAAAAAAAGAAGTAGTTTTTAATGGAGTACATAAAGAGTAAACTTTTTCATTAAAATTTAAGTATTTGAAGTTACTGCTCTAAGTTGGTTATAATTTTGTGTGTATGTGTTTTTAAAAATAGACAGACTTATGATGATGGAGCTGCAACCCGATTAATGTCCACTGTGAAGCCTCTGAGGGAGCCAGCACCCTCTGAAGATGTGATTGATATTAAACCAGAACCAGATGATCTCATTGATGAAGACCTCAATTTTGTGCAGGAGAATCCCTTATCTCAAAAAAAACCTACAGTGACACTTACATATGGTTCTTCTCGCCCTTCTATTGAAATTTATCGACCACCTGCAAGTCGAAATGCAGATAGTGGTGCTCATTTAAACAGGTTGCAATTTCAGCAGCAGCAAAACAGTATTCATGCTGCCAAGCAATCTGATATACAGAACAGCCGGGTATATGAAACTGGACGTTTGTGTGAACCGGAAGTGCTTAACAGTTTAGAAGAGACTTACAGTCCCTTTTTCAGAAACAACTCAGAAAAAATGAGTATTGAGGTTTGTATATACTTTTTTTGTTGTTGTTACGTTTTAAAAGTTTTTTTATTTTTTGAAGTTAGGCTGCATTCCCATCATGGGGCTTGAACTCTCAAAACCCTGAGATCAAGAATCACATGCTCTGCTAACTGATCTGGCCAGGCGCCCCTGCATATACTTTTAAATTCTGGCTTCTTAGACTGAAAATTGGTGTTTCTTAGTACTGAATATATGTGAAATAACTAAACAAATATTGCAAGTTTATTTTAGACTGATTTCTGTGCTACTTAACATACTACACCAGATTTTCCTCTTCACGATTGGTTTCTACAGATAGTTTACATCTTGTTTACTTTCCTGGGATGCCAGCATTTGAGATAGCTATAACCTTACCTTATAATTTCGGGGGAATTTTAGGTCAATTTTAGATTTTCCATGGCAGTTACTTAGAAACAATGAAGTAATTCCATTTTATTTGTTTCCTCAACAGTGCCATATGCTGCTGTTTATACATGAATGTAAAGTGTTATTTTTTGTTACAGCTAATGATTGGCTCTTAGGATAATAGTTACATTTTTATAAGAAACCAGGAAGTAGCTTGTGAATTCTCAGTATGATTGGCTTTTTCTTGAGGGAAAAAAAAACACTGTGATAGAACTTGGTTTTTTTTTCTGAGACTAGGTAAGCGTAAATTTATCTGCTTGCAGGAAGAAAACTTTCGGAAGAGAAAGTTGCCTGTGGTAAGTTCAGTTGTTAAAGTAAAAAAATTCAATCATGATGGAGAAGAGGAGGAGGAAGATGATGATTGTGGGTCTCGTACAGGAAGCATCTCCAGCAGTGTGTCAGTGCCAGCAAAGCCTGAAAGGAGGTACCTTGACCATTGTCTGTAAATTAATCTTTAATTGCCTGATGGAATCTTCTGGTTTTCTTGAAGAGGATATCATAAAAATAAATTTTTTTTTTTTAAAGATTTTTATTTATTTATTTATTTATCAGAGAGAAAGAGGGGGAGAGAGCAAGCACAGGCAGACAGAATGGCAGGCAGAGTCAGAGGGAGGAGCAGGTTCCCCGCCGAGCAAGGAGCCCGATGTGGGACTCGATCCCAGGACGCTGGGATCATGACCTGAGCCGAAGGCAGCTGCTCAACCAACTGAGCCACCCAGGCGTCCCTAAAAATAAAATTTTAATAGCACATAAGACTTCTCTATTGGTTTTTGAGAAACAGATTAATAAAAGAGAAATTGCTTAAAATTGGAGAAGATTGCAGAGAATAAAAACTGTAATACGGTGGGTGTGGTGAGGGGGTGATCCAGATTCATTATTTTAAAAGGTTAAAATGTTCCAGTCTAGTTGACATTTCTTAAAAATGTACAGCTATTCTGTACAAAATCTAAGGGAAAGCTATAGTAAAGGCCTAACGGATGGCCTGCATGTAAAGAACTCCTATCTAAAATTTAATATACTTTTAACTTTTTTTTAGACCTTCACTTCCACCTTCTAAACAAGCTAACAAGAACCTAATTTTGAAGGCTATATCTGAAGCTCAAGAATCTGTAACAAAAACAACTAACTATTCTACAGGTAATTTCAAATGTATTATGTTTACATTGAGTTTTCTTTGACTCTTGAAGCTTGCATTAATTGCTTCCCAAGTTGTATAATAAAGACACTTGCCAGATGTCAGAACCAAGAAGAGTTTCAGAGAAGAATGGTTTTAACAGATCATTTTTAGAAACCCCAGTTGTCAATGTAATTTAGTTCTTTGATCAGCTGTGTAGTGCCTTTTATTCCCTTCATATTGTGTGTGAAATATTTAATAAAATTTTTATAGGGAGTTTTGATAAAGGTGGGACTTTCATATTCATGTCATTGGAGTCAACATTTGATAGGAATTTGTGACCTATAAAAGGGAGCTCAGTTGGATATTAAGAGGTCAGAGTTAGACAAATTTGGCTAGTGCACGAGCAGATTGGCTTTTTTTTTCCCCCCAGTAGAACCCATTAATGGAATATAAGGCAGAGAATTGACTCATTTGTGATGTTCCTGCCCCAGTCCTAGGGGAAGTACTGAATTATTTTATGAGAATGTAAGGTATTGCATGTTTTTAAAGGATAAGAAAAGGAGATAAGTCACATATAGTCTGATCTTACAGAAAACTTGTTCCGAAATGCAAACTAAATGATGGGTGCCATATTGTCATAAATTCTATTCTGCCTCATGTGCTGAAGCTAGTGTGCAAAACTTTCAATTAATAAAAACTGATACTTGCCCACTCTAAAAATTTTTATTTTATTTTTGCTATGGATTTGATGACCATTCATTTAGCATTTTTCTGTTGTTTCTTTTGTATCTCTTTATGTCACCCTTTCCTAAAGTGAAGTAGATTTTAAGTTACCAGCTTTCGAACCTCATAGGTATCTGTCCTCTTCTCATTTCTAACTTAACTTTGAACATAAACAGCTTTTGCATATGAGGACTATCAGGCTAAGGCCAAAACTAGACCTAACCTATATAAATTTCATTTCTTTGCCTTTCTACAATATTGTGTTGTTTTTTTATTGTTTGGGGTTTTTTAAAAGATTTTATTAGAGAGCATGAGCAGGGAGAGAGGGGAGTGAGAGAAACAAGCTGTCCACTGAGCAAAAACCTTTATGTCGGTCTTGATCCCAGGACCCTGAGATCATGACCTAAGCCAGAATCGAGTCAGATGCTTAACTGTAGTATGTAAATTATAATTTGAAGTTGTTATGTGATAATGAAGCAAAATTTAAATTACATTTGGTTAAAAATGTCTGGCAGTGTATTTATGGCATGTGGTTTAAAATGTATAGATGAAGTCAGGTATATATCTCTCTGGAATATTAGAAGAACAAAAGATGTTACCTGTGAACCATTTCAAATTTTTCATTTGTTCCAAACCCAAGGAGGCATTTATATTTAATAGGATATATTCACTGCTCAGTTTTGATGTATTATTTCATCTCCATTTCCCATCTTTTTTCCTTTTAAAAAGTCTCACAGAAACAGACACTTCCAGTTGCTCCCAGAACTCGAACTTCTCAAGAAGAATTGCTGGCAGAAATGGTCCAGGGCCAAAGCAGGACCCCCAGAATAAGTACCCCCATTAAAGAAGAGGAAACAAAGGGAGATAATATAGAAAAGAGCCAAGGTAATAATTTAAATGATATGTCATTCTCTGTTACTACACTTTTTTTTTTCATGAGGCATTAAAGATTTGCCATTGGGTGTTTATGAAATGTTAGTTGTATGAGAAAAGTGCTCGTTAGGCCCAAAGAGAGAAGGAGAAGGGACTGAGAGGAAAGTCTAAGCCTGCACATTTTAGGATCTTAAGTCTTTTTATTACAGAAATTTTTAATTTTTTTTTGAAGATTTTATTTATTTATTTGACAGAGATAGATCATAAGTAGGCAGAGAGGCAGGCAGAGAGAGAGGGGGAGGTAGGCTCCCTGTTGAGCAGAGAGCCTGATGCAGGGCTCGATCCCAGGACCCTGAGATCATGACCTGGGCCGAAAGCTTAGAGGCTTAACCCACTGAGCCATCCAGGCGCCCCAGAAATTTTTAATGTTATTAAAAGTGGGAAAAATAGTGCGATGAATTCCCATGAACCCAGTTATCTAGCATTAATAATTACCAGTGTTTTGCTGGTCCTGAGAAAGTTTCTACTTAGAGATACATAGATAAATGTATCTGCATTTTTTTCTTCTTTTTGTTAATTGTACCCCTGTTCTCCTGAACTGGGACACTTAGCATCCTTTCTTTCACCTGGCCTGTTGTCCCAGTGGCCCTACTTTATTCTTTTGTTGCTGGTTAACTGCAGTTAGCTTTCAGCTGATCTTTCTGCTTCCTTTCTCTCAACCCTGCTAACCCCATCTTCAGTACAGACACTTTTCCTGTCATGTCAAGGTGTGCTTTAATCATGTGATTTCTTCTTGAGAGCATTATGATGTTTCCATCTCATGCATTATCTGGGACTGATGCCATCAGCTTGGCCTTTAGTCAGTTTGGATAGCTGGTCTCTGGGCCTTTCCAGTCAAGAACCTCTTCTGTTCTATCAAGAAAGGTCCTAGTTTACATCTCTTTCTTTTCTATTGAGATCTAAATATTAAAAAACCTCGCCAAAACTGAATGCTCGTCATGTTATTTCTGACTCACACTTTTCTAATGCTGGCATACATTTTTTCATTCCTTCTTAACTATGTTCTTGAAACTGTTTCAGGTTCTTTTCAAATCTGTTTCATGAGGCCTTAATGATTCCATTCTGTGTGTCCCTTCATTCTCTCTTTAAAAAAAAAAAAAAGATCCTTGTATTTTGCATTTTGCCATGCAGCATTATGTGCAAATCCAATAAATGATGGACCTGAGAACAGGAAAATTCCAAAACAGCCAAATACATTAACTAGAAAGTATAAATGAGCCAATCAGTATTTTGTAAAGAGCAACTACAAAGCACTTGAGCTTCAGTAAGGGTAAGAATCGCAGTGTGTTGAAAGTCCATCAAACATCATGAAGTCCATCAAACATGATTTCATATATATTTTTTAATATATTTTATGTATTTTAGAGAGAGAGCACGAACAGAGGGAGGGGTAGAGGGATAAGGAGACTCCCTGCTAAGCAGAGAGCCTGATGTGGGACTTGATCCCAGGACTCTTGAGATCATGCCTTGAGCTGAAGGCAGATGCTTGATCAGGTGAGCCCCCATGATTTCATATTTTTTTAAAAGTAGATCTTTAGGGGCGCCTGGGTGGCTCAGTGGGTTAAGCCGCTGCCTTTGGCTCAGGTCCTCAGGGTCCTGGGATCGATTCCTGCATCGGGCTCTCTGCTCAGCAGAGAGCCTGCTTCCCTTCCTCTCTCTCTGCCTGCCTCTCTGCTTACTCGTGATCTCTCTCTGTCAAATAAATAAATAAAATCTTTTAAAAAAAAAAAAAAAGATCTTTAATTGGTCATCTTCTGGAGGATAATAGATACTAATTCATTGTTTTGAAAACTGGATAAATTATTGAGCATTTATGCTGTTTTTTTGTTAAAGAATGGTGTCCCTGTATAGTCAAATAGTATAGGAGTTAACATCTGCTTTTGTGAATAGTTTTATTGGACCAACCCTTGCCCATTCATGTATATATTGTCTGTGGCTGCTTTTGTACTATATCCAGAGTTGAATAGCTGCAACCAAAAGCAGACATTTGCAATCATTTATGTAGTTAGTGAGGACGGTTTTTTGTTGTTGTTGTTGTTGTTGTTTTAAATATACTGTGCCCAAAGTGGAGCTTGAACTCATGACCCTGAGATCAAGAGTTGCATTCGTCAGACTGAGCCAACCAGGCACCCCTAGAAAAAGGATTTTTAAAGAAATTCCTCCAGCTAATAAGTGAAAACAGAATGATAGAATTATAGCTTATTGGGCTTCCCCCCCCAAGTCAGTGAATTAATCTAGGCACTGATCATTAATGGCTACTAAAAAAGTGAAAAACAGTTATTTCATGCCTCCAGAGGAAAGAATAAAACTACCTCAGTCTTGGCAGCAGCTCTTTCTGCCCACAGGTCCTTTCCCCATGCTTTAATAAAATCACCATTTTTGCACCAAAAAACCCCAAACTACCTTAGTCTACTTGCCAGAGGATTTGAACTTGGGTGATCAGGGTTCTGATCTGGCATTCAGCTTGCAGGAAGTACAGAGGCCAGAGGAATATGTTGCTTGTCACATCATGAGTGTGCAACAGGCAAAGAACAGTATCTGGGATGCCATATAGGTCAAATAGCCTGAGAATTCTGCATTAAAAGACAAAATAAGCAAGGTTAAACTGTAGTGTCTAGAGATCCATTATTTATGAGCCGCATAGAAATTTTAGGTTATTATAAAAGGCATAAAAAGTCCTTCCCCTTTAGTGAAGGACTGATCGAGACAGAGCATATATGGGACAGTTTCTGGGGTGGGCAGCACAGTTCTATTTTCTAGACATGAATGGTGGCTGTAAGGATGTTTTGCCTTATAAAATTTATTAAGCTACTGTTTGTTTTGTGTGGTTCTCTGTATTGTTCTCTGTTT
Organism: Neogale vison; assembly: GCF_020171115.1. NCBI lineage: Eukaryota > Metazoa > Chordata > Mammalia > Carnivora > Mustelidae > Neogale > Neogale vison. Next base: position 27,530,057 of record NC_058103.1, read on the forward strand.
TGTTTTAAAGTAAAAGGTTAAAAATTTGAAATGGTATCAAGTACATCTCATGAGGACTTACTGCTCTTAGTGAATTGGTTTATTCGCAAGTACAGAGTGACATTCTGCAAATAGCAATTAATTACCGTACTTACTGTTACAGTTTTGTGACATGTTTTTAAAGCTTTGTGTTTTACAGCTTTGTAACATGTTTTTTAAAATCTAAATATGTATACATGTATTGGCATGAGTTAGTGTTTTTCCTCTCTCTGGTCTCTACTTTTATTAGCCTACCGACCTAACAGTATTCATGCTATTTCTCTTTCTGTCTTGGATTAGTCTGTCACCAGAAGTTTATTTTGCTAATGCGTTCAAAGACTTAACAATAATTATGGCTTTATCGATTCTCCTTTGATTCTCTGTTTCTTTGGTTCTGTTCTTATTTTTAATATATCCACCTGTATTTTTAATTATTAATTTATCTCTGCTTGTCTTTTCAGATGTAAACATTTAAGCTGTAAATTTTTCTTGAGGTGCCATTTCTGTTGCATATCACAAATTTTGATATATAATGTTTTCATTATCAATCAGAGTATCTTTAATTCCTAATATGATCTTCATCTTTGACCCATGATCATTTGAAAGTGTTTGTAATTTATAGTATATGGAGGATTTGTTTCTGTCTTTTGCTCTTTTATTATATATTCTTGACTTGATTGAATTGTTTTAGTGTGATCTGTGTAATACATATTTTTTGAAAATTGTTAAGAATTAATTTTGCACTTCTTCCATTGCATTTTGAAAGAAAGTGGGCTGTAATTGTTGGATTCAGAATTTTGCATTGAGTAGATACAGCTCTATGGTTATGTTGTTCAAATCTCGACCTTAATGAGTTTTTGATTTGCTTGACTTAACAATAATTGAGAGAAGGTCTTGAGATTGTCTTATGAAGACAAATTTATTTTAATTTCGTTATATTTCTATCAGTGTTTTCCATGCCTTAGTTGTCAGTTTTTTTTGGACCTTTAATGCTTTAGGCATATATATCTCTTAAATATTACAAAGCTAGCTTGTTGTTTGTTTGTTTGTAAAGATTTTATTTATTCTGGGGGGAGCCGAGGGAGAGGGACAACCAGACTTTGTGCTGAGTGTGGAACCCAATATGTGGCTTGATCTCAGGACCCTGAGGTCATGACCTAAGCCAGAACCAAGAGTCAGACCCTTAACTGACTGAACCACCAAGGTGCCCCTAGATTGTTTTTGTCTTTTTTTTAACCCAATCTGAGTTTGCCTGTTACTGGAAAGTTTAAACCATTCATAGTTCTGTCATCTTTTCTTTCTCTTTTTTTCTTTTTTTGCCAAGGATTGATTTATTTGAAAGAGAGAGAATGAGACCACAAGCAGGGGGAGTGACAGGCAAAGAGATAGGGAGAAGCAGGCTCCCTAGTGAGCAGGGACCCCCGATAGAGGCTTGATCCCAGGACCCTGGGATTACAACCTGAGCTGAAAGCAGAAGCTTAACCAATTGAGCCACCCAGGCACCCTTCTTTTTTGATTCATATTGGCCTTTTGTTTTTTCCTCCTCTTTGCCTTTAAGATTCATTAGTAACTATTATTGATTGCCCCAGCTCTATATATTTTTTTAAACTAGTTTAAACACTCCATTTCTGTTTATCCAGTGGTTAGCACCAAAATCTTACCATGCAAATTTAATTGCATATTCCAGAAGTTAATGTTCTGACCCGATTTCCAAAGTAAATTAACTGTAGAATACCTTAGCTCCAGGCTTTACCCTTCTGGCTTACATTATGTTTCCAGTTTTTCATTTTTGTTATTTTTTAAATGCACAAGTTGGGCACTATTATTATTTTACCCACCCAGTGTTTATTCTGATTTTACCTACATGTTTATCAGTTTTTGTTCTCACACCTTGAATGTTACTTGAGAATCATCATCTTCAATGTTTTGAAGTATTTTTGAAGTGTATTCTTTGGCAGTTGCTTTAAGAATAGGTCTGTTGCTCTAAATTTGCCAAGAGGCTATTTATCTGTGTTTTTTCCCTCCTTGTTCTTGTGCAGTAATTTTGCTGGATAACAACAGTTCTTTGTTCTCAGCACCTTGTATGTATTATGCCATTGTCTTCTGGCTTCCATTATTGTTGAATGGACTTCTGTCATTCTAATTGTCTGTCGTTCCTTTGTAGGTGATCTGTCCTTTCTCTGGCTGCTTTCAAGATCTTCTCTTTGTCTTTGATGTTCTGCAGTTTCACTACGATGTATCTAGGCATGGATTTCCTTTGGTTTTCCTATTTTGTATATGTTGTATAAAAAACATTTAAATAAAATATTTTACATATGAAATATGTTTACCATAGAAAAATTGGAAAAACAAATCTTTGTAATGCTTGTTGATAGATTAGAAACTCATCAAATAGTGTAGGAAATTTAAAAATAAAAAGCATCGTTCTTTGCTTCATTCTTCTCTACATTGGTTCTTCCCAGATGGCTGCCACTTTTAAATGCTTGTGTTTATGTCTTTAATTTTCTCCATATCCCATAATATGCTTTATAATTATTTTTTTCATTCACTAACAGTAGATGGTATTTCTTTTTTTTTTTTTTTGCTATGGTGTATCAGGATTTAACTCAAACTTTTCCCTGCTTTTCAAGCTCATAAAGTAAAATCAGTATTTTTGGTTCATTTACTTATTTTTGTCATTTTTTTTTTAAGATTTTATTTATTTGACAGAGATATCACAAGTAGGCAGAGAGGCAGGCAGAGAGAGGGGAGGAAGCAGGCTCCCCGCAGAGCAGAGAGCCTGATGTGGGGCTCGATCCCAGGACCCTGGGATCATGACCCGAGCCAAAGGCAGAGGCTTTAACCCACTGAGCCACCCATGTGTCCCTGTTTTTGTCATTTTATTTTATTTTTTTTTAAGATTTTACTTATTTATTTGTCAGAGATGATGAGCACAGGCAGGCAGAGTGGCAGGCAGAGGCAGAGGGAGAAGCCGGCTCCCTGCATCGAGTCCCAATGTGGGACTCGATCCCAGGATGCTGGGATCACGACCCCAGCCCAAGGCAGCTGCTTAACCAACTGAGCCATGCAGGCGTCCCTGGTTTTGTCATTTTAAATAATATATCTAAATACTTACTTTTTGTGTGATTACTATAATTCAGTATGCTTTGGTTTTTTGTTTGTTTGTTTGTTTTAGTTTTTAGATTTTATTTATTTATTTTAGGAGAGAAAATGCAAGCAGAGGGTGAGAGAGGGACAAGCAGACTCTGTGCTGACCTCGGAGTCCAACATAAGGACTCAATCTCATGACCCTGAGATTATGACCTGAGGTGAAATTAAGAGTTGGATGCTTAGCTGAGCCACCCAGATGCCCCTGTTTCAGTATACTTTGATTTCCAAAAGATAAGAATATTTATGTCCCTTTTTAAACTTTTTTTTTTTTTTTACGATTTTATTTATTTATTTGACAGAGAACACAAGTAGGCAGAGAGGCAGGCAGAGAGGGGGGCGGGAAGTAGGCTCCTTGCTGAGCAGAGAGCTGGATTCAGGGCTTGATCCCAGGACCCTGGGATTATAACCTGAGCTGAAGGCAGAGGCTTAACCCACTGAGCCACCCAGGCACCCCCCTTTTTAAACTCTTAATACATCTTTTCTTACCACACCTTCTAAATTCTGTACTTTTTTGGGGGGTGTGCAGAGGGATGAAGAGAGAGAATCTTAAGCAGGTTCCACACCCAGCATAGTGGGGTTCTATCTCACGACCCTGAGATGGTAGCCTGAGTCAAAATCAGGAGTCAGATGCTTAACCAGCTGAGCCACCCAGGCGCTCTAAACTCTGTACTTTTATATTGCCAGAGATGATCAAGTACACCTTTTGTTTTGCTTTCCTCGTTAAGACTACTATGCTTTGTAAGTTGGCTCTAAAAGTTGAGAACCAGGGGGTGGGGAGTTGGGTGAGCCTGGTGGTGGGTATTAAGGAGGGCACATATTGCATGGAGCACTGGGTGTGGTGCATAAACAATAAATTCTGGAACACTGAAAAGAAAAAATAACAAGAAAGTAAAAGTTGAGACCAATGAAGAGCGTATTTACATTATTAGGAGTAATAAATAGGGGTGCCTGGGTGCCTAGTCGATTAAGCATCAGACTCTTAATTTACACTCACGGCGTGATCTCAGGGTCATGAGGTCAAACCCCGCATCAGGCTCCATACTAGGCAGGAAACCTGCTTAAGATTTTCTCAGCTCCCTTTGCCTGTCACCCTGCTCAAGTGTGAGCATGCATTCTCACTCTCTCTAAATAAATAAATGAAAATCTTCTTTTTAAAAAAAGCGAATTCATTAGAGGGCCAGATTTACATTTTTGTCTATAGCTGTTTGCTAGAGATTCCTTAGATAAGTTTAATTTTTCTGCTCTTGAACAATTTTTTGTTTTCCTTAAGTTCTTTCCCCTACCCCCCCTTTTTGGATTGTATTGCCTACCTTCATTATGGTCTAAAAATTTGTCATTTTATACTAAGTCTTTGAGTTCCACTTTTTTCTTAGGTACCTTCATTCTAGAGCGTCTATCCTCTCGCTCATCTAACTGGTTGCTCTCTAGATCTGCTTCAAGACTGTCATTCCAGGACTTAACTCCTCCCCTGAGTTTGCTCTGCATTTTCTGGATCCCACTGTCTTCTCGATATATTCTCATTTTGTTATCACATCATGAAGAAACTTAAAAAGTATGGGAGGTAAATTCTTCTGAGTACTTAGAAATCTAAAGATACCCTTTTACTTAATTGATACTTTGGATAGGTACAAAATTCTAAGTTGAATTTTTCTCAAAACTTTGAAGACATGGCTTCATTATCTTGAAGCTTCTAATGTTTATGCTGAGGAGTTGGTTGCCCATGTGATTCTTATTCCATTATAGAATACGAGGGATTTATTTTTCTGGAGGGTTTTAGGATTTTCTGTGTGTTTCTTTGTGTTTTTTTTACTGTGGCAAACTTCAAAAAAAAAAAGATGCTATTTAGTCACTTTTGGACCAAATACTTCGTGCACTTTTTAAATTTGAAAATTCGTGTTTTTAGTGTGGGAAATTCTCTTTAAATTATTTCTTTAAAATTTTTTTCTCTTTTGGAAATTGGATAAAATTCCTGCTTTTATTTTCTCCTCATTTTTGTCTGATCTTATTCTTCTTTGGCATATTTTATTGACTTTAGTCTCCCCTCTCCCCCGTTTTTGTTTTTGGTTTCCTTTTTTAAACGAATTTAAGTTTTTAAAATTATATTTTAAAAATGTCTGCAAGGTCTTTCTTGGTCTGTTTATGTATCTTGTTTTGTGGATATAATATTTCAAATTTGTCAAAAGAATATAATTACAGGATTTCTTTTTCTTTTTAAAGAATTATATTTTGTGTCCTAATTGATGGTTTTCCAGAGTCAGTTTTTGTTTTTCCCTTTTATTTGCAGGCTCTTTTCAAAAATGTTTGTAAACATGTGAGTTCCTTATTTAAGAAAAGTCAGTAAAGAGGCTTACCTAGAATTGTGTGGGCCAAGCTTTGCTGTGGGCATGTCTTCTTTTAAATAAAGCAGACAAGGACCTGCAGGTGGCCTTGAAATTAAAGAGGCGTTTTCTGGGGGTTCTTACACTCCCAATAGCTATCTAGATTCTCCCCAGATAATTTTCCGAGTTACTTCTTCTTAAAACATTTGAAAAAAATTTCTTTAAAGTAGGCTCCATGCCCAAAATGGGCCTTGAACTCCTGACCCGGAGAGCAGGAGTCTTACACTCTACTGACTGAGTCAGGCAGCCACCCCAAAACGTTTGAATTTTTAGAAAATGCATGGCCGTCTCATTTGCAAACCCTTGTTTTCTGTTGAACATCCTTTGTAGTCTTCTTTGCTCCTCATTTCTCACAGTCTTGGATGCCCCTCTTTGTTCATTTCATCCAGGTTAAGTATCTCCAGATTGTCGATTCTCAAGTGGGTATCTCCAGCCAGGGCTTTGCATCTGAATTCCTAATTCTCATCCAGCTGCTTATTCTACATTTTTTTTTTTTTTGGGATATGTAATAAATTAAACTTGTCTAAAACATAACTACTAACAATTTTTTCTTCCATTCTGTTTTTCCTACAGTCTTCCTCATTTTAGTTAACAGCACAGCACCACCTTTCCAGTTGATCAGGCCAGAAACTTAATGCTGTTCTTTCTTTGAAACTTAAGGCCATTCTTCCTTGCCTCTGTCTTTGCTTTCCTCTTTCTCCTTTTACCTTCCTTCTTCCCTCCACCTTTAGCAAATCCTGTCTGCTTCTACCTTCAGAGTATATTTAAATTCACTGTTCCTCATTGCCTCTCCCTCTACCATCCTAGGTTAAGCCATCATCCATGACTTACCTGGATTATTGGAATAGTGTCCTTACTGGTCTGTCTGCTTTCAAACTTGTCCTCCTACAGTTTGTTCCACACAGTAGCAAGTGATCCGGGTTTTTTTTGTTTTTTTTTTTAATAAACATATAATGTATTATTAGCCCCAGGCATACAAGGTCTGTGAATCGCCAGGTTTGCACACTTTAATGAGATTAAGAGTCTCTTATGTTTTGTCTCCCTCCTTATCCCATCTTGTTTCATTTATTCTTTTCCTACCCCCCAAACCCCCCACATTGTATCTCCACTTCCTCATATCAGAGAGATCATATGATAGCTGTCTTTCTCCGATTGGCAAGTGATCCTTTTAAACTGTAAGTGAGATCATGCTGCTCCCCTTCTCAGAACCTACTGGTGCTCCCCATTACACTCCAACTAAAAGTAAGATTCCTCCCTGATCTTGTCACCTATTAACCTTTTCCTTCCCTCCACTTGCTTCTCCTTGATATCCCCTGGACATACTTGCTGTATTTCTCTTTCAGAGCGTTCAAAGAAGAGCATGTCTGAGATGCTTTCACCCTTTCCCTGGAATATTTTTTTCCATAGGTCCACATAACTCACTCAAAAGTTGTCTTCGTGAAGCCTTCCCTAGCCCCCTACTCCTTTACCCACTCTTCTAAATCTTTATTTTTGCCACAGCACTTCTTATACGTATTTTGTGTTTTCATAGTTTAGATATTTTTATCCCCTCAGATCATCAATACAAAACATGTTCTGCTTTACATACATTTTGAGGGTTTTTTGTTTTTGTTTTTGAGCTCCCGTCTCCTTCCCCTCCCCACCAGAGTACAAGTTCTCTGACCAGGGATTTATGTGTTACTCATTGCTGTGATTGAGTGGCTAAAACAGTGCCTGACATATAGTAGGAGCTCACTGAATCCTTTTGTCTTTTTTTTTTTTTTTTTTTTAAAGATTTTATTTTTTTGTTTGAGACCGAGCACAAGCAGAGAGCAGATGCAGAAGGAGAGGGAGAAGCAGACTCCCCACTGAGCAGAGATCCCTATGTGGGGCTGGATCCCAGGACTCTGGGATCATGACCTGAGCTGAAGGCAGATGCTTCACCAGCTGAGCCATCCACACGTCCCTACCAGGCTCCCCTAAATCCTTTTGTCTTAATGAATGTGTCAGTCAGCCTTGAATCTATCTCAATTGCAGCTTTCCCAGCATCTCATTTTGGCTTTTCTGCTCTCCCTCACAGGCAGTATTTGTCCATATATTTTCTGTTTTCCAGAGATTGTTGAAAACTCATCTATGATCCCCTTCCTAATTCACACCTCTAAACAGTGATCTACTTTTTCTGATGATATAATTTTTTGTGTACTGGAATCATTTTTTGCTACTACACTCTGTACGTATTTGACTTAAATATGTCTACGCTATTACTGGTATGTAAGAATGTGTAAAAATAGGATTCTAAGGATAGAGATAAAAATATTTCTAAAATATTTGGTTATTTGGCTATTTTCTTCCTGTACCTTAGTGGGTAATGTTAGAAGCCCAGTTTGGAGTCGCTGTTGTATGTATTAGGAGATTGTAATTTTTAAGTTCTTTACTTCATTTTTATGGACTCTTCAGAATGAGGTGTGTATGCATATGCTCAGTGTGTCCTGCTGGACTGGAAGCTTTTTGTGAAGGAGTCTTAATAAAGAGAGGAGTTTTTGTATTCAGAAAAATGAAAATCTCCCTTTTGTCCATTGCCTACCTCGGAGATAAGCACTTAAAACAGTTTGGTGTAGGGGCACTGGGTGACTCAGTTGGTTAAGCGTCTGCCTTCATCTCAGGTCATGATCCATGATCCTTCATCTCAGGTCATAATCCATGATCCCAGAGCCCTGGGATCAGTCTCTGCATCGGCCTCTCTGCTTGGCGGGGAGCCTGCTTCTCCTCTCCCTTTCTATCAAATAAATAAATAAAATCTTGAAAAAGACCAGTTTGGTGTATATCTGTAGTCTCCTTGGCATTTTTTTTATATGTATGTACATGTATGTCCGTTCTCTGTAAAGTTCAATTATATGTATATTTATATGCACCTACCATATATGTACATATAAAATAGCATCACGTGAATTTCTCTGTGACATGTTTTATTTCACTTAATGTGTAATGGAGAAAAGTATAATGGCGTGATTATTAGTATGGACTGAGGGAGTCCGACTGCTTCAGTGTTATTAATCCAGGCTATGCCACTTACTGAGTGACCTTATTAACCTTTTTGTACTCCGATTTCCTTAAAATATGTAATTGTCCTCTGCTGATAGATATTTACATTGGAATCCATGAAGGGATCTTTTTTTGCATTCTAAGGTTGGGCTGGGAACAGAGGGTGATGACAGAAACCTCAAATGAGTTTTTTTGTAGCCATGTTGTTACTCATCTGCTGCTAAGACTCCAGTCCTGCTTTTCTCTTTGATGTGGTGTTTGCTGCCCTCTAGTGAACCCGCTGGTTTTCAGGTGGCTTTTGGCTGAGGATGTGCTGCTCCTTGTCATGGTTTATGCTGTAGATGTCTTGTCTGCCAGCTAGGGCTCTTAATTCTATATGAATTTAAAGCCTTGTAAATTTTGAAAATTATTTTTTCTAAAGATCTTAAAAAATTAGGTTAAATTTATAGATACAGTGGAGAAATGAATAAAGATTCTTTTGTAAATTTCAGCAGTTTTTCTTTTTCCTGTTACTATAAACATCTATTTAACTGGGAAACCAAAGGCTACACTTCATTATAAGAATTCTTCTGTAGGGCTGTTGGGAGTCATGTCCACCATCGTACATGCTTATACTTTGCAGCTTATTTGCAGCTAGTAAACCAAAGTAAAAATGACCTCTCTTTAACTAAAGCCGTGGAAAGAGACCTTTCATGAAAGTTCATGAAGTGGAAGACTTTAATATTGTTAAGATGGTGCTCCTTGGGGCGGCTGGATGTCTCAGTGGGTTAAGCCTCTACCTTCGGCTCAGGTCATGATCCTGGGGTCCTGAGATCAAGCCCTGCATTGGGCTCTCTGCTCAGCGCCAGGGGGCTACTTCCCCTTACCCCTCTGCCTGCTTCTCTGCCTACTTGTGATCTCTCTCTCTCAAATAAATAAAATATTTAAAAAGATAAAAAAGATGGTGGTCCTCTCCAAATTGATTTATGAGTTCAACTCAAGTCCATGTTGAAATCCTTCTGGGGCTTTCGCAGAAATTGGCAAAGTGATCCTAAGATACATATAGAAATGAAAAGGACCTGGAATAGCCAAAACCACTGAAAAAGAAAGAGGACTTAAATTTTCTAACTGCAAAACTTCCTACAAAGCTATAATTGACTGGTACTAGCATAAGGATATACAGACAGATCTGTAAAATCAAATTGAGCATCTGGAAATAAGCCAACACGTTTATCATAAGTTGTTGTTTTTTTTTTTTTACATTTTATTTATTTGACAGTGAGAGACACAGCGAGAGAGAGAACACAAGCAGGGAGAGTGGGAGAGGGAAAAGTAAGGCTTCCCTCAGAGCAAGGAGCCTGATGCGGGTCTCAGTCCCAGGACCCTGGGATCATAACCCAGCCAAAGGCAGACGCTTAATGACTGAGCCACCAAGGTGCCCTGATTAAGTTGGTTTTCAATAAGGGTGCCAAGACAGTTAGTTCAGTGGGGAATAGATTGGCTTTTCAGCAAATAGCATTGGACAACTGAATATCCACATGCAGAGAATGAAGTTGGATCGTCACTTTACATAAACTAAAAAATGGATCAAAGGCTTACATGTAAGAGCTAATTTCATAAAACTCTTAGGGAAGAAATAGGTGTAAACCTAAATGAGCTTGGATTAGGCAATGGTTTCTCAGATTATGAGACCAAAAGCACAAGCATCCAAAGAAAAAGAATTTAGGGGTGCCTGGGTGTCTCAGTCCTTGGGTATCTGTCTTCAGCTCAGGTCATGATCCCGGGATCCTGGGATTGAGTCCCACATCAGGTTCCCTGCTCAGCGGGAAGCCTGCTACTCCCTCTCCCACTCCCTCTACTTGTGTTCCCTCTCTTGTGCTCTGTCCTCTGTCAAGTAAATAAAATTTTTAAAAAATTAAAAAAAAAAGTAAAGATAAATAGGACATTAAATTAAAAATTTGGTGTTTCAGAGTATACTCAAAAAATTAAAAGATAACTCTCACTGTGGAGAAAATCACTTACCTAATAATAGTCTATCACTGAACCAAGGTCAAGTCCTCATTTCTCTTATCTGTAAATTCCTACCATACCGTATCCATGCAGCAGAATTGCATTATTTCCATGTATTTTAAAAGAGATTTGTCTGTGATTGTGGGTCCAGTTATCCCCCTACCCTTCCCCTAAAAAGGAAGTGCTAAATACTGCTGTATACTATTTTCAAGGGTAAATGAAACTCTGGGTTCTAGATAAAACAATTTAAAAATAATTGAAGCCTGAAAATTATGGTTTAATAGATGGACAAAAAGTCCATTAAATTTCACATCATACCCAGGTATAAGGTACTTAATGTCATTATATTAATTTTTACTTCAGATCTTCAGTGCTTCTTGTCATGTGAGGTAAATAATAGAAAATTCTTTGTGTCCACTTGTCTGCTTTCAGCCAATCAGAAGCCAGAATTATTTCTTATGCAATAGTAGGGTTTATTGTTTGGAGAGGAGCATTAAGTAGGACTTACAGGGTATAGGGGGCTTCATATTAATAAGGCTTCTTAGTTGTAGCCAAGAGAACATTGGTCTGGCTTGTTTAGCATTTTCAAATTTAGTTTGAGTTCTGACTCCAGAAATGTACAATGCTATCTTTTTAGTTGTAGGTTTTAAAATGTTACTAACTATTAATACTTTTTAAATTAGAAGCCTTAATCACTGTTTTTATTTTTGATGAGACAATTTAATGGGCTGTGAAGGAAAAGTTACGAAATATTAAGAGGGAGAGAGAATTTTGAGAAAATGTCTTCGAGGTTTCCATCACCATCTTTACCGATTTTCTTCTCACCTGGGCCAATTGACTTAGGTTCTGTAACAAGTTCTTGTTCACTGAATGAGCTAGACAATATTTCCCATCTTTTAAGGAAAATATCAACTGATATCAATGAAATTAAGGGAATGAAAGCCGCAATTTTGACAGTAGAAGCAAATCTTTTTGATCTAAATGTTAGAGTGTCACAGAATGAAGCAAAAATTTCATCTTTGGAGGTTAAAATGAATGAATGTTCAACATCAACATCTGAGTGCAATAAACAGTTCGAAGATCTTCAAGAAGAAGTAGATTTTGAATCACAGTCAAGGACTACCGATGTAAAAATAATTGGCTTCCTTAGAAACATTGAGAAAGGTAAATGTTTAGTATTTGATATCTTCTAGGTAACTTACCCTTGGATCTGTGTCTTTTTATGTGACTTGATTAGTTCACATACGGAGGCAGCAAGTCACAAAACGTGAATTTCTGATGTATCTCTAATGACAAATTTGGAGTCCACGTGATTAACTTAGAAGCCTAGAAGTTACCATAATTCTCTTTAGTGGATCTCTTTAAAATTATGTTTTAAAGGGAGAGGTGAACAAAGAGAAGCAAAACTTGAAATGGGAGAGAATGGTCCTCTTTCATGTATCTGTTTCGTGAAAGTATTTTTAAAATGTGTAATTCTTTCATTATTCATTGTATTAAAGAGACCTATTGTAGTATTAGAATTGAAAGAGCTTCTTCCAGTAATCCTAATATGTGTTAGTTTTCCAAGCTGTCTTACAGGAGTACAACCTGACCAAATGACTCCTGCATTTCATATCAGTTCATTGGGATTTACTGTGTTTTTACCATGATAATTTTGCAAGGATTAACCTTTTTTTGACATACCATTTAAGAGTAATGTATTTTATTTTTTTTATCTTTTTATTTTTTTAAGGATTTTATTTATTTATTTGACAGACAGATCACAAGTAGGCAGAGAGGCAGGCAAAGAGATAAAGAGGGAGAAGCAGGCTCCCTGCCGAGCAGAGAGCTGGATGTGGGGCTCGATCCCAGGACCCTGGGATCATGACCTGAGCCGAAGGCAGAGGCTTTAACCCACTGAGCCACCCAGGCGCCCCAATATAACATATTTTAAAAGAAAATAATTGATAGAATTTTGAATTGAGCATTTAAAATTGAAAACCCCAGGTACTTTGGTTGGCTCAGTTGGTTAAGCATGTGACTCTAGATTTGGGGGTCATATGTTTGAGCCCCACATTGTATGTAGAGATTACTTAAAATTAAAATTTTAAAAATAAAGTTGAAAAACCCCTTTTCATGAAACATGGCATTTGATTGCCAGCTAATGTACTGAGTGAGCAAAGGCTGTTCTCATGAAACTACTAGTAATAAGTACACTAAAAATTAGTATTCTGGCATCCTACTAACATTTCAGTATTTGGAACCCTATCAGTCACATCCCTTTCTACACTGTACCGTACCACTTTCGTTTTACTTTTTAAGATTTTTTTAAAAGATTTATTTTGGAGAGCAAGCTAGCAGGAGAGGGACAGAGAGAATCCCAAGCCGACTCTGCACTGAGTGCAAAGCCTGATTTGGGGCTTGATCCCATGACCCCGAGATAATGACCTGAGCTGAAACCAAGAGTTGGAGATTTAACCGACTGTGCCGAGGTGCCCCTACTTTTTTAAAGTTTATTCTAAACTGAAGTGTAGGTGACAGTATTATATTAGTTTCAGGTGTGTATATTTATTCGACATTTATATACACATTATGAAGTTCTCACGCTAAGTATAGTTTACCATCTGTTACCATACAAAGTAATTATTTTTAAAGATTTTATTTATTTATTTGACAGAGATAGCAAGAAGGGAACATAAGCAGGGTTGGTGGGAAAGGGAGAAGCAGGACTTTTTCTGAGCAGGGACCCTGATGCAGGGCTTGGTCCTAGGATCCTGGGATCATGGACTGAGCTACCCACGCACTTCCCCCATATGAAGTTATTAAAATATTTTACTACATTTCCCATGCTGTACTTTACATCTCTGACTATAACCAGAAGTTTGTTCCTCTTAGTTCTCTTAATCTATTTGCTCCTCTCCACTGCAACCACTAGTTCTCTGTATTTATGAGTCTGTTTTTGTCTTGTGTTCATTTTTATTATTTTTTAGATTCCACATATCAGTAGAAATAACATGATACTTGTTTTTCTTTTCTTTCATGGTAGCATAGTACCCTGCCTCTAAGTTGATCTGTGTTGTTGCAAATGGCAAGATTTCATTCTTTTTATGGTTGAGTAATACTCCTTGTGTGTATCATATCTTTATTCATCTCTCAGTGCACACTAAGATTGCTTCTGTATCTTGGTTATTGTAATTAATACCATAGTAGACATAAGGGTGTGTATATCTTTTAAAATTTGTGTTTAATTTTCTTGGAGCAAATACCCAGAAGTGGAATTACTGGATCCTATGGTATTTCTATTTTTAATTTTTTTAGTAACTTCCTTACTGTTTTCCAGGTGGCTGCATCAACTTCTGTTCCCAAAAACAGTGCATAAGAGTTTCCTTTTCTTGTTAAGAAAGACTTAATTAAAATTCTTGCCAAGACTTGTTTTTTTTGTATTAGGGATACTAGCCATTTTTACAGGTGTGAAGTGATACCTCATTATGGTAATTTGCAGTTTTAAAAATATTTATTTGAGAGCGAGCAAGCGCAAGCACAAGTTGGGGAAGAGCCAGAGGGGGAAGGAGCGTTAGCCTTCCTGCTGAGCAGGAAACCTTACCTGGAGCTTTATCCCAAGTCTACAAAATCATGACCTAAGCTGAAGTCAGACACTTAATCGACTGAGCCACCCAAGGCCATTAATTTGAATTTTTTGATGAATAAAAAATACTGAACATTTTTTCATGTGTTAGCCATCTCAGTCTCTTTTAAAAAATGTCAGTGGGGCACCTGGGTGGCTCAGTCAGTTAAGCATCCGACTCTTCGTTTTGGCTCAGGTCATGATCTCAGTTAGGGTCAAGCCCTGAGTCAGGTTCTGTGCCCAGCATGGGGAGAGGGGGGAGTCTGCTGGAGATTCTTTCCTCCTCCCTCCCCCTGCTCCAGTGCTTCTCCTCTGTTTTTACCCACTACTTGCAGTGTGCGCTCTCTCTTGCTCTCTTAAATAAATAAGTAAAATCTTCAGAAATGTCGAATTTTTCAAGTCCTTTGCTCTCCCCCTTTTTTTTCCCCAAGATTTTATCTATTTGAGAGAGTGTGTGTGTGCACGTGCGCTTGCATGAGGTTGGCGGGGGCAGCGGGAGAGGGATGAACAGACAAAGATCCTGACCCGAGTCACAGTCAAGACACTGAACAAACTTAGCGACCTAGGCACCCCCTCTGCCCATTTTAGATCTGATTGGGTTTGGTTTTTTTGTTTGTTTTTTTGTTTTTCTTTTTTTTTTTTTTGTTTTTTTTTTTAGTATTTTATGAGTTCTTTCTATATTTTAAATATTAATCCCTTATTGGATATATCATTTGGAAATATCTCCCTCCATTCAGTAAGTTACCTATTTATTGTATTGATGGTTTCCTTCACCATGCAGAAGTTATTTTAGTTTGATATAGACCCAGTTGCTTTCCTTTTGTTGTTCTTGCCTGAGTTGACTAATTTAGAGAAATACTGCTGAGAGTGATAGCCAAGAGTTTACTACCTGTATTTTTGTTGAGGAGTTTTATGATTTCAGGTCTTAAATTTTACATTACATTAATTCATTTTGAGTTTATTTTTGCATATGGTGTGAGAAAATGGTCCAGTTTAATTAATTCTCTCATGTAGCTGTCCATATTCTCAATACCATTTATCAAAGAGACTCTCTCCTGCTGTAGATTCTTTTAAAGTTCTTATTTTTTTAAGTAGTCCTTATACCCAAAATGGAGCTTGAATCCACAACCCCAAGATTCAGACCTACATGCTCTTCCTACACACCCAGCCAGGCGTCCCTCATGCCTTTTTTTTTAATCATAGGTTATTCGGTTAATATGCACGTTTTAACAGTATTATTTTTTCCAGTCCATGAGCATGTTGTATCTTTCCATTTATTTGTGTCCTCTCCAGTTTCTTTTATCTCCTTTTCTTAATTTCTGTTCCTGCTACTTTGTTATTTGTGTATTTCTATACACAACATATTTCTATATTTTAATTTTGTGTCCTGCAACTTGACTGAATTCATTTCTTCTGATAGTTTTTTGGTGGAGTCTTTAGGGGTTTTGCATATATATGTCATCTCTGGGGCGTTTTGTTGTTGTTGTTTTGTTTTTTCTGTTTCTTAATTTCCTTTCCAATTTGGATGCCTTTTATTTCTTGTCTGATTGCTGTGGCTGGGACTTCCAGTACTATATTTAATAAAGGTGGCGAGAATGAACATCCTTGTCTTGTTCCTGATCTTACGATGTTATGAATACGATGTTAGCTGTGGTTTTATTATATGTGTCTTAGATTATGTTGAGGTATGTTCCCTCTAAACCCGCTTTATTGAGAGTTTAAATGGGTGTTGAATTTTGTCAAATGCTCTTTCTGCGTGTATCGAAAGACTCCTCATTTTTTCTTTTTACAAAGATTTTATTTATTTATTTGACAGAGAGACACAGAGAGAGAGGGAACACAAGCAGAGGCAGTGGAAGAGAGATAAGCAGGAAGCCCAGTGTGGGCCTCAATCCCAGGACCCTGAAATCATGACCTAAGCTGAAGGCAGACGCTTAACGACTGAACCACCAAGAATTCGCCTTTTATTTTGTTAATTTGGTGTGCAGTGTTGATTGATTTGCGGATATTGAATCATTATTGTATCCCTGGAATAAATGCCACTTGATCATGGTGAATAATTATTTTAATGCATTGTTGATAGGACTTAATTTTGTTTTTGATAACACTTTTTTAAAATCTGCAAGTGAGGGGCGCTTGGGTGGCTCAGTCCGTTAAGCATCTGTCTTCAACTCAGGTCATGATCCCAGGGCCCTGGGATTATGTCCTGCATCAGGCTCCCTGCCTCTTCTCCCTCTCCCTTTGCCCCTTCTTCCTGCTTATGTTCTCTCTCTCTTGCTTCCCCCACCCCCCAGTAAAATCTTAAATAAATAAATCTGCAAGTGAGTAGTACCTAATACCTCCTAAGCACTGTGGAGGAGGGGAGGTTTGGAGAAATACGACATCCTCCCAGCCTTCATATTGAAGATAGAGAAGATCAGTTCTGTGTCACTGCTTTGTTTTAATTTGCAGTGTAACTGAGGAAGTTATGAACTTTTTAAAGACATCATAAATACTCTAGCGAATATCTTTTCTTACAGGAGATTCAGATGATTTTCTTTTTAAGATTTTACTTATTTATTTGACAGTGAGTGAGAGAACACAGACAGGGGGAGAAGCAGACTCCCTGCTGAGCAGGGAGCCCAGTGTA
The DNA here is from genome assembly GCF_020171115.1 of Neogale vison. Lineage (NCBI taxonomy): Eukaryota > Metazoa > Chordata > Mammalia > Carnivora > Mustelidae > Neogale > Neogale vison. Next base: position 27,546,846 of record NC_058103.1, read on the forward strand.
GGGCTTGATTCTAGAATGCTGGGATCATGACCTGAGCCAAGGGCAGATGCATAACCAACTCAACCATCCAGATGATTGTTTTCTTGCTCATGTAGGACCTAGACTCCAGACCTTTTAAATGTCATACTTATTTATTATTTTCTTTGTCTATCTAAGCTTATAGTTTGTCTTTTGGGAATTCTATGATCAGATAACTCCGCTGTGTTTTGCTTTGCAATTCTAGGGTTGGGGATGAGTTGTAATGGTGCACGGCCAGATGGTGAAGGGAGAGTTTTCTCATTTTGATATTGCACTTGGCTGTCACCCGTCAGTTATGGCTCAAGCTCTGGGTCCACGCAGCACCACCTCCTGGTTTTTCCAGCCTTTTACCTTTATTCCCAGGCTTTGTTCCAGTCCAGGAAAACTAGCTTCCAGACAAAGGGAGAAGTAGGAATGCCCTGCATTGCCGTTTTTGGTTTAACTCGGAGTATAGGTTTTTTTTTTCTCTTACAGACCTTTGGTCTATAAGTATTATTAAATTGCATTGTTGAAGCTAATAAATTATTTTTGAGTTAAAAACCCATAAAGATTATTTCAGGCTTCATATTTGGGAAACACACATGCTGGGATTGTTTTTTAAGTTTAGTAAAGTTTTAAAATCTGTTATTCTAGGAACTCAACAGAGGCAGTTGTTATCCCGACTGCAAATTGACCCAGTAATGGCAGAAACTCTACAGATCAGTCAAGGTTGGTAATAATCGTAAATTTTCATTGTAGTCTAGCATTTTTCAGTTGCTGTTTCCATTTCTTACACTTCATTTAATGTATCTTGTATATCTTAGATCCTGCCCTAAGATGCTATATTTAGATTGTGAAAAATATTTTAGGGCCAGGAAACAAGATCTGCATTTTCTTCATGTTTTATGGTGTTTGTATTTTTCGTCTCATTCAAAAACTTTCTTGCTTTGGTGCCGTTTCACCTGAGTCTCTGGAATCTTCTGGCTGTCACTCCCCTGCTTTAGAGACAACTCAAATCCCTACTCTCTCCTTTCTACCCTACTTTACAATGTTTTGCTTTGCTTTACTGTCCTGTTGTCTGTTCAGCCTTATTCTCACTTATTTCACTTTAGAATCTCCTTACCAGGTCCACACCAAGAACATGTTGTTCTTAGAGCCCCGTAGCTTAATTTTTTGCCTGCCCCCCCCCACCTTGCCCAGCCTAGACATATATGCCAGGGGCTACTTCAGGACAGGGGGTGATTGCCTTACTTATCTCTGCATTCTCCACATTCTTCAGTGCCCAGCCTCTGCCAGATGCATGTACAGTCCCCAGTAAATGTTCGTTGCCTACATGAAGGGAGTCATTGGATACCTGCAATCTTAAATTTGGAAACCTTTTTTTCTGTTTCCCCTATCCCTACCCGTTGTTGGAATTTCTGGTGCCTTGACCCCTTCCTGTGGCTCTTCTACTCCTTTGGTCAGGCCTCCAGAGTCAGTAGGTATATCCCCTGACCCCACCTAGCTCTGTCTCAGAAAGAGGAACTTGTTCTCTCTCAGGGTTCCACCTAGACACCAGATCCTCCCCAGTTGTTGAATACTGGAGTAGCCCCACACTCCTGTAGTTTTAGTCTTTGCCTCTCTTCTGGCTTCTCCTTTCTTCTCTCTAAGTGTTAGATACTCTCCATCCTTGATTTTGCCCTGTCATCTCTCCACATTCCATTCTGCTTCCCACATTAGGGTATTTCAAAACGTTTGGCAGCTAGGCTCTGTGTATGCTGTATCCATTTCATTGGGACTTGCACATTCTTTTTTTGTTTCTTTAACTTTTCTTTTTTTCCATGGTGCATGTACAGTGTGAAGCATCTAGTTCTATGAGGCTTATGAGGTACTGCATTCTTGGCTTACCTCTTGTGATGGTTTTTATTTGTGAGAGCCCTCTTGTTTCTGCATATTCCTTTTATTTTTCACATACTGACTTTGTTTCATATGTATGCAATGCTCTGTTATTTCTCTGAGGATATTAAAGATATTTTGGGGTATTTTTCCCCCTCCCTTCTTAGTCTTATTTTCTTCAAGTTGTTTGTTTCAATTGCTGTCTTTTGTGATGGGTTTTCCTCAGGTGTCTGAGGATCCTTGATTGTCTTATATATATGAGTGGGAAAGCTAATTGGCATTCTGGATTCATTAGTCAGGGTGGTGGGCTTTTGACTTCACATTTGAATATAGATTCTACAATGGAAAGTCATTTTTCTTGTCTAATACAGGGGCACCCTGACGTTACTGTCTTTAGGCTTTTCCTCTTGCAGTGGTTCACTCTCCAAAGAAAGATCTTTCAAAGTAGTGGATTGGCTGCCAGTGTTCTGGGAGCTAGGTGAGGAAAAGGGGCTGGGGGAGGCACTTCAGCTTCAGTTACCGTGGGATGTTTGCTTACGACCGCCTCCCTGTTTTCAAAATGGTACTTCTTTCTGTGTGGCTGGCATTCCTTGTTCCCAAGACTCTCTTTTGACCTTTTCAGGAGTCTTCAGCTCCACTCTTCTCCAAGGGAGAAAATAGTCAAAGGGTTATCGGGAAATCTAAATGCTTTTAAAAATTTTAATAGTATACATTTAGCTTGTTGTGTTGTAGCACTATTCTGTCAAAGACCATGATGCTTCATTTGTAGGCCTCTCCAACATTGGCCAGTGGGAAAGCATGTCTCCCAGTTATTCCAAAAAACTTGAATATAGATAGGTTGGGGAATGGGTGTGATAGGGATCAGAAATGAAGAAAACAGATTCTGAGTTTAAGAAGACATAATTGCTTCTGGAATGAACACTTGAACACACCTGTTTCGGCCTTGACTTCCCCTTTTTCCCAAGGTCCCCTGTGCTGCCGGTTACCCAGCCTTTGGAGAATCTTCGGATCCACATTGAATTACTTCATTATTGGCTTAAGACTCGGCTTTTGAAGATCTTAGTTTTTCACTTTCAAAATCTGGATGTCTGCTCTTAAACAGTTATTTTCTTTGTGAGTTTATCTTCTAATAAATTAGCCCTTTGTTGACATTTTAGTGGGGTTTTAGGAGGAAACCAAATGCATGGATTCAGCCCGTGGTCTGTACCCAGAAGATGTCACTAACTCTCACATCTGTCTGCTTCTCTTTGACCCAGGTGATAACGTAAATCTTGCAGGGTGACTAGTGGCTTAATGGAATGAAAAGCTGTTTTCAGTGCCCACTTTGCTAAACTCTATAGCATATGACATGTCGTTCCCATGTTTTCTTAAGTCTTTGTTTGGCTTCCAGGACTTCATGATCTCTCTCCTGTAATTCCATGTCATTCTCCTGTATCATCTCCTCTCCTCCTCTGTTAACGCTTAAAATGATCATTTCATCATGTGTGTCCTACCCTTAGCATTATTTTCATCTTTTTATATTCTCCCAAGATACAAACTGGTAGAACTGCTTTGCCTCGTAAAGGGCTGGATGGTAAGAAGGAGGGCAGCAGCCTTGGACTAAATTGTCGAGTCTACCTTTGCTAGCTGGGAGCCCTCTGAGAGTCACTGAAGAACAGTGAGTTGCATGTTGGTCAGAGGAGGGAAGTATCCTTTTCAGGCTCCTCGTGAGACATGGCAGCGCTATATACGTGCTTCGATGGAACACTTCTTTTACCTTCAGCGCTTCTCTTATTTCTCTCTCATTTCAACTTCTAAACATCTGAGAGCCCACAAAGACTTCAGACTAAATAAATATAAAATTGAAATTTATCCTGCCCCCTTTTAAATCTGTTCTTTCTCCTGTCCTCTGTTTCCCGTGTCCACTTTCTCTTCTACCGCTCTCCTCCACCTGCGTCTTTATGCTCTCCGGCCTCACAGGGGACGGCGTGCTCAGCCTCATTCCTGGGCTGGGGCGTGGACATGCAGCTCCTGTGAGGTGCCGGAGCTGCTGCTGAGGTGTGTGCCATGCATCTTCTCTCCCTTGTGTGCAGGTTCCAAGAGGGCAGAGTTGAGAATCTTAATTTGGATCCTCACTGTCTCTTCTGGGCAACTGCCTGGCAATTGAGTTCTCGGACTGCAGTCCATTCTTAATTCTGCCTGTTCTAAAAACCAGTTTGATTGTATCATTTCCCTCCTTAGAAACCTCTCATGATTCTTGAACACTTCTAGATCAGAATCCAAAGCCATTGACACATACAAGATCCTTGTGTCTCATGAAAGCCTTTGCCTTTTTCCATGCGGTTTTCTTTGCCTGCAACGCTCTGTTTATTGTCTGGCTCCTCGCTCCCCGCTCTGGTTACTCCTGCTCATTACTTCAACATCTTCAATTGTCCATCATCTGTAGCCTTTGTCTTGATTCCTCAGCTGGAGTGGTTTCCTGTATTCTTGCCAAAACCTTGTACTTACTCTCTTAGGATTAGCTTTTTGGGTGTCTGTTTTGAAATTGTTTGCACACCTACCTTTCTACTTTTTTCTTCTTTGTACCCAGCTCAGTGTTCAGTTCTCAGGTTTTGGATTTGTTCAGTTCAATGAACATGAATGGACATCCTGTGGATTTTCATCTCTTATTTGCCTATTAACCTTAAGAGAAGTGCAACTCATTAACTTGTCAATCGATGGCATATATCGATAGGTCAGCTGTCTCTAGTCTGGGCTCTTGGCATATTTTATGAAATAGGGTTAAGAAGCATATTATAGGTGGCATGAACTGTGGTTATTTGCCCTGAAGGTCATTGTTTGCTTTGCTGTATTTTTTTAAAATGCCCATTCATCTTAATTCCTTTCCAATACAGTCTTGGTACAACCAGGCAGAAATTACACCTGATGAATTGTTTTCATCAGAACGTGTTCTCTGTCAGTGGTACTGTGCAAAATGAACAAAAGAAATTTTTGAGAAAAATTTTTAAGCAGCCTCAGTATCATGGTTTGAGGGAATATGAGGGGTTTTGTTTATAATTTTAGAAGATACTGTTGTACTTAGAGTAAGTTTATATTGTCCATATCCCATTAGATGTCTCACATAAAAACCGTTCTGTACTGTAGGCAGGGAGTATTGATTAGAAGGCTTATGTAATGGGCTGTTATGAGGAAAGGAATACTTCTTGAAAAGGTGTTTGGCACAGAATTGCAGCGCTATTCCTGGGTAGAACTATTGTGATTTTCCTTTGAAAATATTACGAAATATATAAAAGGTTGACGTTCTTCTCACGTGTGTGATGTTGGGAATGCAAGGTATATTCAGAAGTAAACATTTATGGCCAATTTTTTTGGCTCAGATTACTATGACATGGAATCCATGGTCCATGCAGACACAAGATCATTTATTCTGAAGAAGCCAAAGCTGTCTGAGGAAATAGTAGTGGCACCAAACCAAGAGTCGGGGATGAAGACTGCAGATACCCTTCGGGTACTTTCAGGACACCTTATGCAGACACGGTAGATGGTTTCTTTTTCTTGTGTAGCTTTTTTGTGTTGATGAGATAGTGCAGCTTAACCATTCGTTCCCAGCTCCCCTCCTCCCCATCCTTGCCCCCAGTGCAGAGTGCTTTTATTGGGTCAGTCGTTAGGCCGTGCATAAATAGTAAGCCCATTCAGTTTTCAGAAATTCCAGTTCCTCTTTCTTGTTCAGAAATCCGTTAACTTGCAGAGAAGTCCATGTATGATTTAGCTTTGTAAATAAGATTCTTTCCTTAAAGCACATTCAGGAAATAAAATTTAAAAGTCATGTGATCACATCAGGAAATCTCTGCGCAGAGAATTAGCAGATTGGGTTGGGGTGATGCCTCCCTTAGAAAATGGACTAAATATTCTATGAAGGAACAGATGTACCGATAATAAAATCAGTGTAAATACAGAACTGCTGGCTATGTGATCTGAGCGTAAATGCGGATTTTCCAGTTTATTTCCATGTGACCCTATGGAGATCCAGTGGATGATGATGATCAGGGTGGAGGGGAGATTGTCCTTAGTGCAGCCTGGAGGGTCACTGGTGATGCCGCCACAGCAACTGGCCATCGCCGTGATGTGTTGGCAGGAGCCAAGCAGGCCATACCTGGAAGGCCTACCGAGTTTGTGTGTTTGGTTTTTTCCTACTGAAGAGACTACCACCAAGTGAGGGAGCGATAGTTCTGCTGAAGAGCACTGTAGGAGGCTCAGCGTTTTGTGTTTGTTTCCCTAATTCTATGGTATTTTCTATCTGTCTGGCAGAGATCTTGTACAACCAGATAAACCTGCAAGTCCCAAGTTTATAGTGACGCTGGATGGTGTCCCCAGCCCCCCAGGATACATGTCAGATCAAGAGGAGGACATGTGCTTTGAAGGAGTGAAACCTGTAAACCAAACTGCAGCCTCAAACAAGGGACTCAGAGGTCTCCTCCACCCACAGCACTTGCACTTGACGAGCAGGCAGCTCGATGACCCAGATGGTAGCTTTCCAAATGGTGTGTTGAGAGCTCAGATTCTCCCTTTCCAGGGTGCTGTCATTGGGCAGGGAACCTGGGCCTGGTCTCTCTACCTGGGATGAATTCTGGGTAGAGGCCTTGCTCTTACTCATAATTCAGTAGCGGCCTTTTTTCTTCTCTCAGACAAAATGAGTTCATGTGAGACTGTCGTGCGTGTGTTCTGTATGGGCTCCCGGCTCCCGTGCTATGGTCGGCTTTAGCCCTGAGAGCCAAAGTACCTCGGAACTGTGCTTATGAAAGGCTCAGCCATCGTTCTTCATACTTTGCTTCCTTTTTCCCTTTAGAAACTACACTTGTTATTTTCCTTTTGTTGTAACAGTAATAGTCTCTTATAATTGGCAGAAAAATGAATTTGCATTTTGATTCTGTTCATACCTCTTTGAAATTCCCTTAAAAGGAGTTTCTCACCTAATCTATCAAGATACTGCTTGGAAGTTTAGCAAAGCTTTATGTTTAAATTAATTAATAGTATTTAGTAGGAACGAGATGAACTCCTCAGATAACAGCCTGCTTTTAGGCAGATGGATCGTTATCACTGGCTGTTCTCTCCCCAGACCTACTGTCAGGTGCACATACTGCTGGACCTTTTCATTTGTGACAAGAGAATGGTAGTATCGTTCCTTGTACCTTGTAAAATGTTGAAAAACATCTTCACTGGGAGGGGAGACAATTACTAAAACTTAAAAAAGAATAGTATCAAAAGAAAAAATAGTAATGCGTTTTGGTATTTTTCCAAGTCAGTTTTGGCAGAGACATGAAGATGCAGTCAGTACCTTTTTCAGGTCCTAAAAAGATAATAGCCTTTAGAGGGAGATCATGAGTGAGTGAGGAGATACTGCTCTTGAGCTGAATACTTTTAGGCTGAGTTAATAATGTAATGTCCTAGGTTTTTTTGGTGGTGTTTTGTTTTTAAGATTTTATTTATTTATTTGACAGATCACAAGTAGGCAGAGAGGCAGGCGGAATGGGGGGAAGCAGGCTCCCTGCTGAGCAGAGAGCCTGATGCAGGGCTTGATCCCAGGACCCTGAGATCATGACCTGAGCCGAAGGCAGAGGCTTGCCCCACTGAGCCACCCAGGCACCCCTAATGTCCTAGTTTGGGTTGGTGGAGGGAATTGGAAGTCTGACCCTATAAAAAGGAAGAAAAAATTTTTAAATGGTAACCGAGGTGGTTAAGAATTACCATAGTTATGCAGTACAGATTTCTGACCCTATACATTTTGTCTCACGTGAGAGAAGTTAGGGTCTTACTTTGTTTAGGTGTAGATGTCCATATTAGGCTTTATTGGTGTATATGTCCTTGCAGCGCCCCCAGTAAATAACACATTAGACGACTTGTCTTGGTTTCACAAGTGCCTTAGCCCTTCTGGAGGCCGGGCGGATGAGCGGGGCACCTCCTGTGCCAGTGCTTTGGTCTGGGACTCTCAGCATTTAGCTGCTGCTCAAGAATGAAGCTTTGTAGTGGTTAGAATGTAAGTGAGGCCCAAGAGACTGAATAACAGTCACAGAGAGGCTCTGGTCTTTCTTACTCTTCCCCTCCATCCAGGGAATTTGAAACTTGATGATTGCTTTTGCTGAGTTTTTGTCCAGTGTTTCAAGGATGCTAACAACAGCACTCCCCGCCCCTCCCCCACGAATGGCAGTGCAGGTTTATAGCTTGGAATAAAAAGTGAATTTGCCTCATCTTAAAACTTAAAAGAGGAAAAGTTTTAATGGCTTATGAGGTTATAATGTTGGGGGAAAACCAGAATCAAGACCTCTGATTATATGACCTAACATTTCCATTAGGAAGATAATGTTTCCTTATGAAGTATTTAACTTCTTTAATACTGCCCACGAGTATCTAACTACCTCATTTTCCAGCCAATCTGCTCTTGGATATTCTGTTAACTTCTTTCATTTGGCGTGGGTTTCCACGTGTATATCATAGTCTAAAGTATGTTCTTTAGGAGGAGGGTAAGACACATTTCCTGCAGGCAGGATATCAGAAAGACTTAAAACTGGAGAAAACTGCATGCAAGGATTTTATTGGAGACTAAGGATGCCTTTATATCCTGGAGCTATTTACTATTTTAAAAGTAGCATGGAAAGCTATATATTAGACATAGTTGTGGGGTTTTTAAAATTTTGTTTTCAAGATTTTATTTATTTGAGAGAGCATGAGCAGAGGGGAGGGGCAGAGGCAGAAGCAGACTCCCCACTACGCAGGGAGCCTGGTGCAGGGCTCAGTTCCCCAGACCCTGGGATCATGACATGAGCCGAAGGCAGACACTTAACTGACTGAGCACCCAGGTGCCCCTGGCATAGTTTTATAGTAGCCCTTTGATGGTCCTCCTGTCTGGGATCCAGGACTGCATACGTGTGCCTTGTTCTCCTGTGATGAGGACTGAAGTTGGGTCACTAGATCAGTAAGTTCTCAGTAAGCTGCTGCCCTGTTACATTTTGATTGGTTGCCTACTTTGTATTTTTGTTTCCATTCAATTATAAAAGTCTAAGGAAGACATTATTTTCTTTTTGCTTTGATAAGGAAACTGAAGTTGAGGTACTAGGTGAGACTTGTCCAAAGTCTCTAGCTCAGCTAAGTTACAGAGCCAAATTTGAACTGCCTGAGCTCAGACAAAAGGACTAGAGCAATGTGGTTGAAGTGATATTTGCTTTTATAATTAGGAATGTGAATCCTAATTTGTAACACCCATGATGCTTGTTTTTTTTCCTTTCTTTTTCTTTTTTGTTCTTTTTAAGCTAGGATGTCTTGGTCCAGAAGTTGGCAGGTCATTATTGCCTTTGGGTGTGAATTTATTTGGCTTTTTACATTTTAAATGGGCATTGGTTGCCCGGATTTAGACTTTGTATGTCATGTGAAATGGTTTTTTGCTTTCTCTGAATCAGGAAACAGTCTGGCCACATGGGGCCCACTTTCCCACACCCTAGTAATTGACATTGTCATTGGACATGACCTCGCAAGGGAGTAGCAGGCAGTGAGCCCTATGGATGATGCATACACTTGCTCTCCTCTTGCTTTTACCTGCCTTTATTTCCCCCTTACCAAGGCTGTCGGTCACCAATCATCTCACACCCAGCCAGGCTCACTGATGGGTGATCTAGTGGGTCGCTGTAGGTAATGGCCCATTGTAACCCACTGTAAGCAAAAAACTTTTCCTCATATTGATGTGAGTTTACCACGTGGACTTAACAACAAACTGTGTATATCTCAGTGAGTGCGAACACTTTTGTGTATGTATCACTTACAATGTCTGAACGTATTTGTTCACATTCTTTTTTTTTTAAGTTTGATTTATTTGAGAGAATATGAGGAGGGGGAGGGGCAGGTGGAGAGGGAGAAATAATCCTCAAGCCAACTCCCTGCTAGGCTTGATTCCAGGACCCCAAGATCATGACCTGAGCCAAAGTTGGATGCTTAACTGACTGAGCCACCCGGGTGCCCTGGTTCACATTGTTTTTCACCTTGTGTTTGCAGTTTTCATTTCATTTTATTGGTTCCCTACTTGGACATTCTTTCCTCTCTCTCACTTTCTCTCTCTCTCATATTTTAATTCATCTCTGCAATAATATTGAGCATTGGAGTTTAGGGTGAGAACTCTGGCTGTAGTTGCAGCATCTCCATGTGGTTTGCCTTTCTCAGGGGGAACTGCAGTCCCCGTCCTGCTGACCTTTTCTAGCAGGTTCTTACCTCTGTTAACTAGAATATTGAACTGTTCTGTATGATTGTGACATAGAAGAACATAAGATTTTAAGACTGGGTTTTGAGGGAAATGTATTAAAGGTGCCATGTACTGAATTGATCTTAATTAATGAGATACTTTGAACTTTTTCCCCTTTTTAGCTGAAATGAGTGAACTGAGTGTGGTCCAGAAACCCGAAAAACTTCTGGAGCGTTGCAAGTACTGGCCTGCCTGTAAAAATGGGGATGAGTGTGCTTACCATCATCCTGTTTCACCGTGCAAGTGAGTAGCTGCAGCAAGCTGATTCTGATCTTTGGGTTAATTTCTAGATCTTAGATCTTATTCTGTTTGTTTTTCTTTTCTGTGGACAAGGTTGATTCGTATAACTAAATGCAATGACACTTCACCATTGCCCTCCCAGAATAGCATCCATGTGTAATACATGTGTGTGTGTTTAGGGGAGCAGGGAGATGAGCGAAGGCTTCTGTCCATTTAAGGAGAGAGTTCTCTCTCTAACTGCGCTGGTTTGAGTGCATCGTGTTCATGTCCATGTCCATATCCACAACTGCCAAGGCACTGGGGACAAAATTAGTTACAGTTAATGACAGAACATTTTGGACTTGATGGCATGACCTTTGAGGATGGCTTTTAGATAAAAACAAAACAAAACTCCATGTTTTGACTCCTTTAAGGAAGTTTGGGTGTAAGAATAATACGGATGTACATCGAGGGAGACCACAGAATGAGTCTTTTTGGAGCAGTGCGTTGCACGTATATTATGCTCAGTAGATTGAGTTCACTTCATAAAGTATCTAACAGAGGAAATGGTCTGATTTTTAATACAAAAAACCCTTTTGTCTTTCAGGGTCATGGTTTGAGTTGAAAATCTGTTATTGCCTTAGACTTCAGAATAGATTACTGTGTCCTTTTTTGAAATCTGGCCTCATTTTTTCTTTTTACTTTTTTTTTAATTCTTAATTTTTTATTTATTCATTTGAGAAAGGGCAGAGGGAGAGGGAGAAGCAGACTCCCTGATGAGCAGGAAGCCTGATGCAGGGGTTGATCCCAGGACCCTGGGATCATGAACTGAGCCAAAGGCAGAAGCTTAACTGACTGAGCCACCGAGGCACCCCAAACCTGGCCTTTTTTTTTTTTTTTTTAAAGATTTTATTTATTTATTTGACAGATGGAGATTACAAGTAGGCAGAGAGGCAGGCAGAGAGAGAGGGGGGAAGCAGACTCCCTGCTGAGCAGAGAGCCCAATGCGGGGCTCAATCCCAGGACCCTGGGATCATGACCCGACCTGAAGGCAGAGGCTTTAACCCACTGAGCCACCCAGGCACCCTGGCCTCATTTAAAAATTGAGCTTCCTGGACATCTGTCTGACTCAGACGGTAGAGCATGCAATTCTTGATTTCTGGGTTGTGATTTCAAGTCCCAAGTTAACATAGAGCTTAGTTTAAGAAAAAATTGAGTTTCCCTCTTTTCTGTTCTGTTTCTCAAAACAAGTAGTGAGAGAGAGTAAGGAGCCTGTACAAAAAAAAAAAAAAAAAAAAAAATCATGCACTGAGAATAAATGTGAAAAATGTTTTTGTTTTATAGAGCCTTCCCCAATTGTAAATTTGCTGAAAAATGTTTATTTGTTCATCCAAATTGTAAATATGATGCAAAATGTACTAAGCCAGATTGTCCCTTCACTCATATGAGTAGAAGAATTCCAGTACTGCCTCCAAAACCAGGTTAGTGACATTGTGCACTACTATAGTATGTAAAAAATGGAAAATATTTTGTGATTATAAACTGTTTTAAAGAAAAAAAAAGGTAAGAGTTTTATAAATTATCATGCCAGAATCCATTAACCTAACCAGTCTTTAAAGAGCAAATGTGCCTATTTGGTATCATTCTGAAGTATTTTATCTAATGAATATATAAATCTTCTCATATTTTTAAAATGGTTTTCATAAAAACATCAGTAGATTGCATTACAAATTATTTTGCCAAATTTGATCAATCTTCTTATTTTTGTCAGCAGTTGCAACACCAGCATCACCTTCTAGTAGTCAACTGTGCCGTTATTTCCCTGCTTGTAAGAAAATGGAATGTCCCTTCTATCATCCAAAAGTAAGAATTTTCATTTTCCCAAAAACGATTTAGTGGGAACTTTTCAATTCTGAGGCCTGTAAAAGCACTAGCAAATTGGGTATCTTGTATGTCCATGGTCTTCCCCTGCCCCCTATCCCCTACCCCCCACCCCCCAGTCTCTGTTTTTGTTATAGTTAATGTTACGGTCTTTAAGACGTTGAGGTTCTTAGTTGTATAAGCCCCCATCTGGTCCTTTAAGATAAGAGGTTTGAAACAGGTTAATATTCTAGGCTTTTGAAGGGAAGCTTCCCTTTGCTTAGTTTCCATTCCACTCTACCCCTAAGCATGTGGGTGGGTTTTTTGGGGGGGGTTTACCTCATGTCAGAAACTGAGATGATGAGGTCCAGTAGTACTTCCGCTGATGGCTCTAATTTTCTGTGTATGACCGTTGACATGTCTCCTCCTGTTCAGTTGATCAGAGTGAATGTGCGCTCTGGCCATCGCTTCCCCCATCTGCAGCTGGCTGTACATGAGGGCGTCCGGGGTACGATGGATAGAAGGGATGTTGGGCCAGTGTGTGGGGTGATTAGAAGTTTGTATTGTATACTGAGGTTCCTTTTGAAATCTTTGACTAGAATTTTGTGTTGGAGAAGGGGGGTCATTTGTCAGGGTTTTAGTATTAAAATATCTGTATCTCTTGCCCCATTAAATGTTTCTCTCATGTTGCCCTGTTTTTATTGGTATTAGCTTTGCCGATGTTGAGATTGTTGTTTGTATTTAGCACTGCAGGTTTAACACTCAGTGTACAAGACCCGACTGCACGTTTTATCATCCCACCATTACTGTGCCACCACGACATGCCTTGAAATGGATTCGACCTCAAACCAGGTAAAAATTAAAAGTCTTTCTAATGGTTTCTTAGATTTGTAAGTCTACAGATTTGGGGGAAATGATCACTTTGATTTTTCTCACCTGTTTCAATTATACAGGGTCCTTGGAAAATGTTTCCAAATTCCGTTTTACCAGTGATTGCTTATTCACCTATGTATCTCCAGATCAGATTTACCTTCTGTATATACACTGCTTACAAAGCTCATGTCAGTTTTCTTGGCATCAGTAATATAAATCATTGGAAGAGAGTTTCAGAAAGCTTTAGTATGGCCTATAAATTTAAATACATGCCATCATTATCGTTTATGTAGCTTTTATATAATTTTTTAAAAATCTGGTATTTACATATTGTGCATCTGTAGAACAAATATTGTGTGAAAATACTCCTTAGCTGGTTATGTATGAACATAAAGCAGTTAATTAAAATTTTTTGTTTACTCAGTGAATGACTGTCCTGCTTGGCAGAAGACTGGAATTTCCATCTACTGGTGAAAATATTCTGCAAAACTTGTCAAACCTTTGAAACTTGGAATATATTGCTTTCATAATATGAAGTTTATTGCCTATCTGAAGTGTCTAATTTTTCAAGTTTGTAAGTTTATTAAGTGGTTTTAACATTGGGTGTTATTTGACTGTGGAAAGACCGTTCAAGGAAAAGCTACATTCTATTAAAACATTGGCGGCGTGTTTGCACACTGAGTGCTAGTTCAAGTATATCCGCATTTACCCCGTGGGGACAGTGGCAGTGCGGGGCTGCAGTTTTCTCTGTGTTGAGAGAGAGGAGCATCCTTATCTAAAACATTGGATTTTGTTCCCTTTTCCCAAGGATTATACACTGTGAAAACAGAGTGGCGGCCCAAAGTATGGAGGCAGCTTAAAATAGTCATTCAGTCCTGCTTTTTAATTTTAAGTGAATTGAGTTTGAAAGCATGATCATACGGTGTCTCAGGTTGAGTGCTGCTTCAGTGGCTGGTTCTTCCCTTCTGGGATAGGATGGGTTGGGTAAAAACGGAATGACAAATGCAAAAAAGATCGAACAGTTCCTTAAAATGCTTTCATTTACTATTAACATACACTTTTTAAATAAATATTTTGGGGCTGCATTATCACAAAATTATACAAAAAATTTTTTTTTACAATGCTATATACAGAAGGTATCAGAAAACATACTTTGAGCTCACAAGATCATAACTGTACATATATCTCACATTCTGAAAAATAACATTTTCAGAACACAGAAAATTTTTTAAATGTAAAAATTAGATTCAAATAGTATATTTTAAATGACTAATTACAGAAATCTGATGGGTAAACTGCAAAACAGGACTAAACTTTTGGACTACTGAATCAATACATAGTCTTCTGTGTGTGATTTTTGAAATAGTTAAGGCAAAAGTGTCAGATGCTTTAGAATTAAATAACCAATGGATCACTGATCTTAAGAACTTGATGTACAGCAGTTTTTAAAAAAATAAGCTAGAAGTTGGTTAGAACAGATCGAATTAATGCCAAAGCGATAAAGACTCAAACACTCTCATGATCAAATTAACTGTGGAAAAAAAAAGTTCATTGACTTGTTAGTTATGTGTCTGAGGGATAACAATATGTGTAAAGTCCATGTTTAAGAGCATATAAACGAGCAGTTGTTTTTGTGGTCATTGCTTTCCACTGGGAGGAGAAAGAATTAACCATCTGTAAGTTGCACTTTGCTGTGCCAGTTCCTAAGAAAAAACTTGAAACATTGAAAGAGGAAAGACAGTGCACAGGAGAACACAGAGCTCTCACGAAGTTAGGCTGGGGTGAAATGACCATTCTGCTTCAGTCTAAAAAGTGGACTCCTCTGAATTTAAGGCATTTGTTCATTCCAGTGCTACTTAAATTCCTTCTACAAAGAAGTAAAGCATCTTCCGGTGTATTTCTAGAAATTTAGACTTCTAGTATCACTATAAATGACATTCATAATTCCATTACAAAGAACATAAATGGGAAATGGGGCCTAAGTGGTTTGGTTCAGCCATTTTACAAATCAGTTACATGCTAAAGTCAGATATTTTTTGCCATTTAATAAACACTGCCTGGAAACACATTTAAGAGTTCAGTGTTACCTTTTAGCTGCTGTGGTTTATGGGCAAGCTAAGGTTAACTCTAGACCAAGTTATCCAACAAATTTTTAAAATGAACCACCATCAAAAAAGCATTGTAACGAGGGAGGGAACAAAGTGGCTACCAGGTGTGGCGCACTCTTGTCACGTATTTCTGTACAAAAACAGGACTGAAGGGGCCAGAGCCTCAGGTGACAAATTCAGGAGCTTAAAATACTGCACTCGAAAGTATTTCTCTGTGTCAAAATCTTCATAACCTGTCATGGTTATTCACCTTCCCTTAGCTGATGGCTGGAATAAACACGGTGGGTGGCGGGAGAACTACTTCAAATCAATGTGAGTTTTAGTTGTGAAACTGACCAGACATTCACGCTGGCTACTCGGAGAATTCAGCAGAGGCATTTTTGTCCTTTATCTGTATCACTTACCTAAGGCTGTAATTAGTGTTTCTACATGTACTGTAATAGAAATGTAATTTCTCTTTAGCCAAAAGCTGGGAAGCTTTGGCTCAGAAGGAAGATTTGAAACTGCAACAGGCTCAAAGGTGGAGGGGGTGAGTGGGAGTGGTGGTTCAGGGGAATTTCTTTAATTTATTGAATGGCTCTTTATAATACACATGAAGAGACATTTAATATTAGTATATTCTAAAATTGGGCTTAATTTAGGAGAATCCATTGATGTGAATATGATCTTATGTATCAAGCTTCTTAATGCCTTAATCAGTCTTCAGACACAGGTACTATTCAGAGCTTTAAAACTGACGATGTTCAATCACTGGTTAGGCTTTCTGTGATACAGTTCAGCCATTTTCTGTTTTCAGTATTTACAAGGTGTTGGGCATAAAAAATAGGTGTCAGGAGTCTTCACGTCAGGTTGAACCAGACTGAGATTTTCAGAAACCTGCGAGGGGTCTGTTATGCTATAGAGATAATTAACACACTGAAATAAAAGTTCATAGGACCAGTAGAGCATCTTAAACTTTTTCACACTTAGAAAAATATATTTTTAAGTAGTAATCTACATAATCTCCCATCTTTAGGAAACTACGGACAGGCTAAACAGCAAATTCCTGAACGGCAAGTACTGATCTTTGGCAGCATTTAAGTGAATAGGGATAAATATCTAAGAGTTAAGCCCTAATCCACCAAAAAGGAACTTTAATGGACAAATTTTACAAGTGGACCTGTATTCATTCCTTTTGGAAGTCAGCCTAATGGGGTGGCATACATCTAATTAATAACTTTTCCAGTAGAAAAGAAAGTTATAAAAATTTTATTTCAAGAGCTACTAAATTATTTAGCTTTGTAAAAGTGACCTTGAACACTTCAGTCTACATGTTAAACAAGTGTTTCTATTACACTACATCTTTAAATATTCAGTATGCTCTCCCGGTTAAATACTATTGCTGTCTAAAACTTGAACCTGTACACCACTGGAAAGGACTCTTCGTCCTACTACTTTTTCATTAATGAGACTATAATCATGTTTTAATTTTTCAGTTATAGAGATGACTTCTGAAAAGGATCAACAGCTCAAAAATGAAAATGTAGTTATCATATACTATTAACTTGGGATTTGTTCCTGAATGTGAAACTGCCAGGGGAAAAAATGTCATTTATTAAAGAAGAGGTTTATCGATGCTTAAGTAGCATTATCTTCTCCAGTAAAGCTTGTGTGTGTTTCATTAGGGAAAATAATGTTTGCCGTTTAAAAACTGTGATCCTTTAGGGTGATGGTGTGTTTCCTTTCCTTATGTAAACACAAGGATAAAATAAGTCATTAAATAATGAACCTTGAAAATAAAATATAAATCCTAAAAAAGAAAAACAGTTTGCTAAAGAGAGGATGAAAATTAAGCAACTTGGGTTTTTAAGGTTTTGTTTTTTGAAAGGTGCTGTCCCCTAAGCCTCCCTAGCAGGTGTGCCAAGTTTGCACACTTCCCCAGAATGGGGGGCTGCCTTTCACCAAGTCTTTATTCAATCCTTTTCTTAAAGTAATTGTCTGGCAGTGCATGGATTATGGACAGTTATCCAGTGCATACAGCAAATATTTTGAACTTATCTGTCTTCTGTTTGGATGACTCTGGGCATTTATCCCTGTTACAATCCTAAGTTAGCACCACTTGCCCATGCAAGGTTTGGTTCTGTTTTTGTTTTGTTTTGTTTTCCTCTTCTGTAATTCTGGTCTCTCAAGACTGTTAATTTATTTAGAGTCTTCTTGGCGCCCATATCTTTCAGTGAGGCATATGTACACATTTCCAGACAAATAAACTGCAGTCAGGAAAGGAAAAAAAAAAAAGGGCAGTGAGTTCATTATGTTTCTAGATTTTCAGAAGTTTAAGTAAGAGCTTTCAAATCATAAATGTATACAATTTTTCATTAACTCCTTTTATTTCATATTGCCATTGTATGAGCCTCCATTGAGCTGGCCAGTTATGCTACCTTCCTAAGTTGATGGCTTGCAGTCTGTCATCTGATAGTCTGTTGTTCTTGGGCTGAGAAAGTTACTCACCTGCAGTCGTCACCTCCAGCACTAACAACATGTCGATCACCGCTGGTAAATCGAATATTTGTCACATGAGGTGAATGACCGAAGAACCTTTTGTGCTTTGCCTGAAAAACAAAGAGAAAGCTCAGGATGTTGGAACCCTAGATCTCTATCATGGGCTATGAAGAGAGGTAGGCAGTTTGGCCCACAGCCAGCATTACTAATGTTAGTTAATGGATCTGCACCAAATTTGGGCAGTCAGATGTCTCCAGGCACTCTGAACATTTTCTTCAGAGGAAAAGCATTTGAAACTTGTGAGTAAAGGTTGAAAAAAAGGCTAATCACAGCTTTATTAGGATAGTTTGCCAAGATGGTGTTACTTGGTATGGGGAGATGATTTCTAAAAGCTTTTACTTCAGAGTAAGGGATTTAGGAAGTTTTGAAAAGATTTTAGGAACATAAATGTTTCCAAATCAGAAGATGGTAACATATTTAGGTATTACATTATGGGGGAAGAAGTACTAATGATCAGATATCTAAACTAGTAAGGCTACATAAAAAACCAAAACCAAACAAAAACTTACAAATTTTTCAGGACACGGGAAGTCAAATAACTTAACCATGCCAAAGTCATCTCCTGTTACGAGGCTGATTCCTGAATGAGATACGCAGGCACAGTTGACATTGGCTTTCTCAGTGTGTCTGGACCAGATTCCCATAACTTCATCCCCTAGAATACTAGAGGGAAGGAATTAAAGAAAATCCACCATAGCAAACACTGAAAAGGTTTTTGTTAATTAATCACTACTTAATTATGTTACTTTAAAATTAAAAGATGCTTATGCTTTAGGAATTTGATGGATTAAAAAAGATGACTACTCATGGTTACCTGTTAAACAACAAATTTATAAGGTTCCATTTCCAATAACTGCAAGATAGCATTCCTTTAGATAAGTAATACAATTGCTGAATAGTACCCAGTATGTGGTTTTATTGCTTGTTATTAAAGTTATTTTAATATTGCTTGTTATTAAAGTTATTAAACAGACTGTTAAAATTATCAGGGCCTCTTTAAAGGCTTTTACCTCTGATAAAGCATGGGACTGTGTTCAATGAATAGAAGTTCCAGCATAAACCTGTCATCATCCTCTCTGGAAGAATTCAAGATACGGTAACAAACATAAAACTCAACTACTGTTCCCTAGTGGAATGGCTCTAACTGTTGAGCAATAGGATTTTCCAGTTTTCTTGGCTGACCTTCAGTCAGTTCTTACCTAGTCCATGTAGCCCAAGTGATCCTATCCATGGTGGCCAGATCCGTAACAGGTTTTCCTGAAGGCACTTCATAGACATGTCGTTTATAGCAACCAGTGGAGACCTTGTATCATGTTAAAATGGGACAGGAATTCCATTATGTGAGACACATCAGAAGGCTATAGGATAACTGGCAAAGTGTGCTATTTGATTTGTATTTCTAACATCCTAACATTAACCATGACTACAAAAGCCTGTTAGAAAAAATGGAGGACTAGAAAGAATAGGATATTAATGCAGAAACAGTGAAGAGTAAATAAAGGCAAGAGTTCAGAAGCTCTGGAACTCAGGAGTTTTTCAGAAATTTATCGGCCAATGTGGGGCTCGAACTCACAGGTTGGAGATTTAAGAGTCAAAGGCTCCGCTGACTGAGCCAGCCAGGCATCCCTAAAACTCAGTTGTAAATGTGTCTGCTAACAGTATTAGCTTGTGTAAACTGGCTTTTCTGTTACTGGTACCGTACCTGGAGATACCTGCTGTCTGCAGAGAAGTCCATTTGAATGACAAAGCTGGGAATGTCCCTGCAGTAGCTGATTCTGGTAAGGGTGGGACCCAACGTTAGGTCATAAAAATCCACTGAGTTCTCACTAGAGCCCACTGCCAGAAACCGGGAATCTGGACTAAATCTGGAGAGGTAATAAAACACGTGAAAGACACATTAGACCACATTAAATCCCTTTCTACCTCTCAAAAACGAGTATGTGTATGAACTGGCCTCAAGTAGATTAACCCAAAGATACAAGATTTACTCAGAATACACACAACACTGATAGTGTATATTGAGATTTTATGTGTTACATGAAACAGAAACCTTACACTTTACTACAGTTTTAAGTCGCTCCTGTTTCTTCATCTGTTTCCTTTAAAAAGATCGAAGTTTTGAAAAAGCCACTAACATACACATAACTCAGTTATATAATACACCCAATTTACCAAGCTAGGCTTCCTTCATCTGGAAACAGACCAGATTAATTTGCCTCAGGTTACAGATGAAGTGACACTACCTGAAGTTTGGAAGTTACCTTAAAAGACAAACACGTGCCTAGTGGGCATGGGAAATAGTATGGGACAATTCAGTCGAGGTTCTTTAGGAAAATGGGCCTGCAGGAAGTTTATATATTGAAATTCTGAGGAAGGCTTCATGTGTAAAAGGGTTTTTACTAATGAAAAGAATGCAAGCTTTTAACAACTGGATTCAAAAATCTCGATCTCACAGAATACTCAGTAAATGGTAGCCATTGTCAAAATAAGCTTACACACTGGAATGTAAACATGCAAGAATTCAGAGTCTGGGGCATAGGTGTTTGAGGAGTATTAATTTTTTTTTTAATATTTTATTCATTTGAGAGGGGAGCAGCAGAGGAACAGGGAGAAGCAGACTTCCCACTGAGCAGGGAGCCCACCAAGGGGCTTGGTCCCAGGACCGAGATAGTGACTTGAGGGGAAGTCAGGCACTCCACCAACTGAGCCACCCAGGTGCCCTGATGAGAACTCATTAACTGAGCGACTAAATATTCAATTGAGATGTGCAGTTACGACTTTAATTCTCCAGGTTGACAACTTAGAGAGGACAGATGCCTCTCTTCTGTACAGTGGAACATAATTCTTGGATGACTCAACTTGCTGGACACATCCAGTGTGATACTAACTCGCCAAACATCCCCCAAGGACATGCCGTTACAAGGCACCATGGTTGGTGCCAATGGAGAGATAATGCAGCAAGCAGTAAATACGCATACAAACAGCCACATTCCAGCATACAGTGTAGGATGTCATTAAATGCTATAGGCACCAAGGACCTGTTTCTAAGTGTAACCTGGGTCATTAAGAATGTATATATTAAAAATTCTATTCCACTTGTTGACTAACCTGATATCGTGGACTGCACATCGTCTGTCTCTCTTCTTTCCCCATATTTTTAGAGAGCTCACCAGCAAAATAATAAATTCTCCATTTTTCATTCCAATAGCCACCATATCCCCTTCAGGGCTGTAACACACAGTACGGGCAGCATGTCCCAAATTCACTTTGTTTAACATCTTCTGCATAAGAACCAAGAGTCATAGAGAACTACATTAAATAGAGTACTTATAAAGTAAACCCAATTTCTTTTCAAAATTCTCAATATAATTCTCAAATAGTTATTTAAGTGCTAGCAATTTAGGACTTACACTATCCTTAGAAATTCTAACTTCAAGAAAGAAAACTACCTACTTTATCAGCAATATCCCAGAGTCTCACTGTCCCATCTTCCGCAGCAGAAAGGAAAAAATCCCGGGAAGGATGTGTCACCAGTCCCCATATGGGTCCGTCCACATGGCCATTAACTAAAATATTACATGCTGCATTCTTCTCTCCAACTTCGATGATCTCTGCGTTTCTTGTCCCAACTAGGATCTTGCCCTAAAACACAAATGGGACCAATACATTTAATGTAATACAACAGTTGCTTTCAATAACTTAAAAAGGACCCTACTGACCTCCTTTCAGAGAACTTTCTGCTCTGACTGCTCTAGGAGCAAGCCAGGCCTTAGCTCCTGCGGTTTCCTTTGACTGGAGGCACACCCGCAGGAGCACTGGGCTGGGCTGCCTGGCAGAGTCCATGTAAAAGAACACAACTGTGCTCTAGTATCCCAGCACCTGGCTTTGCCCGTCAAGAGTTTGAACTTGGCCTCTATTTTAAGCTGAAGATTTCCAAGGAGGTGTAAGTGCACTGGGATACAGGAAGAAAGTAATGGATTTTAGTTGAGGTAAGTATAAATGTAAGTTTGGTGGTATGTATACACAATGGAATACTATGCAGCCATCAAAAAAAGAAATCTTGCCATTTGCAACGATGTGGATGGAACTAGAGGGTATCGTGCTGAGTGAAATAAGTCCATCAGAAAGACAGGTTTGGGGGGTAGGGAGGGGAAAAAAATATAACAAGATGGGATCAGGAGGGAGACAAACTGTAAGAGACTCCTAATCTCAGGAAACAAACAAAGTTGCTGGGGGGAGGGGGGGAGTATGGAGAGGGTGGTTGGGTTATGGACACTGGGGAGGGAAGGTGATATGGCGAGTGCTGTGAAATGTGTAAGCCTGACGATTCACAGACCTGTACCCCTGGGGCAAATAATACATTATATGTTAATAAAAATTTTTAAAAAGGTAAGTTTAACCAATGCATACATGGACTGAGAATAACACATGTGTATGATTTCTAAATAGACTCACTGCAAGTTCATTTATTGTCAACATTTTTTATGGTCATGGGTGTTTAAAAAAAACAAACAGATGGGGCACCTGGGTGGCTTAGTTGGTAGAGTGAATCGAGTGAGCGACTCGATGTTGGGGTCCTGAGTTTAAGCCCACGTTGCAGGGGCGAGTCCTTAAAGCTGGTCTAATCAAAATGCGTTGACTGGCAAGAAATTCCACTTCTGCCTACCACAGCTGAACCAACAGATTCAAGAACACACAGAGGCTGGCCTAGAGTACAGAGAAGAGCGGCCCCCTGTCTTCTGGCTGGCCCAGCACCGGAAGCAGGGGTGGCAGAGGATGGCCGACAAGCAAACTCATCTTTTCTACCATTCATCAAGTTCCAGAGGGTGAGAGAACCCCATGAATAACTGTACTCTACTTTCTGCCGCACCGTAATGGCTCAAGGAACATCTTTCTTACTTTGCCTCTGCACACAGAACGAACACAGTCCGTGACCTGTCCGGTCTCGAGCCTGAAGGCGCGGCATCTCCTCAGCTCCTGATCCCACAGTTTGACTGCTCCTCCTTCTTTTGACCTAGTAACAACCCAAACCAAAATAAGCATTTATTAGCTATTCCAAATAATTTTTGAAATAAACAAATACTAAATTATAAGCAGAATAGAAAAAAAAAGGCCCCAATATTAACTTTTTACAGCAATTTTAAGATACACAGTACTACATTCAGTTTAAACCGATTTTACTTCATTTTTCTGACATAAGCATAATCTTACCTAGATCCCACCCCCCTACATAATGTATTCACTTGATTAAGGAAATGTGTAAAAATAATGTGTGATGTTAAAGTGATAATGAAAATGTAAGGCCAGATAATAAGATTACAGATGCTATGCTACAGATGATTATTTTTAATGGCCAAAAGGTAAGCACCTTTCTTCCCGTGATGAAAGCACCCAACTCAGCGGCTGCCCACGAGCGGAGGTGTGCAGAGTATGTGGCGTGTGGGAAACCCTAGCATCAGAGTAATATGGAAAAGACAGAATATAGCCCACTTATGGTTTTTCACTTGGGAGTCTGAAGAATGTAAAATTTTATTTTCTATCTGTGAGATGAACTGCTTATCTTAGGACAAAAACATGCCCATGTACTATAATGGTCTCCTTCATGTAAAAGACAAAAGCTACTGCATTTGTGCTTCATTCCCGGGGCTTCTCTCAGTCCTTTCTGGAAATGTACTGCTTGGACACATAAACACTGCACTTTCACATGAATATGTTGGCAGAAAATCAATTCTAAGTATCTGGCTTCTGGGAGGTTTCCAAAGCACTCAGAAAAAGGCCTTTCCTTAGACTTAAATTTTTGAAGCCCTGTATGACATAATTTTATGTCACAAGTTTGCCTCAAGAAGAAGCAAACAAGGCAGTTTGTTTCCAGCAGCCTCTCATCCTCTGCTGAGGCAGCAAGTGTCCGTCCAGACAAAGAAGGGAGCAGGCAGTCCAGGTGCATCCTGGGTGAGGGCAGAGATTTTCCCACGGGTCCCCTCTGCCCTAGCAAATACACACAGGATACAGACATGACGAAATCAGTTCTCTGTGTGCCTCACTACTACCTCAAAGAAATTCTCACCCTGATTACTGGGGTCTAGGCTTCTATACAGTATGAAAAAAAATTGCAAGAGACTTTAAAGACCAGCATTTAAGAGTCAACAAGAAGGCACATCAGAGACAATAACAGTGAAGCACAGGAGGAAATGCAGAGGGGATATTCTAGAAAGAACTAGAATAATGAACTGCAAACCACAGGCTGAGCCCAACACACAGACACACAGTGAGGCCATGCACAGGAGAAGGACTCACGGCCTTTCCTTGCCACCGGTCACAATAAGGCCATCCCGCAGCGTGGTGTACATGGCAAACACAGGCCCGTTGTGAGCTCTGGCCACGATTCTACACAATATGTGATCTTTCCACACACAGACATCTCCACTGATAGTACCTGTAAACGTCAAGTTATTCTGAAAAGGAGTGGGGAAGGGGGAGATAAACTCATCAAAAGTTCAAATACAGATGAAACAGACACAATTCTCTACCCTAAGTGTGGCCTCCCTCCCACATGGCCCAGTTGGGGGTTGGGGGAAAGCCATGGTCAGGGACCAGAAAACCCTAATGGCTTTGTCAGGGCCTGCTGTGCGCCTCTCCTGCTCGTTCACTGAACTGACCTCAGATTCGTAACCTCTTTTTCACCTGTAAAATGAGGGAGTTCAGGCTCCAGAGTCCCATCCATTTCTAAAATATATCATCCCTTTGGGCTGCTTCCCTTCAGCTGCCCAAGAAATAACTTGAGGTCATTAGTCAACTGAGAGTAAAAGAAAAGTAGGAAGAGGACGTGAAAGTAACTTTTCATCAGATTGGTATTCTGTCACGGAAAGTAAAACTATGTATAGAAATCATGAATAGAGCAAAGCTGTGGGAATTTTTAAGCTTCACTAATTCATGAAGTTATATATGAAATCAATGTTTGCCATGGCTTCTTAAAATAGCAAAGTCAATGTGATACAAAATATGATAAATTTGATAAGGTGCCAAAAGTAAGAGCACTTTAGATCACTCTCAAGATTGCAGTCCTACTTCCTTTATGTGAAGACTGGAGAAATTCTGTATCGTGTGCTATTTTCATCCATTTTAGCTTCACTGTTGGAGCCAATGGTACCAGATCTTTCACCAGAAACAACATGGAAAGAACCAATAGGAAAATTAATTTTGAATTACAACAGAACAAAGGTTTTCTTTAATCTTTCTGAGAATACTATGTGGTTGGTACATTAATTTCCCTACGACAATTTTTTTTAAGTCTTCTCTACCCCCAACGTGCAGCTCGAGCTCCTGACCCCGGGGATCAAGAGTCGCCCGCTCCAGGGACTGAGCCAGCTAGGCGCACCCCCACCACCGATTTGATGCGACTCCAAATTCCTCAGCATTTACGCATTTTCTCTGTGCCTTATATTTAGATAACAATAATTACATTTGTCATCTAGAAGCATCATTAATCTCTGCCTTACCTGCAATTAAAATGTGAATGCTTCAGGTATAGAAACCAGTATTTTACCTCTCTTGCTTTTAGCCCGTTGGCAAAGAGGATGTGCAAAAAGAGCCTAAACTGGACAGAAACCCATCTCGCTATGTAACGAAACACCCTGATCGTACTGTTACTTCAAACCTCCATCGATTATGACTAACATTTTAGTCTTCAAGTTTATTTTCCTGTTGGGCATAGGCAACTGGCTACACAAGAAATTTTACCCAGGAAGAAAATTACACGGACAAATTAAATGCCAGAAGCATTTGAATGTGTGATTTTTTCCTGCTAGATAATGATTACTGGTCTTATGTAATGAAGGCCCAAAATGTTTAACGGAAATCTGACATGGTACAACCAACATTTACAACAGTCTTCTTCTCAAAAACATGTGCTGAAAGTTTCTAAAAGTATGATTTTCTTCATATTACATACCCACATAAACGTGTTAGTAAGGAAATCCACTTAGGTTTTCAATGCACAGAAGGATTTAAAAAGTCTGGGCAGGGTACTGAGTATTAAAGGAAAGAGCTGTGGATTGTGATCCGTCAGCCCAGATGGGGTGGGGGAGGGGCGGGATAGGCTCTCTAGAACATTCTGTGCCGGCCAGGAATTGTGCTCTCCTTCCTCCTCAGAATGAACTGAGTGGAGTGAGCAGCACTGGCCCAGAGCACTTCCAACTATGTGCTAAGCAGCGATTTATGATGATAGAAAGCAAAGGAAATCTTAAACCCCATCACCACCTTAAGCAGTAGAAAATCCCATTTCCTGATTCATCTTTCTGTATTCTGACCAATCTTTAGGATTATGAGGAACAACTAGGAGAACAGAAATTTTAGGAGTTTTAGGGTGACAATGACAAAATTATAGAAGGCTTTTAAGAATGGCAATAGCCTCAGGGCTCAAATGTTGCATTATAATCCTTCACCCTCATTAATTTTCTTTCCCACTCCCTCATTTCTGAAAGTATCAGACTCTGAAAGGGGAAATGTATGCATGACCAGGACACAGGTAATGATTAGTGGGTCACAATGCCATAGAAGGTTATGGTGGCTTATCTATTTAAAATAAGAAAATTGAAAGTAGGGATGCCTGGGTGGTTCAGTCAGTTAAGCGGCTGCCTTCGGCTCTGGTCCTGATCCCTGGGATTGAGTCCCATTTCGGGCTACTTGCTTGATAAGGAGCCTGCTTCTCCCTCTGCCACTCTGCCTGCCTATGCTCACTCGCTCGCTATCTGACAAATAAATAAGTAAAATATTAAAGGAAAGAGAAAATTGAAAGTAGTCCAATTTCTGTAATTCCAAGATACACTAGCACATGCATTTTAAGAGACATACTGCACCAAATGCAACAGCAAGCATGGTCTGCATCCGGGCATCTTCCACTGTGCTCAGGAGCCCTTTTTTGCTAAGAAGAGCCCTTCCTGCCAGTGTCCAGAACTTCACGTGTTTGACTCCCACAGAGACAAACTGGGAATCTGAATCTGGTCGGAATTCGGCCACAAAAATACGTTGGTTGTGACCGGCTCTGCTGGCAATTTTGGTACCTGATTGGAACAACAAAATTAATGAGGTTAGTATAAGATGCTAATTTTTACACAATCAGTTGTTCAAAATATATAGTTCAAAAAACAAATACTTATGAGGCAGCGTGCCCCTTGCACCGCTACCTAGCTGCTACCTAGCAATCACAGGACCTGTGGAAAGAGTCCTTCTGACATAGTTTCTCAAGGGTTGTATTAACGGGAGCTTTATTATCACTGAAGGCCCATGCCAGATTTTAGAAATTACAGCTTACTTTCTTCTGTGTGGCTCTGTGAACTTCACTTTTTATAGCAGCTAGATATAAGCCATAGAAAAGTTTTGTCTAAAGTGTAAGTAATATTACCCTTTTGATGGTCATTGTCACAATATACTTTGTTTCCATCCTTACTAAGACCCTCCATAACCAATCAAATAATGATTGCAAAGAGACTCACATATAGTTTCTTACTGAAAGGAAAGAGCAGTGAATCATATATAGTAGTAATAACTTTCATTGATTTATGTTTTGTGAGCTTCTTTCACTGAGTTTTTAAAATGGAACATACCAAAAGTAACATCAGCTGTGTAGAGGGCTAAAATAAAAAATGGTTTCATCACTAAGGTAAGGCAAATGCTAGAGAATTCATATTACCCTAATATACTTACTGTTTTTGTAAATCACAAAAGAAAAAGAACCCTACCTTCCTGCCATCTCCAAATAGTAACAGTGTGTTCTGGGTCCAGCCCCACAGACAGCAATAGCTTTCCAGTAGCACTGAAGCTGACTGAACACACCCCCTTTGAATGGTAGCATCTCAGTATAGATAAAGTCTGCTTGTTCACTGCATCCCAGATGTGGATGGAAGGAGCGGTAGCTAAATAAAGATAAAATCCAAAAGTTATAATATGCCCACTGCAAATGTTTCCATTTCTATAGCTGATGCATATTTTCTGAAACATGGAAAAGTATGTGCCAAAGTAAGACTGTATACTTAATAAAAAAATAGCTCAAATCTAATACTAAATTCAAAAAAGAAAAAAGAAAAAAAAAAAACTCATAAATACAAAGAGCTGACGGTTGCCAGAGGGGAGGGTTGTGGGGGATGGACAAGAGGGAGTGGGAGATACGAGGCGGCAGAGCCGTGACGGCATTGCACGTGCGGTCACAGATCGCAGCCACGCTCATGGCGAGTGCAGAAGAACGCACACACGTGTCCAGTCATGATACTGGACACCTGAAACTCACCTCACATTGTGTGTCAACTATACCACAATTAAGAAATTGTAATAAAAGTAAAGAGAGAAAAGGAAAGAGGAAGGAAAAGAAAAAAATGCAAAATACTTCTTCAGGCAATAGTTCAAATTGCATTTTTGAGAAAATAACATTGAGACAAGAAAATTAGGCAATCACAAGCTTTAAACTAGTCAAAAATAATGCATGTTTTAGATATGTATTAAATTTTTAAAAAATATTTTGCTTAGTTATTTGACGGGGCGGGGTGGGGGGGGCAGAGAGCATGTGAGAACAAGTGACGGGGGCTGGATAGGGAGAAGCAGGCTCCCTGTGGAGCAGAGAGCCTGATGCAGGGCTTGATGTGGTGCTCAATCCCAGGACCCTGGGACCATGACCTGAGCAGAAGGCAAACACTTAACAGACTTGAGCCACTCAGGCACCCCTAGATATGTGTTAAACCTTTACGTAATTATGTGGAGAAATATACAAATATTGTATAATAATTAAATATCAGATTATATTCAGTTATCTGAATGCTATCTTTGTTACTATTAGTTACTAATGTTATTCCATATCTTATGTCATCTGAAGGAGAGATGAAAAGCAAGCATAAATTGAGAAAGGCAACTGAATAGATCTCAAAACAAAATTTCAGCCATATAGACAGATATTTGGTAAAAAGCTAAGTTCATATTATTTTATAAGACAGTGTAGTTTTTCTAAATAGGATTTTAGGGTAGAAATAAAACTGCTTATTTTTTATTTTTATTTATTTTTCATAATTTTTTTAAAATTAAAAAAAATTTTTTTAGTAGACTCTACACCCAATATGGAGCTTGAACTCATGACCCCAAGATCAAGAATCACATATTCTACTAGTCTGACTAAGCAAGCAGGCACCCTTCTAAAAAAAAGTTTTCTGGGTGTTTTTTTTTTTTAAGATTTTATTTATTTATTTGACAGACAGAGATCACAAGTGGGCAGAGAGAGAGGAGGAGGAAACAGGCTCCCTGCAGAGCAGAGAGCCCAATGCAGGGCTCGATCTCAGGACCCTGGCATTATGACCTGAGCTGAAGGCAGAGGCTTTAACCCACTGAGCCACCCAGCCATCCCTATAAAAAGATTTTAAGTAATCTCTACACCTGCATAGGATGTG
This sequence comes from Neogale vison, assembly GCF_020171115.1. NCBI lineage: Eukaryota > Metazoa > Chordata > Mammalia > Carnivora > Mustelidae > Neogale > Neogale vison. The sequence continues at coordinate 27,576,005 of NC_058103.1, forward strand.
AACTCACAACTCTGAGATCAAGTGTCGCATGTTCCACCAGTCACCCCAAAACTACTAATCTTTCAAAAAATTATATCTGTTGTTATTTATCCTGTGTAGCCCATTTGTGCTGTTTAAAATTTTTTCCCAGCTCTTTGTATTTTCAAAGTCAAAAAGTCAGGGCTTTGTATTTTCTTCATGAACTGTAGCCTACAAAAATGAATAGATAAGTCAATTTGGCAGCTATTTCAGTTCCAGAACATAAGTACTTACATATTTTTTAAAGATTTTATTTATTTAAAGAGAGAGAGAAAGCACAGGAGTGGGAGAAGCAGACTCCCTGCTGAACGGAGAGCCTGACACAGGGCTTGATTGTAGGACCCCAGGATCATGACTTGAGCTGAAGGCAGTTAACTCACATCCACCCAGGTGCCCCAGAACATAAGTACTTTTGGTAAAATAAGCCAAATACTAAAGTGCATTTGTTTCAAATTATATATCTGCTTGTGTTATTGTAAAAATAGAGACATTTTGGTTTCCAAAGAAAACATTCTGATAAATTTAGACTGTATTGTATACCACTTAAAATTTATAGTATACAGTGATAAATCTGACAGTTTTTCAAAGTAATTCAAATCTACTAACCCAGGGATCTAAGATCATTAAATAAAAACTGTTCAAAGATTTATGCAACTGTAAGTAATCAAAACTGCAGACTTGGGTGCCTAGGTGGCTCAGTGGGTTAAAGCCTCTGCCTTTGGCTCAGGACATGATCTCAGGGTCCTGGGATCCAGCCCCGCATCGGGCTCTCTGCTCAGCGGGGAGCCTGCTTCTCCCTCTTTCTCTCTCTGCCTGCCTCTCTGCCTACTTGTGATCTCTCTCTCTCTCAAATAAATAAAATCTTAAAAAAAAAAACAAAACAAACTGCAGACTTTAAAGTGTACCATATAGGGGCACCTGGGTGGCTCAATCAGTTAAGCATCCGGTTCTTGATTTCAGCTTGGGTCATGATCTCAGGGTCGTGCCAGGCTCCACACTCAGCGTGGAGTCAGTTTGGAACCCTCTCCCTCCAGCCCTCCCCCTGCTTATGCACATGCACTCCCTCTCTCAAATAAACTAAAGAACAGTTTACCATGTAATAAAATAGGGTATTTATGTGTGAAAACTGAACATAATAAACTTAAGTACTGGACTAAAACTAGAATGTTCTTATTCAGTAGAAGTCAATGGATATGAAGGACGGGCAAACTTAAGTATAGCAGCATCAACAGTAGCCTCGGAAACTATGGAAAGAGACCAGATATCCACCGACTGATGAATGGATAAAGACGACGTGGTATATATACACAATGGAATATAACTCAGTCATCAGAAAGAACGAAATCTTGCCATATGCAATGCTGTGGATGGAGCTAAAGAGTATTACGCTTAGCAAAATGTCCGAGAAAGACAAATAATCCCATGATTTTATTCCTATGTGGAATTTAAGAAATAGAACAGATGAACATTTGGGAAGGGGGATAAAGAGGGAAGCAAATCATAATAGACTCTTAATGACAGAGAACAAACTGAGGGTTGATGGATGGGGGTCGGGTGGGGGATGGGCTAGATGGATGAGGAGTTTTAAGGAGCACGCTTGTTGGGATGAGCACTGGGTGTTGTATGTTAGTAATGAATCAGTAAATTCTAAAACCGGGGCGCCTGGGTGGCTCAGTGGATTGAGCCGCTGCCTTCGGCTCAGGTAGTGATCTAGAGGTCCTGGGATCGAGTCCCACATCGGGCTCTCTGCTCAGCAGGGAGCCTGCTTCCTCCTCTCTCTCTGCCTGCCTCTCTGCCGACTTGTAATCTCTCTCTGTTGAATAAATAAATAAAATCTTTATTAAAAAAAATAAATTCTCCTAAAACCAATATTATACTGTATGTTAACTAGCATTTAAATAAAAATTTGAAAAAGAAAGTAAATATATACTAGATCAGTCTATAATTTTTTGCCAATAATAAATATTATATAGGTCTTCTATAACATAAAACATTTTTACATGTTCACAAAAAGCACCTCTCAGCAATCCATGTACTTTATCTGCCTAAATGTGAGGAGGTAGATAATGGATTTCAAGGAACATCAGTTTTGTCTCCAAATTCCATATCTCACAAATGACAAGGACTTTCATTTATCTATAGTTTAGATAGCAAATAATCTTAATTACTGAGCTTTTCAAGCTTTCCAAGAAAGTTAAATGAAATGGTAAGGAGTATATATCTGAAACCTGTGTTTTAAAACATACAGTACGAACATGGCATAGGATTACGACATATTCAGACTGTTCTGAACTTGTATCAGTAACAGGATCTAAGATTTAAGTCACTACAAATTTTCAAGGCCTAACTTACTGAAGAAAGATTAAATTATGTTCATTAAGTACATTTTATTTTCTCCTATGATTCAAAAATGGTCATTTATGATACCGGAGTAACACAGATCGTGCTCTCACTGCCCCCCTTCCTACACGCTACCAGCTAATGTCTATCATGGGCCAGGCGTGTTACAGGGAACACATCTAGGCCCCACTTCTAGGCAGATGTGTCTTCCCATGAAGTCAGTCAAGCCCTAAGTCACACACACCTCAGAGCTGGCAGAGCCAACAGAGATGTGCTGTCCTCAGAATCCATTCTGTTCTTGGCTTCTTCCATTACATTAAGTTATCCCTGGAAAATCAATCCCACTTTTTTTTTTTTTTTTAAGATTGTTTATTTGAGAGGGAGAGGGAAAACAAGTGGTGGAAGGAGAGAGGGGAAAAAAAGAAGCAGACTCCCACAGAGCAGGGAGCCTAATGTGGCGCTTGATCCCAGGGTCCCAGGATCATGACCTGAGCTGAAGGGAGATAACCAAACAACTGAGCCACCCAGGCGCCCCTCCCACTGACTTTTTATAAGCATTCCTAAACTGTCAGTCTCTAGAACAGAAATGCCTATAACGGTCTGTTTCAATTACTAACTGGATCTCATAAGAATCAACGTTTTAAAGGATATTTTAACATGAGCCATTAAGTGCACCAACTGTAGTTCTTTCTTCAGTTTCTTTCTTTCTTTCTTTCTTTTTTTTAAAGATTTTATTTGTTTATTTGACAGAGATCCCAAGTAGGCAGAGAGAGAGGGGGAAGCAGGCTCTCCACCAAGCAGAGAGCCCAAGCAGGGCTCAATCCCAGGATCGTCATGATCCCTAGGATCATGACCTGAGCCGAAGGCAGGGGCTTTAACCCACTGAGGCACCCAGGTGCCCCTTTTCTTCAGTTTCTGTAGTGGTCAGCTCCTTGCTGCATACCCATCATTCATTACCCCCTTCCTTCTTCACAAAACTATACTTCTCTGCAGGAATCCAGTCCCCCCATACGGAGAGCAAGTGACTCAGGGAAAAGACACAGTTTGCTCAGTTGATTAGTCTAATGCCCTTGTAATAAGCTCCCCTATACCCCAACCCCTCATGCTGCCTCCCCCACTCCCCACCTCCAACAGAGTGATTGAGTTCAGTAACCCAGATTTAGCCCATCAGCACATGGTATTCCCCAGGTGTCCTCTTAGTACAGGGTTTGCTTTGGGTCTTAAATGGACTCAATCAGACTAAAAGGAAGGAACCATGAATTTTTAGCTCATAGTTGTGAAAAGGGTTTTTATCCTTTTTTCCACTAAATGCAAGCAAAGAAGCATGTAATTCTAACTGGCACTGGCAGCCCTTTTCTGACCACAAATGCAACCAAACTTAGGGCTAATAAATTTCCTTATTTTCTGTCACAGAGGGCACTTGGAAGAGCACTAAGGTCACTTAATGGACAATTGCCTATTGTGACAAGTGGTAACTATGATGGGGGTTGGAGGGAGGTGCGGAGAATTCTCTTTGAATCCCCTTAAGGATCAAATGTCAAATTCTTAGCGCTGCCTTAGGTACGCTGAAAAAACTTTGTCAGACAAAAGCTGTCCCTTTTGTGTCTACCCAGAAGACATCTATTCAAGTTTGGTAATTACACCACATATTTTCTAATGTATATTTACTCTCACACATTCCAAAGTGATAATTTCAAAATTTTACCCCCCACCTTCTTACCACCTCCTCACTCTCAGCTATCGAAATGAAGAAAATAGAGCTTCCTTATTCCCCAACCCCCAAACCCACCAGTCTTCTTGCCTTCCCTTCAATCCTTATGTCTGTAAATAATTTCTTCCTGCCCAACTCTTTCTCCAGAAGTATTCTCCCATCTCACTGAGCCAGTGGCTCAAGCAAAAAATAAACAGCTTTGGTTCCTCGCCTTCTATGCCTTCACAACCAATTCTTCAGAAAGTACCACTGGCTTTAATTCCAAAACACATCTCATCTTTGTCTAATTCTTTCCATTTTTATTCCTACCACCCCAATTAAAAATGTATTTTGCTTTGACAACTATAGTATCTTCCTAACTTTCTGATTCTCTCTCTTTCCCCTCTACATCCTTAATAGTGCAGAGCGATTTTCTCAAAATTTAAATGAGATCACCTCCCTCCCTTGCTTCACAGTCTCCATGATGGATTCTGCACTTAGCAGGTTTCCAAACTCCTCTCCATGATCTGCAAAGCCCAGTGCAACTTATTCCTACCCCTTTCTCCAAGTGCATCTCAGAGGCCTTACTCCAAACTAACCTTCCTGTTTCTTGATTTAGCTTTATGGCCTGCACAGGAAAAGAGTTAACATAAAGAAGCCTGAAGTTACTATCATTAGAAGGGCCTGCTTGCAAGTGTGTAGAGACCTGACTTTTGAAATGGTCCCTATATTGATTTAAGGCTGTTTTATCTACAGGGGGTCCTGAACACCTGCTTTCTTCTGGGTATTTCAGTAGTTGTGGCTGGTCTGTGCCTATGTGACCAGCCCCCAGTATAAAGCCTAGACTTTAACGCTGGAGTGGGCTTTCCTGGACAAAACCCTGCTCCCATGTTGCTGCATCTGCTGCTGGTAAAGCAGATTTGTGTGTGACCTCGGGGGAAGGGTGGTGAGGGAGACAGAGAAAGCCTGTGCCCAAAGCCTCTAGACTCTGTTGTGTCTTTTCCCCTCGCTGATTACTATAAGAAACTAAAGCCCTAACTACCTCTGGGCCCTATAATTCCTGCTAGTGAATCACTGAATGTATGGGTGGTCTTGGGACCCCCAAACCAGGCCTCAGCCTGGAGTCCCCAATTAATCCCTTGGCTATCTTTTTTTTTTTTTTTTTTTTTAAATCATTCTTGGCCTAGCTGAATGTTACCACCTCAGAAAACAAACATTTGGGCGCCTGGGTGGTTCAGTGGGTTAAGCCTTGTCTTCAGCACAGGTCATGATCTCAGGGTCCTGGGGTTGAGGCCCACATCAGGCTCTCTGCCTTCCCTGCCTCTCTGCCTACTTGTGATTTCTCTGTCAAATAAATAAATAAATAAATCTTTAAAAAAAACAAACAAAAAAAACCGAACATCTTGTTTTACTGGCATCATCTTGTTTTTAGCATATTACCACCTCAGATCATGTTAGTTTTAAAAGTTTACTTATTTATTGCCTGTCTCCTTGTGGAGCTGATGTCTGTAAACTTTCTCTATATAGGGTTAGAGACAGAATTAAAGATACTGTGCAGGTACTTGTGTAATAAGAAAAAACAAATTTCCATAAAATTTTTATTGATGAAATTCATGTGTAAAATGAATGCAGATCTAATGGAAGAATAAAATTCTTTTTGGAGATAACATGTCACTTAAGTGAGGTTCAAAGTCAGAGTTATTTATCATTAAAATCAATTGTGGGGGTGCCTGGCTGCCTCCAACTCAGGTCATGATCTCAGAGTCCTGGGATTAGCACCCCCCCCCCTTAATCAGCAGGGAGCCTGCTTCTCCCTCTCACTCTGCCCTTTCCCCTGCTTGTGTTCCCTCTCTCACTTTCTCTGTCAAATAAATAAAATCTTAAAAATAATCAATTGCAAATATTCACCTGTAGTAATTTTACACATTTCAACCTTGAAAATGTCTTATGTAGATAGTTATTGAGAAATTTCAATATTAACTCATAAGCACATGATCTTAACTGAGCATATGAATCATTTGGAAAGTTGAGAGCATTCTGTTAGGGTCTTGTCTTGATTATCTGGCTTTAAGCTTTTATTACATTGTAGAATAATCACCATTAACTGAAGGTTGGGTGGATGTTCTTCAGTTTCAGTTAAACCAATTTTTGAAATATGGGGATTTTCTTTGTATTTGTATCAAGATCTGAGAAGTTCTATTGGAACTGTATTTGAGACCAGAAAATACAGTTGCTGCAAATGGGACTCTCACTTCCTGTTCTAATGTTTGACAGTATGAGAAGCATATCATGCAGGTTGGCATGACTTGCGAGTACAGCATTCCTGTAGGTATAAGTTTCACTGTAATTGTTAACTGCAGGTTGTTACTGTGACTGTAGTTTCCTTGTAAATTCAGGTGGAATTCATTAAGAAACATGATCAAGTCTGTAGCAAAAACTAATTTCCAAGGTCATTCGGTTTTCCATAATAGAGACAAACAACACTACTTTTCTCATTCAGAAAAATTTCAGTCTTGGCTCTGAGCTCCAGAAATTGCAATAATGACTACTGCTAAACCACTGAACTGCTGTGGATAGGACAAATCAGGATATTCAGCTTCTACTTCTAACAAAAATTCATGGAACTGACAAGGGTTAACTCTACGAGAACAAAGGACAGTAACTGTTGACTCTCAATGACAAACCAAGGTTGTCAATAACACATGATACATTGAAAGGTTTTCCACAAACCACCTGACGAATAGCGCAATGAATAACCATAAGCTTTAAACACCTGAAACTTTGGGGCACCTGGGTGGCTCAGTGGGTTAAAGCCTCTGCCTTCAGCTCAGGTCATGATCTCAGAGTCCTGAGATCAAGCCCCACATTGGGCTCTCTGCTCAGTGGGGAGCCTGCTTCCTCCTCTCTTTCTCTGCCTGCCTCTCTGCCTACTTGTGATCTCTGTCTGTCAAATAAATAAATAAAATCTTTTAAAAAAACCAAAAACCTGAAACTTTCACCAGCTTTGTACACTTAACCAACTATCCCTTTCTCTGCTCCAGCTGCACATATATTTTTATAATCAGTTACCAAGTATCTTAGCAGATTCCACTTCAGATTGTCCTAAATTAATGTTTTCTTTACTTCTCTGACAATATTATCTTTTGTAGTTGTCCCATGGAGACTATTCTTAGAGGCCAACTCTTCGGTCACTTCTAAGTTAGCACTGATTCCTCAAGCAAGCAACTGACAACATTTGTCAATCCATCAAGAGCCAAGGGAAACCAGAATTATTTGCCTTTTTGAGGATCTTGCTTTTAATGGACTACTGAGGCTGTTCCCAATGTCCTCAACTCTCTTCGCAACAGTTTTTGCCAAAAAGCTAATAGTTTTAAACAACTTTATTTTCTCTGGACAGATGTTTGCTGCAATCAAACATAATTTAATTGACTCACAGTCAGTAAACAGCTTCTCTTGACTAACATGTGCCATTTAGAAGCTTTGGTTGCAGGCTCATTTAATGTTTTATTTTTGTGAAGAAATTCTGTTGTGATGAGATACTCTCATATTCTTTAAAATCTTCTAGTTTTTCTGACTGTTGGTTTCCTGTGAGCTGGGAATACTGTGATAAAGTTTCATGTGAAAATGTTACCATATATTATATTCTTTTAGCCCAGCTCTAGTGTCACTGCAGGATAAACACAGTATTTTACCAGGTAACTTGATAACAACATAATCCACATCTCACTGTGCCTTAGAAGTGTGACCTTCAAATTCCCCTTTCCTTTTTTGCCTTGTTTTGATGGATATACACTGGTTAAATAACAAAATTCAATGTTGTGGTATAGCTCGCAACTTGCCACGTTATAAGGGCATCGCTGCACTCAGAAATATTAATATTAATATTATATTATATTAATATTAAATATTAATATTTCCAAGTATTGCCAAGCAGCAATGCGAAGCGACAAGAGGCAGTCAAGTGTGGTTTCTGGTGCAGCTATTCCACGCCGATGAGCACAGACACTGCCACAAACCAGACACAAATGAATGAGCCTGGCTCTGTCCAACAAAGTTTAGCTATGGATACTGAAATTTGAATTTCATGTAGTTTTCATGTGCTGTGAATTTTTTTTTTTTTCCCAACTGTCTAGCTTAGTAAAAACTATACTTAGCTCATGGGCTATTCAAAAACAAGTAATGGGCCAGATTAGGTTCCAGGGCTGTAGTTTGCCAACCCCTGCTCTTGAATGTAACCGAGAGAGAGCAGAAACATTGCCTGTTGGGTTGGATAAATTTGTAGTTTAATAGTCAAATCACAAAATCATGCTTTATCCTGGAGGAGAGGGAAGTAGATGCACATTATGGGGAAATATTTTTGTATCAAGCTGCTATTTTTATTATATTATGTAAACGGAAAATTGAGTAGAAAAAGCCTAGTGAATACCTAAAAACAATGGACACTTTACCTAGTAGCTTTTTAGAGTCACAAAGCTATGGTCAAGATCAATAATAGAAAGTTATTCTTAAATCTTATGATCTGTTGATCTAATATGTGCAATAATTGGAGTTATTAATAAAAATAATTAAAATTTTACTTCTGGGCAATACAATCTATTGAGTCATATTTAAGATTCATTTTTGTTTCCACCTGCACTCTTAGCAGCTGTTTGATATTGGCAGTTTAATGCCCACCAGGAAAAGTTAAGACATGTGAAGTGTTTACAGTGGTGCTGGCAAACTAAAAAGGTCAAAATAAACTGGTTTTAAAAATAAACAAGTCTTATTGTTATTGCAGATAGGGTTCAGTACCATGACATTAAAATGATATATTTTTCATTAAAAGAATCCAAAATAGGCTCAAGTACTGAATTACTCTATAAAAATTTGTACTAAACAACAACAAAAAATTTGTACTAAACAATATAACTACAACAGAAAATGATGAATTTTCCTTACCTGACATGTCTGCTAAATCACCTACAATGGAAAGCAGCAGAAAAATAATTATCCATAAATAACTTAAAAGCAAAATTTATAAAAATTCAATTATCACAAAATAATTTACACAACATAAATCATAAAGCATTATATGCAAAATGAATTTTATTATGTTGCACTGAGTAAACTGTAACTGAGGCCATTCATTTCAATTATACATATTTATTTACATTTAACGTATATGACCATTTAATCTCTGGATACATCTTAGATTACAAAATGCTCTGTTAAAAGACTGAAGTTTTAATGTATCTCTCCTTGGCCCTGAGAGTCCAAGATTCTAGCTAAGGGGAAAAAAAAATTTTGAATGTAACTGGCTAAAATACCACAAAGCAAGTATTTCCCTTATGACCTATACAATTTTTAACCAAGAGAGCCATAAACATTTTAGACAGTGTTTTGTGTTTTGCAGGTATCATACAAGCTTGGCAGGCAAAGTAACTACTCATTCAATTTTCTTTGGGGTCAGAAGAGAAAAAGTTTCTCACTCTTTGGTCTTAAGTCTATCTTATACTTCATTAGCCATCAGTAAAAAAAAAAAAAAGAAAAAAGAAAATGTATCTATTCTGTGGAAGGGTACAGTGGGGCAAGAAACAGGGTTGCACATATGATCTAAAATTCACTTCTGTACTGCCTGCACTCTGACTTGAAAGGACAGACATGGGGAGATAATTAGCCATTCACATTTCCCTACAGTGCTACCTTTCAAAACAAAAGGAACATGTACAAATACTGAATCATTAAGTTGTGCACCTGAAACTAACATAATGTTAGATGTCAATTATATCTCAATAAAAAGGGGGAAAAGAAAAGAGGGCCAAATTTCATGAAAGATTGTATTTGTGACTACAACATTTCTTAATCAAAAGAGAAAACCATAGCACTAATATATTAAGCAAAGCTGCTTAAAAAGGGGAAAGGAGGGGAAAGAAAAGAAGGAGCAAAGCTGGAAAATGGAAGAACCATATCTTCTAGTATTCTATTCACACTATGCAAATTCCATTAATGCAGAGATTTTTATATCCCCCACACAGAAAAATACCTTGTGCATGGTATATGCTCAGTAAGTTTGTTGAATCAATGAATTTAGCTCAATAAAAATTAACTGAATAACTAGATGCGAAGAGGTGCGATACTAGGCTTTCATGACCCAAATGGTAACATGATCTTATTTTCTGTGCAGAATAAAGTACTCTGTGCAGAGTAAAAATAAGACTTGAATTTTTAAAAATTTAGTGCAAAAAGGGCCTAGACTCAAAGATTAGAATCCTTTGTATGTAAAGCATGAAGTATCAGTCTACTTCTTGTTAAAAATAGAAAAATTTACAGAAAGGAGGAATACTAAAGTGGTGTAGCTGTAGAACTAAGCAACCCACTGATCAAGCTGCTAACTGATCAATTTAGTACCTGTATGAAAAAGAAGATATTAAAAGCACAAATTATCCCATCCAAAAGAAAAAGACCTGGAAAGCTGGTTTAGCAACTGAGGCCCACCAAGATCCAACAATCCCAATGACATCAGTCATTTTTACAAAGTACACCAGAGTATAAAATTCTGATTGACCAAATCTATTATGTAGTATTCATAGTGATCAATGATTGGTAGATATGTTCTAAACAGACTTGCTATCTTCTCATCGTTTTGCTTGCAGAATGATATCCTTTGAGTTTTTTAAAGAGTTAAAAGAAGACAGCAAGACAAGTGGTTTTAAAACAGCTGACAACTTAGATCAATGCCAAAGACAAGAGAAAAGGAGGGAGGATTTACCAACATGGTCACATGGCTTCTCTCTCCTTTCTAGCTCAACCCCAGCTACCCCAGACATCGTGGCCCTGTCAGTCTAGTTCCTTCTTGGCTCCCCTTATTTACCACTTTCACCTCAAATTCTTCCTTTCTGCTTACTATGTTATATTACGCCTTTTTGCTGATCAGAAATTTCTATTAAAGGACTAAATCCAACTATGTCAATCACCATAAAATAGTTTATTAATTCTGAACTGTCTGCACCAACTGAGATAACCAAAGTAAGAGGAAGGTACCTGGAAGCAAATAATATGGTAAAACTGGGTGTGTGTTTTATATATAAATAGTAGTTTTGAACAATACACAATAAATTTTACTTTTTTTCCCCCTAGGATATTGAATTAATTTGAATAATACAATTACTTAAAGTTGTTTCTTTTTAAAATATAGAAACATACCTACTTGGCCAGTTGCCACTATGTTGATAAATTTGGGATGCTGATTTACAGTGAGGCACAGTATATCATCATTATGTTCCTGATAAAAACTCTGAGTCCCTATTAAAAAAAGAATTTGAGAATTAAAACTGAAAATTTAAGGTTTAACAGCCTAATGCATTTATCCAGAACAATGAACTGCTCTGTTTAACGTACTTAATACATATTTTTCAACACTGAATATGTGCACATCATCATAAAGACAGAAATATGATTCAGAAGTCTTTAATTGGATGGAGTCCTGAAAGGCATAAACCATGTAACACAAGGCTAAAGACATTAAGTGCCAAAAGAGTGTTAAAGATCCAAAGGCTATGGGAATTATTCTTATTGTGGGCATATGGCACTCTTGGACTGACATGACACAATTTGTAAATGTGAAGGTGGGTGGGGAAGGGCATTTCAGGTACAGAAATACTTTAAGGAAAGGTACAAAGACCAGAAAGTATTAACTATGCATATATATGGCTCATTTGGTTGAAGTGTAAGGTCAAGAAGAAATCTGAGAAATGTGGCTGGAAGGGCAAATTGGAAATAGAATGATAGAGGACTTTGAATGCCAGGCTATGAGTTTTGTATTTATTCTGTAGTCAGTGGTACTCAAGAACTTTGATCAAAGAAGTCATGTGATTTATCTAGTAGCACTGATAGTGAAGAGACCTTAGACATGATCATAAATAAAGGTAGACAGGACATCGGACATTATGTCCTTAGACAGGACATAATAAAGGTAGGTTTGTGTAAGTACAGTGGAGAGGTGGGAAATGAGGTCAGGATGATAGGTTGTAGGTCAGGTCCAGATTACAGAGAGCCATCAACCCGAGGTCCTCCAAAAAGCAAAGCAATAAAAAAAAAAAAAAGTATATATACACACACACACACACAGGTGCATACATATTCACATACATATATATATATGTATGTGTGTGTGTATATATATATACATATTTATATATATATATGAATGACATTTACCAAGTCTAATAGTTTAAAACTTCTCTTCAAAGTGAAATGTACTTCATATTTCCCAGGGCTGAGAGTTGAGTGACAACAAACCAGCAATTATATGTGCTGTTGGCTAAGTTTGAAGAAGATCAGCTAATAGATCAAAACTCCTTGGACTAGAAACAGAGCAATGTACCCCAAACTGGAAAGGACAAATAATGACAAGTGGAGAGATGCCTAGCCTCCCTTCTGTTCTTTCTCTCTCCCTCCACTCCATCAATAAAAAAGTGATTAATTACAAATCAGAAAATTAAAAATAAAGAAAATTATCAGTATAAACATGAAATTGTATTTACATTTTCCTTTCTAGACCATCTTTTCTTATTCTCTATTCTCCTTGATTGATATGTGAAGCCTCAAAGAGGATCATCCAAGTATTTTTTAAGTGACCCAAATTATTAAACTGAAAATCAACACTGATTTCTGCATGATCTTAGTGAATCCTTTTCCTTAGGAAACCAAAATAGGACTATCATATTAATGATTAATACAGAATAGGCATGAGGGTTTAAGACTCACATAATCCATTTTTTTACTTCTTCAGAGTGAAGCTATCAGAGGAAAAAGCCAGAAATGTTTGAACTAAATAATCTCTATTTTTACTTCCAACTTTAGACTTTATGAAGTTTATAATTACATATAAGAAAACAATTCAAAATTAAATAGTGAATGTCACTAGTAGGATTATACATCATTGGTCAATAAATGATAAGAGAATGTTATTTGCTTTTCAACAATCCAATCGGTTAAATAAACAACAAGAAGTATTTTCTCACTATGAATCAAACAAAGCATCATCACAGAAGAGCCACAGGGGAACAACTTTCTTAGTATCTTCCTTGGCTTTTCAAGTCCTCAGTCAAAACACTGCTCACTTCACTCTATGCCCCAGCAATCACTCCCTGAACATGCTACTTTTAATCACTACCTAGAAAAGATAACCACTAAGCCATCCATTTTCATGCTAAGGTTTGGCAGAAATAAAGTTACAAATGGTTTCATTAAAAAACATGGTTTCAATGTACAGTAAACCTTCACTTCTAATAGAGAGCCATGAGTACTTTGCATTATGATGTCTTTTTCTGCTGTGCTATATGTTCTTAAGACTGTAAAGTTGGTTATTTGAAATATTACTGGAAAATTCAATAGTATAAAAGACATTCTGGACTTAAGCGATTTAATTATTTATAGCTTTAACAAAGAAATGTAAGACTATAAATAACAAAATTCCAAAGTAAAAAACAGTGGGAGATGGAGAATCAGAGATTCCTACCTGTAGCTACATTGTGCAGAATTCCAACGGATGCAGTGTGATAAATTATATCATCACCGTCATTTAGATAGTGAACATTATTCCTACAGTCTCTTCCTCGATAGCCAAAAACAAGCTCCAACACAAGGTCCTATAACAGCAATAAAACCATTTTACAATTCCTTATCTCTAAAAGTTCACCATTATTTTTATACATAGTACTGGTATCTTCAGTCAAAATGGGGGATGTGTTTTGATGTTTTACAAACTTTGAACACAAAATTAAGGAGACAAACTTCTCCATAATGTGCACTGGGCAGCTGAAACACACACACTATACTTTTCTACAGAGTTATAAAAATGGAAAAGAGAATCACAAGGTCATTTGGCTTCAAGAATGTCAGTTGTTGAGAGTTCATGTGTTGCGGAGTCCTGGATGGCTCAGATGGCTTAGCATCTGCCTTCAGCTCAGGTCATTATCCCTGGGTCCCGGGACTGAGCCCCATGTCGGGGGTCCCAGCTCAGCTGGGAGTCTGCTTCTGCCTTTCTCACTGTTTGCGCTCTTTCTCTCAAATGAATAAATAAAACCTTTAAAAAAAAAAAAAAGCTTATGTGTTAAACACTAAGATACTTCTTGTGTCCAAAGAAGAATTATTTTGATTTGCATTATTATTAAAAATATGTAATCTGGGGGCGCCTGGGTGGCTCAGTGGATTAAGCCTCTGCCTTCGGCTCAGGTCATGATCTCAGGGTCCTGGGATCAAGCCCCACATTGGGCTCTCTGCTCAGCAGGGAGCCTGCATCTCCCTCTCTGCCTGCCTCTCTGCCTACTTGTGATTTCTCTCTCTGTCAAATAAATAAAATAAAATCCTAAAAAAAAATTTAAAAATTTAAAAAAATTTTTTAAAAATGTAATCTGCATATATAACTCAGGATACATTACGCCCAAGTGCTGTACATTTGAGAAGCCAAAAAGTGCATCAGTGTTGGTACAGAAAACTAAGTATATCATCTCTGATAACTCACACTGAAATTCTAGCAGGTAATTCTGCCGCTGAAAGTGTTCCTTTTCTCTGACCTTATGGGCTTCCCGGGGTAATGAATACAACAATCACTGTCCCACAGATTAAGGCCTCATTTTTTACCTGATTTAGCATTTTGCTTGTGGCTGCTGATGCGAGAAATAAGTGCCTGGAAGAACTTTCTTGTTCAATTATTAAGGTAAGTTTCTTTGTTTGAAAGTAGAGCCTTCATTGAACTCTATGGTGAACAGATCTCATGGGGTGTAAACTTTGACTTATAAATTCAAACCACTAAGCATAAGATACTACCAAGGGACCTGCACTCTATAAGCCATAGATCTTCACATGTTTATATTTATAGGTTGTCTGAGAGTTCAATTCAATTTAGTATTATTCACAGAAAACTAAAAAAAAAAAAAAAAAAAAAAAAAAGACTAGTACAAAATAAAAAGAAACAAAGGCTATCAATCCAAAATTCAGACTTGACAATTAAGCTATCAGAATTTTATGACTGAACAAAAAAGATCACTCAGGGGCAACTGTCTGGCTCAGTCGGTAGAGCATGTGACTCCATCTTAGGGTTCAAGTCCCACATGGCTATACAGATTACTTAAAAACAAAATCTTAAATGATTCAGTATGTTTATTTTCATAAAACCTAATGACAAGATTTGGGTGTCTTAGATGAAGGGAATGGAATGAATTCTGAATCCATCTTAAAGCAGAACACGGGGAGGGGGTTCTCCTTACCTCTATTGGTCTCTTTTTCTTGCCAACATTGTTTGTCTGGAGTTTTTCTGGCCTTGGTGGGGCTCTGCTCACAGGGGGCCTGAAATAGGAAAGTGGGAATGAGGAAAGGCATCTATCATTGGGCGCCTTCACTGAGCATCCCTCACCTGCCCACTGGATAGAGATGTCTGACACACCTTCATAAAAATGAACCCAATCTGTGTTTCTCACTAGACCGTGCTCTTTATCTTGATATCTTCTAAAGCCAGAAGGTAGAAAGAAGACATTAGAACTTTTTTCATTTTAACTTCTTTGGTGTATGTTTCATAATGTAAATAACACATTAGCACAACAGCAGACTGTTGATAGATAAATATACAAATGTTAATTTAACATACTCAGAAACTTCTTGATGGGGTGCATTGTTACAAAGCCTGGACTACTGCTCTAAAAGGTCTACCACAGTATCTTGCACATGGCAGGTATTCAATACATTCTTCTTGAATTTGGAAAATACTTCTATGAACTTTCTATACTGTTGGCAACATAAATTATGTCTGAATTCAAATTTGTACTCATGACTTGCTCCTCTAGGCCCTTTATCTTCCCTTCTCCTGAAGTCTCTAGTGAAGTCAAGTCAAGCAAATATTTTACAGTTACATAGCATTATGAACACTCTGTAAAAGGTAATTATATTACTTACTATTGCCTTCAACTCCTCCTCTTCTTCTCTATTCTATTTACTAAACATTCATCAACTTCACCTAGAGAATAGCTCTCAAGTCTAACCTCCTCTTCTGTTTCCACTACCAGTTCAGAATCTATTTATAATGTCCCATTAGGCATACAGAGTTCCCATTTTGAATCATTTAAATGAGGAGGCTCTAAAATGCCTAGGAATAAGCTCAACCAAACAGGTGACAGACTCTGAAAACTATAAAACACTGATGAGAGAAACTGAAGATGACAAAAACAAGTGGAAAGACATTCCATATTCATGGAAAGTATTAATATCGTTAAAATGTCCACACTACCCAAAGCAATCCAGAGATTCAATGCAATTCCTACCAAATACCAACAGCACTTTCCACAAAACTAGAATAATACTAAAATTTGTATGGAAACACAGAAGACCCCAAATTAGCCAAAGCAATCTTGAGAAAGAAAAACAAACCTGGAGGTATCACAATTACAGATTTCAAGCTATATTATAAAGATATAGTAATCAAAACAATAGGGTACTGGCACAAAAACAGACACCTAGATCAACGGGACAGGATAAAGAACCCAGAAATAAACCTATGGTTATATAGTCAATTAATCTATAACAAAGGAGACAAGAATATACAATGGAGGAAAAGACAGTTTTTCAATCAATGATGCTGGGGAATCTAGCCAGTTACATGTAAAAGAACTGGACCAATTTTCAACCAATGCTTTGCCACGAATCCTAGCAACATTTTTCTAGGTATGTCTCCTAAGGCAAGGGAAACAAAAGCAAAAATAAACTTTGGGACTACACCAAAATAAAAGGCTTTTGCATAGCAAAAGGAACCATCTACAAAACAAAAGACAACTTACTGAATGGAAGAAGGCATTTGCAAATGATATATCTGACAAGGGGTTAATATCTAAAATATATAGTTTATGCAACTCAATACCAAAAATAAAAACAAAAAACAAAAAATCCAATGAAAAGACAGAGGCCCTGAATAAACATTTTTCCAAACACGACATATAGATGGCCAATAGACACATAAAAAAATGTCCAACATCACTAATCAGTAGGCAAATACAAATCAAAACCCCAGTAAGACATCACCTTATACTGTTAGAATGGCTCAAGTGAAAAAGACAAGAAATAATAAATGTTGGTGAGGATACGGAAAAAAAGGAATCCTTGGATACTGTTGATAGAAATGTAAAATGAGTACAGGCACTTGGGGAGAGAGTTCGGAGGGTCCTCAAAGAACTAAAAATAGAAATACCATACAATCCAACAATTCCACTATTGCATATTTAATGCCCTCTAAAAATAAATACAATAATTCAAAAAGATAGATGAACCCCTATATTTACTATAGCATTGTTTACGATAGCCAAGATATGGAAGCAACCTGTGTCCAGTAATAGACAACTGGATAAGGAACATACACACAACTGTTACACGGCCATTAAAAATGATGAGATCTCACCATTTGTGACAGTGCAGACAGACCTAGAGGGTATTACACTAAGTGAAATAAGTCAGACTAAGAAAGAAAAATACCATATGATTTTCACTCATGTGTGGAATATTTAAAAAAACGAGTCAACGAACAAAATGAAGAATCAGACCTATAAATAAGAGAACAAACTGATGGTTGCCAGAGAGGAGGGGTAGGGATGGGCAAAATAGGTAAAGGGTAATGGGTGATACAGATTTCTAGTTATGGAATAAGTGACAGTAACAAAAGACATAACATAAGGAATATAGCAAATGATATTATAATAGCATTGTATGGGGACAGATGGTAACTATACTTGTAGTGAGCAAGGGGAGACTTTTCTCCTAAAATCTTTTAATTAAAAAAAACCCACCTCATTTGGTTTATTTTTTATCTCAGGTAACCATTAATGAAATGTTTAATCACCTGAACACTGAATCTAAATCAATCATGCTATCAATTCCCACTTCCAAATTTTAAGTTAATATTCAATTTGTAAAAACTAAAACAGAAAATGACATGAAATGAGTTTGCCGTGGGAAAAAGAATCCAATGTGTGATTAAGTGTATAAAATTAAATGATAAAAGCATATTTGCATTTTCACAAGGATTTCCAGGTTACACAACTATTAAAGTAAATGAAGTGCTTAATCTTGAATACGCAGTATAAAAGAAGTGAATACATTCATACATGATATGAAGTAGTATATAGAAGCAAATAACCATGACTGATGACATAAAAATTATATGGACTTATAAGAATATATAAAGAACTCTTTAAATTATTATAGAAAGTTTGGTTTCAAAACTTTTTTATACATTTTAATGTTTATAAGTAATATAATTTGATTTATAATATTTAACATTTAAAAATGCTTCTCTTAGGGCCTATTTAATTATTTAGAGGGAGAAAACCTCAAGCAGGCTCCATACACACTCTGACGTGGGACTTGATCTCATGACCCTGAGATGACCTGAGCTGAAATCAACGGTAGGTCTCTTAACCAACTGAGCCACCCAGGTGCCCCTCCTTAGGGCCCTTTTAAAGAATGATAGCAGCCTTGGCTTTTCTCTAGGTCAGTTTCTTTGGTGAACTTCATTCAGTGTTATTGTCTGACAGCTTAAACTGTAACCCAAACAACAAACAGGTAATTTTTATCCATGCAAACCTGTATAACAGTAATTATATTTTAATTTTCTAAAGATAACTTCTATAATATTATATATTTTTGTTTAAAGTTACACAACTATAAAATTATACAAGTTGAACAAATAAAGTTTTGGTAAAGCAATTACTTATGTAGCAGAAATCCAATAATTAAGATGTTATTCGTTTCAGTGATACTGATTTCAATGGAGAAAAACGTGGAAAACTGTGAACAGAGGCAAAGAATACCAAGTAACACAGCTCATTAATGGTAAAATGAAAGATGATAAAAATACAAAATTTGGTGTCATAAAGTATAACAAAGAGAGAGAATTACCTGGAACCTCTTTTTAGCAGCAGATAAAAAAGGGAAAAGATTACAACACAGATTTGAATTTAAAACACTAGTAAAATACTTCTGTAATAAAATATTTTTATAAGTTTAATGCAGGTAAAACATACTGCATATATTAAGGGCTGTTGTTTTTATTTATTACTGCATAGAAGGCTAAAGGTACTCCATTAATGGCAAGCAAATCAAAAGAAGGTGAAAAAAGAAAAATGAGAATTTAACACGTTTTAGTTGTAAACTTTAAATCTTATCGTTCTTATTTTTCTACAGTGCACTCTGAATTTCAAACAAAATACTGAAGCTTATCTTTGTTCTTTTTTTTTTTTTAAAGATTTTATTTATTTATTTGACACAGAGAGAGAGAGAGATCACAAGCAGGTAGAGAGGCAGGCAAAGAGAAAGGGGAGGTAGGCTTCCCACTGAGTGGAGAGCCTGATGCAGGGCTTGATCCCAGGACCCTGTACCATGACCTGAGCCGGCAGAGACTTAACCCACTGAGCCACCCAGGCACCCTGCTTATCTTTGTTCTTAAGAGTGGGAGTGAAAAGGTAAAAACTTAAAAAGTTGGTCATACTGGAGATGCTATTAAGGAAACTGTCTAAGGAGGGGAAGCAACCCCTTCTCTGACCCAAGAGGGTTTCTCATTCAGCCAGTCCAACCTACCAGGCAAAGTGAGTCACTCAAGATCATGCCAGCTTTGGGATTTTGCTAGTAAAGGAGGTAACTTAAAAGAATCCCTTTAAAAATATAATGATCAAAAGAGAATTGGAAGAGATCACAAAAGTCATTTTGACTACCCTCTACAGAAACCAGGAGCTCTTTTTTTTTTTTTTTAAGATTTTATTTATTTATTTGACAGAGAGACAGTGAGAGAGGGAATACAAGCAGGCGGAGTGGGAGAAGGAGAAGCAGGCTTCTGGCTGAGCAGGGAGCCCAATGTGGGGCTCAGTCCCAGGACCCTAGGATCATGACCTGAGCTGAAGGCAGATGCTTAACAGCTGAGCCATCCAGGCGCCCCCCAGGAGTTGTCTTTACACTTCTAGAAACATCCCTTTGTAGCACTGATGACAAATGGTCATCTAAACTCTCATGAAAACTGCTTATGAAAGGGAGGTCAATTTGCAACAACATGGATGGAACTAGAGTGTATTATGCTGAGTGTAATAAGTCAATCAGAGGAAGATAATTATCATATGATCTCCCTGATATGAAGAATTTGAGAGGCAAAGTGGGGAGTTTGGGGGGTAGGGAAAGAAAAAATGAGACGAGGTGGAATCAGGAGGGAGAGAAACCGTAAGAGACTCTTAATCTCACAAAACAAACTGAGGGTTGCTGGGGGGAGAGGGGTATGGAGAGGGTGGTTGGGTTATGGACACTGGGGAGGGTATGTGATATGGTGAGTGCTGTGAAATGTGTAAGCCTGAGGATTCACAGACCCATACCCCTGGGGCAAATAATACATTATATGTTAATAAAAATAATTTTAAAATAATAAATAAATAATTTTTTAAAAGGAGGTCACTGCTCCATAAAAGTCAATCACACCCAAGACAACAATTATATCTTCACATATCTTCACTTAGCTTTGTTTTCAAACAAGTGACTTCCACTATAAATTATCAGTGTCCCTTTAAAATGCAGAGAACAGTCCTGAATAAGCTACTTCAGATTTAAGGCTAGATCTGAATGTTTTATTTGTTAAAATAGTCTAAGATAGGTGGGCCTTTTTAGAAGTTACATAACACTCTAGTCTCCTATCTTTGTATATATCACCCCTATTTAAAACAATAAATGAATTTCTGCTGTCCACCAAATAAATTAAGGACTGCCTTATATCTGAGTTTCTGTACAATCTGTTCTCATATCTCATAACATAAGGATTTTTTTATCCTTATTTCCCAGCATTTACCTATTTGCATTTATTTTTACTTCTTTTTTTTAAATTTTTTTAATTTTTACTTCTAAAACACTTTTTCCACACTGTCCAGTTTCAGAAACTGCCTGAGGACATGTTCATCTCACTAAAGCTAGTTGTGAAAATTTCCCACAGAGCCCTTTTATGCACATATCATTTTATTACACATACAAATATCATCATTGCCCTATGTTAATTTTTTAAATGAATGTATAAATATACATTATACATTATATGAAGCTAACAGGCTTATAAACTGCTTATTTTTTCACTGATAAATATGTGTGGCTAACTATTTTTGTAAACCTCTGAAACTTACGGAATAACTAAAACACTTTGGAGTTTGTTGTAAAACTAAATGATCATAATGAAAAACCTCACAGCAGCCACATACTACACATGTAAATGCAACTATTCTGGAGGACTTAAAATTCCACTTTTTAATTTCTTCTTAATAAATATACTTCCATGTTTTATAGGGGAAAAAAATCAACACCCTAAAATACAATAAAGATCAAAACAGAAGAATGGAATAAAACATTTTATTTAATAAAACTTACCTTACTACCCCCTGCCTTTGAAAGGAACAAGGGAAAAAAAGAAACACCAATGATGAATAATTGATGATTAAAATGCAGCAGTTACGTACACAGAATAAAGGAAACAGCAACAGAATTCAAAGGAAATACCAAAATGCCTATTATGCTCCTCTGTTCTGAATATTTTTACTAAAATATACTGGAAGTTTGATTGACAACTACTTTAAAGATGTAAGATTTGCTACAAAAAGAAAAACACAAAAGTATTATAGTCATTTAGGAAAAAAGGCCCCATGAAAGTGTCAAGTAGTTACCAATTTCATCCAAAACCTTTTAAGTGGCTGTCTGACAGATATTTGTTTTCACTGTTTATAAAATGTTGTTTCATACTTGATAGCAACATTTAATTTAAAATACAAAAACAGGGCGCCTGGGTGGCTCAGTGGGTTAAGCCACTGCCTTCGGCTCAGGTCATGATCTCAGGGTCCTGGGATCGAGTCCCACATCGGGCTCTCTGCTCAGCAGGGAGCCTGCTTCCCTCTCTCTCTCTCTCTGCCTGCCTCTCTGCCTACTTGTGATCTCTCTCTGTCAAATAAATAAATAAAATCTTTAAAAAAAAATAAAAAAATAAAATACAAAAACATTTATGTAGACTATAGTATCTACTTACAAATATACACAAAGTTGGTTAGAAGAAGAATCTTCATTTTTTTGATTCTCTCTTTTTATGAAAATGAGGACTCCCAACTCTGAATCATTTTGGACTCTGGCCTCAGCATTTTCTTTTCTTTCTTTTTTTTAAAATTTTATTTATTTATTTTACAGAGAGGGATCACAAACAGAGGCAGAGAGAGAGAGAGAGGGAAGCAGGCTCCCTCCTGAGCAGAGAGCCTGATGTGGGACTCGATCCCAGGACCCTCAGATCATGACCTGAGCCGAAGGCAACAGCTTAACCCACTGAGCCACCCAGGCACCCAGGCATTTTCTTTTCATTCGTTCATTCTTCTTCTTCTTCTTTTTTTTTTTTTTTTTGGCCGCAGCATTTTCAAAAGAATTCAGCAGAGTTGAAATTGTAAAATAAACTGAGAACTAATGCAAAATAATTTCAAAATAATTTGGAACATCTTAGTGTAAAAAATACAAGCTAACAGCAAAGATTATGAAAACATCAAGCATTTTTCATGAGCAGAAAAATTCTTCCATCTGTCAAAATTTGGGTCACTTCATTAATAAGAAGGAATTCTAAGTGTTTTACCATAAATGACAGCTTATAGATTAAAATTTGGTCACATTTTCTGATATACCTAATTTATCTGATATTTTTCTTAAAAAATAAATGAAAAAGATTTAAAGGAATGTCTAGACCTCCTTCCTCCCTATAGTAGAGTTTCACTTTTCATTACTTGTGAGATATAATTTAGGTAATTTTAAGCACTATACTATACTCATTAGGAACATCCACATTTGCAAACTTATAGATATGTAGTTCTCTGAGTAATATATAGATATTGTTCACTACTTTATGGATATTTAATTTCAGAAAATGTTTCAGTTTATTTTCCTCAGGTGACACTGTATTTCATTTGCAGGGAGGGGTGGTAAAGACTTACTTCCTAACTTCTTTATACATATTTTATTTCATTTTATAAAATACTCCATAAGTTAGTGATTGTAAGGCTCATTAACCTGTAAGGAAACAGAGGCTCAAAGGCAACAAATAGTTTTTCAAGGTGACACAAGAGCAAAATGAGAAAAATTAGTATTTTAACCCATTTGTTGGACTCTCCATCCCAGGACTCTGGGATCATGACCTGAGCCGAAGGCAGACGCTTAATTAACTGAGCCAGCCAGGTGTCCCAAAACATATCTCTAATTTAATACTCTCTTGATAGTGATGAGAAAATGAATATTTACCCTATACCCCCCATCTGTAAAGGTGACGTCAATGCTATTATTTGGGTACTCATCAGCAAGTGGCACCTAGAAGAGAAGCTGTGGAGACATCATGACTCCACAGTCCCCCTAGAACTCTCATGGGAACATGTGTGGCTAGTCTGTTCAGAGACCCTCTAGATTCCCCTTTTCCACCAGGAACATGCACCTCATCCTTCCAGTTTCCTCCTTCCTCCTGAATTTTAAGCCCGTAGTGCAAACTCCAACCACTCTGCCAGAGCTTTCTTGTACTGTCATCTCTATCTAGCTGAGCCCCACGCGTCGTTCACTCAAATTTTCCACAAATTCTGTTCAATGTGAGTAAATTCCCTCTCATTTTTAACTTTTCCCTCAAATATTCTTACCAACTTATCGTAACAAAGTTCTCCTCAGCATGTCTTTAGACAGACGAGGTCACTGCTGTTCTCACCTTTCACTCCTTCTTGGCTCCTCACTGCAGTTTCTGGATAATTTATCCTTTATCATTTCTTTAAAACTCTATGCTTCTGAAGTCCACGTCATTCATTCACTGATTCATACACCTCTTTACTGTCTTCCATACTCCCAAATAATTTTAAAAGCATCCCATGATGTTCACAATTCCTCTCTTAAGCTGTCATCTAACTGAGAGGCTTTATTAAAAAGTTCTCTCTCCTTATAAAATTGCTGTGGGCATAGCTTTTATTACTGATGTGCTGCTTTTAGACAAAGACCAGTAATTCCCATTCTCTAATGGGAAGCTATACTTCAATTTGCCTCTTGGAAAAATCTTTTTTTTTTTTTTTTTGAAAGATTTTATTTGACAGAGAGCATGAAAGAGCACAAGCAGGGTGGGCAGTAGAGGGAGAGGGAGAAGCAGGTTCCCCGTGGAGCAAGAACCCAATGCAGGGCTTGATCCCAGGACCTTCAGGCCATGACCTGAGCTGAAGGCAGATGCTTCACCATTTGAGCCACCCAGGCACTCCTGGAAAAATTTTTAAATAATGATTTTCTATCCTTGATAAAGGCACATGGATAAAAATGCCTTTCAAAATTCAATCCTAGGGCGCCTGGGTGGCTCAGTGGGTTAAGCCGCTGCCTTCGGCTCAGGTCATGATCTCAGGGTCCTGGGATCGAGGCCCGCATCGGGCTCTCTGCTCAGCAGGGAGCCTGCTTCCTCCTCTCTCTCTGCCTGCCTCTCTGCCTGCTTGTGATCTCTCTCTGTCAAATAAATAAATAAAACCTTTAAAAAAAAAAAATTCAATCCTATCTCTGCTCAGATGCTTCCTAAAACACACTTGGTACTGGATTAAAATTTTATTATTTCCTACAACCCTCTCATATTTATTTATAAAAGTTAGCAAATAATATTCTTTTAATCATAGACACTTTGTATATTCCTTAAACTACTTGCAAAAGACAGTGTCACCCCCAAGAAGTATTTCAGGACAAACGTTTTCCAAGAGGTGCTGGGTGCTGGAAAATCCAAAAGTACCACTGCTAATTAATTTTTACAAAACTTCATTCAGTTAAACAATACATTCAATTTTAATGCCAATACATTTTTCTTCATCTAGTTTTAAATTTGTTACCTCTCATCAACTGAGGGTTCTTTTTGCTGCAAATGAGGCTTGACTCCAAACATTGGGCGAATATTTGTTGATAAGGCTCTAATGGTGTAACTGACTTCATTCTCCCTTGTAACATCACTGTCATAGCCTGCCATCAAAACAGAAGAATCATTCTCTAAGTTACAACTGAGGACTTCTATTATGAGTCTATAAATTGAATATAAGGATGCTCAACAATATAAAATAAGTTAATAGTGTCATAGCCAAATTATGAAATAATATAACAGACAATAAAAAGATACAGTTTATGATATGTAACAATGTTTTCAAAATAGTACTAAGAGATAACAGCCTAAAAAATACAAATTCAATATATCATTTTTGTTTAAAAATATTATGTATATAAATGCACATATCCCTAAGGAAATACCTCAATATGTTAACAGAAGTTACCTCTGAGTGGTCAAATTATGGGTGCTATGTTTACTTTTATTGCAAAATGTATTTTAAATTTTTCTATAACGAGCTGGTATTATTTACATATTAGGAAAAGACAAAAATCATTTTAAAATATGAATTTCAATACCATAAAATTTTTTTAAGTCAATTTTTTTTAAAGATTTTATTTATTTATTTGACAGACAGAGATCACAAGTAGGCAGAGAAGCAGGCAGAGAGAGAGGAGGAAGCAGGCTTCCTGCTGAGCAGAGTCCGATGCGGGGCTCGATCCCAGGACCCTGGGATCATGACCCGAGCAGAAGGCAGAAGCTTTAACCCACTGAGCCACCCAGGTGCCCCATACCATAAAAATTTTTTAAAAGATTTTATTTATTTGAGAGAGACAGAGCAAGCACGAGTGGGGGAGGAGAGGCAGAGGGAGAAGCAGACCCCTGCTGAGCAGGGAGCTGGAGGTCCCTGGGATCATGCCCCAAGCTGAAGGCAGACACTTAACTAGCTGAGCTCCCCAGGTGCCCCACCATAAAACTTATTTTAACAGTACTTAAGGTAGGATTATCATACATATTTAAGTCATCAATATATGCCAGTCTGTTATTTTTGAGGCATAAAACCAAGTCTGGTGTTAAGCAGACCACAAAGACTAAAACCACAATCATTCAAACATTATTATTACTTGTTTAAGTGCTTTAGTTTAAATCAGCGGTGCTAAATTATTTGTACTTTTATTAAATTTTTTTAAATGACATACCCCCATCTTCTTCCGAATCTGTATCAGATTCTTCACTGTCACAAGGCCTTTTTTCTTGATAGCCCTCCATTTCATTTGTCCAAACCATTAAAGACATATCTGCACCTCCTAAGGTGACCAACATGCTATCATCATAAGTCCAGCGAACATTTGTGACATGTGTACTATGGGCCACATATCTCTTAAATTTTCCAAATTTTCCCTAAAGTTGAAAAAAAAATTCAGAGTCTTTGAGAAATGCTACTACTTGAAAATGGTCCTATCTTAAGGCATCTATACCATCTAGAAAGCTGGAAGTAAAGTTTCTGAACAATAAATGCCATATGGGAACATATTCTTATCAATTAAGGTTCTGTCACTTAAGCGCATCTAAACAGGGCTGTGTGGAATATTTCCTCAGGTGCTTGGGTTCTCTATGAGAATTTTTAAACTTGTGTTTTCATTTCAATGGTGATCTAAAAATGTAAAAATGAGCAGCTACTTAAGAAATCATTATATGATTTCAGTGCTCCATTTCAAATTTATGTTTATGTTCATGCCAGGTTATAATATACAGTTGATCCTTGAACAACACGGGTTTGAACTGCACAGGTCCACTTATATGCAGATATTTTTTGATAAACACAGTACAGCACTGTAAATGCATTTTCTCTTCCATATTTTTAAAATAATATATTTGCAATAACATTTTATTTTCTCTAGCTTATATTTTAAGAACACAGTATATAATACATAAAACATACAAAATATGTGTTGACTGTTTGTTATTGGTAAGGTTTCCAGTCAACACTAGATTATCAGTAAAGTTTTGGTGAGTCAACAGTTATACACGGATTTTTGACTTTGCAGGGGTCGGTATCCCTAACCCCACGTTGTCATCTGAATCAGTGAAATAATAATAATAAATAATAATAAAATAATAAATAATAAATAATAAATCAGTGAAAATAATGAAAAAATAAGGCATCTGGACCTGATATATGAATTTTATTTTCGTGCTAAATGAAAGCCTAATGTTTCCCAGTACCTTGAACAGAGGAAAGCACTAAGAGAATTCAATCATCACACAGTACACCACAGCATGGGCACATAGCACCCCAAAGAGTCTGTGCAGTCTAGTTTTAGCAAAATAACATCATTCATTACGTTGAGTCAATGCTATTTTAATATTATAGGTATGTATTTATAGTATTTTGGATCTAATGGGTTGAAACATTTTAAAATTTAAGATGTAAATATAAAGAGTTTGTGTTTACTGTTAATGGTATGTATTTAATCAAAAGAATACCAAAATTATTTAAGTTAATATTAAGGATAAAAGAAATGTTTCTTCTAAAAGGGTTATTTATATTACTCAATACTGAGAAACACTGTACAGTACAACTTAAGGCATGGAATCATAAATTATAAGACTACTTCTAAATAAAAGTTATAAATATGTCAAAAATAGTATACATAATGCTAAACTGTTCATATTAAATATGTAATATTCATATTACAACAATGAAATACTATGAAAGGGGATTACCTTAACCATTTTTATAATTATTATCATTAGGGGGGTTAAAGAAAAACACATACTTTAGCAGGATATCTAAATAACTTCACAAATCCCAAATCATCCCCAGTAGCTAGGACCATTTTGTCACTGGTGAGGCAAGAGGCAGTTATGTCTGTGACTTCTCCAATTACTGGCCAAATTCCCTCACAGCATAAACCAAGCACACTTGTCCATGATGCCCAACAAATTTTTTCTACCTAAAAAGAAAATAAGGGCTGTAAGTTTGCAATATCTAAACCTTAAAAACTGACAACAAAAGTCCGAATTTTTTTTTTTTAAGATTCTATTTATTTATTTGACAGAGGTCACAAGTAAGCAGAGAGGCAGGCAGAGACAGAAGCGGGGGGAAGTAGGCTCCCCGCTGAGCAGAAAGCCTGATGCAGGGATAGATCCCAGGACCCCAGGATCATGACCTGAGCTGAAGGCAGAGGCTTAACCCACTGAGACACCCAGGCACCCCAAAAACCTGAATATTTTTTATAATTATATATGTCATGAGAAAAATTAAAAAAATTTTTTTAACATTTTATTTATTTATTTGACAGAAAGAGATCACAAGTAGGCAGAGAGGCAGGCAGAGAGACAAAGGGGGAAGCAGGCTCCCCACTGAGCAGAGAGCCCAATGTGGCTTGATCCTAGGACTCTGGGATCATGACCTGAGCCGAAGACAGACTCTAACCCACTGAGCCACCCAGGCATCCCTAAAATTAAAAGTTTAGTAGAAACAGTTAAATTATTAGTTGTCTTCATTTTGTAGCTCCCAAATCTGCTAATTCATATAGAAAAAATTTAACATAACATTATTCAAGAAGTATTTTTTATGTGTTCTAGATGCTAAGCATTCAGTGATAATAAATAGGACAATTTCTGCTTTTAGAATAACCAATAAATCTGTACTTCATGTGAAGATTTCTAATATTTTAGAGGCTTGTTTTCCAATTAATCATTACTGGATATTAAGAACTTTTACACATATATATATTTTAAAGATTTGATTTGACAGACAGAGGTCACAAGTAGGCAGAGCGGCAGGCAGAGAGAGAAGGAGGGGAAGCAGGCTCCCTGCTGAGCAGAGAGCCCCATGTTGGGCTCGATCCCAGAACCCTGGGATCATGTGAGAAGAAGGCAAAGGCTTAACCCACTGAGCCACCGAGGTGCCCCAGAACTTTTACTTATATTATCTTTACTTACTTTACTTAACATTATTTCCTCATTAAGCTACTTTCATGTTAAATTTGTTTAGCCTCTCTTCCTTGGCCATGTCAAAAAATTTTGCTAATATTGTCAGTCACAAAATGAAACACATTTTTTTCTTTTTTCTTTTCATTAAACAGGAGTTTGCCACCAAGC
This sequence comes from Neogale vison, assembly GCF_020171115.1. Classification (NCBI taxonomy): domain Eukaryota; kingdom Metazoa; phylum Chordata; class Mammalia; order Carnivora; family Mustelidae; genus Neogale; species Neogale vison. Next base: position 27,605,041 of record NC_058103.1, read on the forward strand.
ATCCTAGACATACAGGTTCCAAAAGATTTGACAGACATGCAGTGCTTCAATCTAAAACAGCATGTCTTCTATTTGCCTCGCATCCTCTGAGGAAAGTAACTGGACTGGAGCAGAACTAGACGTAAAAGTTGATTTATTCCCACCCACCCCCTTTTTTTTTAGAGAGAGCATTTACACGCAAGTGCAAGTGAGGGCGGGGTGGGGGTGGTGAATGGGGAGAAGAGAGAGAGAGACTCAAGCAGGCCCCACACTGGGCCTGACACAGGGCTCCATCCTACCACTTTGACATCAGGACTTAGGCTGAAATCAAGAGTCAGACGCTTAACGAACTGAGCCACCCAGGTGCCCCTGTTTTACTCCTTTTCTTTCTTTTTTTTTTTTTTAATTTTATTTATTTGACAGAGATCACAAGTAGGCAGAGAGGCAGGCAGAGAGAAAGGGGAAAGTAGGCTTCCCGCTGAGCAGAGAGCCAGATGTAGGGCTTGATCCCAGGACCCTGAGATCATGACCCGAGCCAAAGGCAGAGGCTTTAACCTACTGAACCACCCGGATGCCCCTATTCCTTTTCTTAATACAGCATCTTTTCCTTTACTCATCTAATAGTCTGGGCCAGTAAAATAAACTCACAGAAGGAATAGCCATGATTTGAATAACATGAGAACAGGTTTCATATGTAAATGATAGAAGGTGGGCATCAGTGTTCTAACAACTTAGTCATATCAACAACATTGCAAGCACTATTATCTTCCTACCTCCACACTGGGGATGGTTTGTTTTTTCCCTCTGGGAGCTTCAAAGAATAACTGTTCTTTAGCACCAGTGTTGACCTGTAAAAGCTTTCCTTAAAAAAAAAAATTAAAATATACACATATATAAAATATATCTATATAGTTAGTGGAAAGTTTAACTTTTTAAAATACTTTTTTTCCATGGCTTATTATGACATTTAAATTGTTTTATACTCATAAAATTGAATTGTTTCATTAATATAAAATTACAGAGTTAATCCCATTTAAAAGCATTCAGTGAACATTACATTAGTATTTTTTTACCACCTTTCTCTCATTAAGTTCTTTTTAAATATCAGTGTAGATAACGTAGTGTTACATTAATTTTAGGTGTGCAACACAGTGATTTGATAATCTTATACAGTGCGCCTCATGCAAGTGCATTCTTCATCCCCTTTGCCTATTTCACCTGTCTTTCCATTGCCCCCCTTTTTAAAAAGTTCTATTTATTCATTTTAAGTAATCTCCACACCCAACGTGGATCGCAAACTCACAACACTGAGATCAAGAGTCACAGGCTTTATCAACTGAGCCAGCCAGGCAACCCAGTATTTTACTATTTTTGGTGTAATTGTCAACGGGATCATTTTCTTAATTTCTCTTTCTGTTGCCTCATTATTACAGAAATGCAATGGATTTCTGTATATTGATTTTGTATTCTATGAGCTTACTTACTCCACTTTTGGTGGAGTCTTTAGGGTTTTCCATATATCGTATCCATGTCATCTGCCAAGAGTCAAGTTTTACTTCTTCCTTAGCAATTTGGATCACTTTTTTTCCCTTTTTCTTCTGTCATTGCTGTGGGTAGGCCTTCTAATACTATGTTTAATAAAAGTGGCAAGAGTGGACGTCCTTGTCTTGTTCTTGATCTTTCAGGGAAAGCTCCCAGTTTTTCACCATTAAATACGATCTTAGTTGGGGGTTTTCATATATGGTCTTTTATTATGTTGAGATATATTCCTTTTAAAGTTACTCTGTTGAGGGTTTTCATCATGAATGCATATTGTACCTTATCAAATGCTTTTTCTATATGTTTTGAAATCATCTTAAGGTTTTTGTCTTTTCTCTTGTTAGTGGGACATATCATGTTGATTCATCTGTGAATAATAAACTCTGCTTGCATCCTAGGATAAATTCCACATGATTGTGAGTGACTGTATTTATTGTTGGATTTGGTTTGCTAATATTTTGTTGAGGATTACTGCATCTATGTTCATCAGATATTGGCCTGTTGTTCTCTCTTTTTGTGGTGTCTTTATCTGATTTTGGTATCAAGGTAATGCTGGCCTCATAGAGTGAATTTGGAAGCCTCCTTTCCTCTTCTATTTTTTGTAAAAGTTTAAGAACAGGTATTGACTCTTAACTGTTTGATAGAATTCACCTGTGAAGCTGTCTGGTCCTGGGCTTTTGTTTGTTGGAAGTTTTTGGATTTCTGATTCAGTATCACTGCTGTTAATCAAACTTTTTGTTCAAACTTTCTATTTCTTCTTGTTTCAGTTTTGATAAGTTTATATGTTTTTAGGAGTTTATCCATTTGTCCTAGGTTGTCATATTGTTTGGCATATTATTTTTCATACTATTCTCTTATAATCCCTTGTATTTCTATGGTGTCAGTTATTATTTCTCCTCTTTTTTTTGGTAGATGGAAGTTGCCTAGAGGTTTAGAAATTTTGATGATCTTTTCAAATAACTAGCTCCTGGTTTCATTGACGTGGTCTATTGTTTAGTTTCTCTTTTATTTCTGCTCTAATCTTTATTATGGCCTTCCTTCTGCTGGATTTGGGTTTTGTTTGTTCTTCTTTTTCTATCTTCTTTAGGTATAGAAGTTAGGATGTTTGAGATTTTTCTTGCTTCTTAAAGTAAGCCTATTTGCTAAACTTCTCTTTTAGAATTGCTTTTGCTGCATACCATATATTTTGTGTATACCATACATTATTGTGTTTTCATTTTCATTGTCTCCAAGTATTTTTTAATTTCTTCTTTTACTTCTTGGTTGACCCAATCATTGTTTAGTAGCATGTTATTTAGCCTCCATATATTTGTATTCTTCCCACATTTTCTTTCTTGTTGTAATTTCTAGTTTCATGGCATTATGGTCAGAAAAGATGTATGGTATGATTTCAAACTTTTTGAATTGAGACTTGTTTTGTGTCCTAATATGTTATCTATTCTGGAGAATGCTTGATATGCACTTGAAAAGAGTGTGTATTCTGCTATTTTAGGATGTAATAATCTAAATATATCTGTTAAATTCATCAGTGTCATTCGAAGCCACTCTTTCCTTGTTGATTTCTTTTGGATCTCTCCATTGATGTAAGTAGGGTGCTAAAGTCTCCTACTATTACTGTATTACTAACAATTGTTGGGTACAGAAATATTTACAACTGTTATATCTTTTTGTTGAATTGTTCCCTTTATGAATATTACTGTCGTCCTTTGCTTCTTTTTACTTTTTTTTAATGTATATTTTGTCCAATATATGTATTGGCTACCCTTGTTTTCTTTTCACTTCCATTTGCACAAGAAATGGTTTTCCAATCCTTCATTTTTTCTTTTAATTTAAATTCAATTAGCCAACATATAGTACATCATTAGTTCCAGGTGCAGTTTCAATAATTCATCAATTGCATATAATACCCAGTAGTCATCACATCACTATTTCTTTTCAATCTGCATGTCTGAAATGAATCTGAAATGAGGTCTCTTTTAGGCAGCATATAGACAAGTCTTGCTTTTTTATCCATTCTGTCACCCTAGTCTTTTGATTGGAGTGTTTGTCCATTTACATTCAAAGTAATTATTGATAGGTAGGTACTTATTGCCATTTTGTTACTTGTTTATGGTGATTTTGTAGTTCTTCTCTGTTCCTTACTTCCCTTGCTCTCTTCTCTCATGGTTTGCTGGCTTTCTTTAGTGATATACTTGGATTCCCCTCTATTTTTTGCATATCTCCTACTGGGTTTCGATTTGTTGTTACCATTAGGTTTTTATATAACATCTTATGCCTATAACAGTCTATTTTAAGTTGATGATCGCCTTAAGTTTGGCGATCCATGGCAAAAAAATCCATTTTGCCAGAAAAAAAAAAAAAGACCCATTCTTTTTTTTTTTTTTTTTAAAGATTTTATTTATTTATTTGACAGAGAAAGATCACAGTAGACAGAGAGGCAGGCAGAGAGAGAGAGGGAAGCAGGCTCCCTGCCGAGCAGAGAGCCCGATGCGGGACTCGATCCCAGGACCCTGAGACCATGACCCGAGCCGAAGGCAGCAGCTTAACCCACTGAGCCACCCAGGCGCCCCTTGAACCCATTCTTTACTCCTCTCCTTCCTCCCTAAGTATATGGTGTCATACTTTCCCTTCCTTTTCTTTTATAAATCCCATGATGATTTTTACAAATACATTTTTACAGATATATTTTACTGATTTTGTGCTTTTCTTACTCTAATTTATGATTTATTATCTTTTTAATTATGATCTTTTTGTTCCACTCAGAGTCCGTATAATGAGTCATGTAGAGCTGGGTTAGTGGTCATGAACCCTTTAACTTTTGTTTGTCTGGAAATCTCTCTCTCTCTATTCTGAGTGATAGCCTTGCTGGATAGAGTATTCTTGGCTGCAGGTTTTTTTCTTTCAGCATTCTGAATATATTACGCCATTCCCTTCTGGCCTGCAAAATGTCTGCTGAAAAATCAGCTGATAGCCTTATGGGGTTTCCTCTTGTATGTAACTGTCATCTTTTCTCTTGTTGCTCTGAAAATTTTCTCTTTATCACTCCTTTTTGCCATTTTAATTATTCTGTGTTTTGGTATGAACTTCCTTGGGTTGGTTTGCTGGCGGCTTTCTTCACCTTCTGGATCTGGATTTCTGTTTCCTTTCCCAGATTTGGGAAGGTTTCAGCTAATATTTCTTCAAATAAATTTTATGCCTCTCTTGCTCTTCTCCTACTAGGATCCCTGTAATGCAAATGTTATTACTCTTTTTTTTTTAAGATTTTATTTTATTTAACACAGAGAGATCACAAGTAGCCAGAAGGGCAGGCAGAGATGGGGGGTAAGCAGAGAGCCCAATGCAGGTCTCAATCCCAGGATCCTGAGATCAAAACCTAAGCCAAAGGCAGAGGCTCAACCCACTGAGCCACCCAGGCACCCAAATGTTATTATTCTTGATGTTGATTATTCTTGATGATGTCACTGAGTTCACTGTTTTCATTTTATTATTACTATTTTTTCGCTCTCCTGTTCAGCTTGTTTTCCATTATTATGTCCTCCAGGTCATAGATCCATACTTATGCTTTCTCTAATGTACTATTTATTCCATCTAGTGTATTTTTAATTTCATTTATTGAGTTCCTCATCTCTGATTGGTTCTTTTTCATGTTTTCTATTTCTTTATTAAGGATCATATTGAGGTCATCTACTCTTTGTTCAAATCCATTGTGTATGTTTATGACCATTACTCTAAAATCTCTATCAGGCATGTTCATCATCTCCATTTTATTTAGCTCTCTCACTATGATTTTGTCCTCTTCTTTCAATTGGGACATTCTATGTGTTAGGAAGGTCAGCTATGTCTTCCGCTCTTGAAAATAGTGGCTTTATGAAAAAGAGGTCCTGTGGTGCCCTGTAGCTCCATGTCCCCTGCGCCTCAGAAGTGTCTCCTGTGTGTGTTGTATGTGCCGTAGTGTTGTTGCAGAGCAGCTTTTGCCTTTAGTGCAGTCATCTGCAATGGCTCCCCCTGCCAATTGTGGGCAGGGTTTATCCCTGTATTGTTAACGGGTGAGTCTCAGCCCACTGTGGGCTTGAGTTGGGTCAGACCAGGTTTTTGCCAGAGATGTAGTAGCACCAAACTGCAGGGCACTTTCTCTGTATTGTCCCCTGAGAAGCTTTCATGGCTTGCAGTCAGATGAGATGTCCGCCCTGAGTCCACTGCTGGGGCTCAGTTGGGACTAGTGTTCAACTACGGTTATGTTCTTCTCTCCCTAGAGCAGGGGTCACTTTGAAGTGGTGCTGTTCCCTGTCAGGGCCACTTGCACCCTACCAGAATTGTAACATTGTTTTGGAAGGGCTCCGGCCAAGGGTATACTGGAGGGGGCATGTCCCCCAAAAGCACGCAGTGGCGGGGTGTGCACTGTTAATAAGGTTTGTGCAGGTCTGCTGTGGGAGCCGACCTGAAACCCAGGTCTGGCTGGAGGGAATGTGTGTGTGGCATGCAGGGGCAGGGTGCACTGTTAAACAAGTTAGATGGAGAGTGATCCTGCTTCACTGGTTCTCGTAGGTATCCTCTTGTCTAGGCTAGGGACAGGGAAGGGAAATAGCACCTGCTAGCTCTTTTGTTCTTAGAGTTTCTCAACTCACATGCTCTGAGATTAGTAAACAAATCTCCTTTGCACATACGTCAGGTGGTTTCCCAACTGCTGCTTCCAGGGCCGATTGTTATACTGCGTCTTTAAGGGCAGATACTCAGTTTCCTTTCACCCTCCTGGTTCTTCCAGAACCAAACTGACTGATTTTTTTAAGTTCTAGGTGTTAAGCCTAGAACTAACTGTAAGAACTTGTGGAATTTGACCCCTCTGGTTTTCAAAGCCAAATGTTTTATCTTTTCCCTGTGGGCTCCCCACTGTGACTATTTCTTTCCCCTAAACATGCCCACAGTGTCCCTCCTCCCTCCAGCAGACAGTCCACTGAATCCATTTAGCTCCCAAATGCATTCTCTGTCCTTCCTACCCTCTTCATGTGGCCTCTTCTCTACATTTAGCTGTGGAGAATCTGTTCTGCCCATCTTCAGGTCATTTTCTGGGTTATCTACACTGATATGGGTATTAGTTTTATCTGAGACAAGATGAGTCTAGCACCCTCCTACTGTACCATCTTCCCCAGAAGTGGAATGTTTAACTTTTATGGGAAAAATTAAGCTTAAACACAAAAACATTTTCCCTCAGAGTCAACCACATAATTAATTCATAAATGGTTTAACTTGTTTATGTATATACATAGAAACTATTTCTGTTGTTATGGATATAAAAACCCTAGAAATAAATTTGATGATTTTTTTAAAAAAGTGTTTTGTTTTTATATTTGGAAAAACTTTTAACAATACTAGATTTATGTAAAGAATATGTGAAACAAAAATCCTTAAAAATAGAGGATTTAATATATTTAGCATTTATCCAAATGATTAAACACTGCGATGTGTAATGCATTTTACTGAAAAAAGAAAGACACTCATTAAATTCTGTATGTTATACAACTTAAAGATATTTTTAAGAAATGTGTTTTACTGAATGATGGGGAAAGGACATTAAAATCCTTATTAACATATCTAAGCTCCAAATTCTGAATTATTATTTAGACTAAGTTTATCTGACAAAAGCCAGAAAAAATGACAAAAAACCTTTTTTACATAATATTTAATTACTTTACAAATTAAAGAATTTGTCAGTTACTGTACTATCACTTGAATTATACTGGAAATACTAAAAAATCTAACCTCACAGCATTCTCCTTCAGATGTGAAACGAAGGAGTGGAAAGTAATTTTGAGAATGTTTCTCACAATGATTCTGAACTCATCTGTTGAACCACTGTTTCTCTAAAATAGCCAAACTAAATCAAATGGAACTTTTACCAAGTAGGTTTTTAAAATTCTTACCTCTAATATCCCAATCAACATGGGTTATGTAACTGGTAGCGCCTTTGCATATTCCTACTCGTTTACTACTCATCACATTGTATATATCTATAAAACTGTCATGGGATGCTACTGCAAGATATTTCCCAGAACCTGTAACAGAAACATATTTGCTTGAGATTTTCTATATTTAGAAATATTTTTTACATTGCACAACTAGAGTTAACTTTTTTTTTTTTAAGATTTTTATTTATTTTTTTACAGAGAGAGACACAGTGAGACAGGGGAACAGCATCAGGGGGAGTGTAAGAATCAGGCTTCCCACTAAGCAGGAAGCCGTACACGGGGCTCAATCCCAGGACCCTGGGATGATGATCTGAGCTGAAGGCAGACACTTAATGACTAAGCCACCCAGGCGCCCCTTCTTTTTTTTCTTTTTTAAAAAGATTTTATTTATTTTTAGGGGAAGGGAGCAAGAGAGGGAACACAAGCAGGAGGAGTGGGAGAGGGAGAAGCAGGCTTCCTGCTGAGTAGGGAGCCCGATGCAGGGCTCGATCCCAGAACCCTGGGATCATGACCTGAGCTGAAGACAGATGCTTAACAACTGAGCCCACAGGCACCCCTAGAGTTAATTTTCTTTTTTTTCTTTCTTTTTTTTTTTTTTTTTTAAGATTTTATTTATTTGTTAGAGAGAGAGATACAGAGCGCAAGCATAGGCAGACAGAGTGGCAGGCTAGAGGCAGAGGGAGAAGCAGGCTCCCTGCCAAGCAAGGAGTCCGATGTGGGACTCGATCCCAGGACACTGGGATCATGACCTGAGCCGAAGGCAGTCGCTTAACCAACTGAGCCACCCAGGCGTCCCTAGAGTTAATTTTCTTAACATTTTTTTGGATGAACTCTTAGGTGTTCTGTGAATTATAACAAAATGTGCATCACGTGATAATCTGTAACTATATTTTCTCAAGTATATTATGATTAACAAAATGTTTTCTTTAGTGTAGTGAGACAGTTCAACAGAAAGCAAAGGCCAAAAATTATATACCACAGGGGCGCCTGGGTGGCTCAGTGGGTTAAGCCGCTGCCTTCGGCTCAGGTCATGATCCCAGGGTCCTGGGATCGAGCCCCACATCGGGCTCTCTGCTCAGCAGGGAGCCTGCTTTCTCCTCTCTCTCTCTGCCTGCCTCTCTGCCTACTTGTGATCTCTACTGTCAAATAAATAAATAAAATCTTTTTTAAAAAATACCATATAATTAAATACAGTTTGTTTTTGGCTAAAAACAAATTTTCAGTAAGCCCTCTAAATTCAGAAAAAGTGGAAGTAAACTAACATAAGTAAATTTTGCCTTAACATGAGTACTTCCCACATTACAGTGGGTTTTGTCAGAGATAATGAATACATGGAAATTAATAAGCAAAATTAGTGCAACATTTTGAAAGTATTAAGAATATAATGAAGAGAGTCACCCAATCCTTCCATCTTAGAAATGAGGAAATCAAAACTCAGAACAGTTCCTTGGCTTAAGCCTATTTATTTAGTGACAGAATTGTTAAAGTTGGATATTTTGCCACTGATCTAATACAGGAATTTTACCTTTTACCATACTCTTTTCTAGTCAAAAAATTGAAATTCTAAGATAAAATAATGGTTAATAAAAATTACATATTGATATATTTGCTCATTGCCACCCCAAGTTGATAATCAAATATGATTTCAATGATATCTTACCTGGTGAAAATCGAATATCTGAAATAATATCTTTTCTGTGGTGAAAAGACACAAGATCCTCTAGCGTATCTGCATTTGCCATTAAGAAACTTCCATCATTCAGACCTACAGCCAAAGCTTTACCATCAGGAGAAAAACAGCAACATCTTCCACCTAAAAAGAGATAGAAAGCATATATCAGGTAATTTTCTATTTAAAAAAATTATGTGCTTAAGGAATCTTTAATTTCAAAGAGAATTCCTGAATTCATTATGGCTTCAAATCAATATTCAAAAGCAGTCAAGGGATAAAGGCAACACAGTTTTCTACTGAAATCAGTGGTATGAAATTCTAAGCAATAATAAATACAAACCATACCCCTCTTCTGAATGTAACATAAGTACCAATGTTTACTTTAAAAAATTAAGCTAATGAAAAGGAATGAGAGATTTTAATAACATAAAAAGCCAAAGACATGTGGAAATGTTTTGTGGGAGGTTGCTACCTCTATAGTTTCTATCTGACAAATCAGAAATGTAAGAAATAAGTCCATCTTTATAAAAATGCTTTCAAATTTGAAAAAAAAATGACAATATTTTTAAAATTTATTTTTTGGGAAATAAGAGTGGGTTTGCCTGACAGCAAGGGATATGGCAGATATATTCAAAAGCTCTAAGACTTTTGGTGTCTTGCATAAAATTAGGAGAGGAAGGGCTGGGGTACAGCTGTCACAGAATGAAAAGTTACAGAATGAATGGAGAACTAGTCATTTATCTTTTAATTATCAAGAACATAATGATGAAATCTAGGATTACTTCTGGTATTTAACAGATGATGGCAACCTGGAGCAGGGTAGCTGGAATGGAGGTGATGAGAAAGGTTAGGATTTGGATATTTTGAAGATAGGACTCTGACTAACTGGGAAGAGCATAGGAGAAAAAGATAAAATCAAGGATTCTTTTTTCAAACAGCGATGTCATTTACCGAGATGAAAAAAAACTAGAGGAGGAACAAGTGTTTGGTTTTGAACCCATTAAGTTAAGGATACCTATGAGAAATTCAAGTGAAGACATCAAGAAGGCACTTTGGTATAATTACACTTCTCTGGAGCTCAAGGAAGAAGACCAGACTAGAGATAGAAATATGGGAGACAGTAGCATAGAGATAGTAGTCACAGTCATGAGCTGGGTAAGAGCTGGTTATTAATTTATCGCCCTTCAGCTCCAAATTCACCCTTTTCTTTCCTGCTATGTGATAGTAGAGCTAGGCCCTGTAGACATTTTTCCTTTTCCAGCTAATTTGATTTTGGCCAATAGAAGGTACTGGAAGGTCCTTGCAAGGCCAAAGAAGGAGGAAGGGATTGTTCTTTCTTCTGGTGTGCTGGAACTAGATCAGATTAATGATGGGGCAAGGGTAGGTATGAGGGATGGCGCTGGGACTGGAAAATTTTTTCTGCCACCACAGCAAAAGATTTCCTAGACCAGGCCTCTGGCAAGTTTCTTTTCTACTGACACCCACATCCTCTCCAAAGAGATTTGAATCTCAGCCTGGGAAAAGAGAGGAAGGGTTCCTTCCTTAATCACCACCCACCAACCCTACAGGTGGCAGCTGCTTTCTGCAGTTGTTACTTCTATACTCCTAAGAATCAATCCTTCTTATCCCTTTTTATTTTATTAGTTCAAAACACTTATTCAATATTAAACTTTCCCTATTCCACTTACTAAGGTGGTTTCTGTTTCTTAATTGGTATAGAATTGGTACTGAAGTAGTCACAGGAGACAGATCATTAAAGACAGGATTTTTAGAACTGGTTTAGTCATGCCTTTGGGTTAAAGCACAGTGCTGAGCCCTTGTCAATGAAAAATGGGGTGTTAGTAATCTAGGGTATGCATGGGCATAACAATTAAGTTATCTCCTGCAGTTAACTGTATAGTGTCTACTGAAGTAAAATGCCCTGGGAGTCCAAGTTCTGCTACCTTTGACCATTTCAAGAATAGTGATAACTGGAAAGACAATGCTGTGCAAAAGATTCCACTGAGGGCATAGGACATTTAACAGAAAGAAGTAACAGACTTAGATCCTTAAATTCTCAGGAGGAGTCATGGTCAGACTAGAGACCATGGGCTAATGTTGCTACAAAATTAAACACAAAATTTAATTGTGTATGTTGCAAACTTACAATGTCAGTTGAATTCCCAGTTTCACCAAGTTTCTTACGTGATGGGGCACTGACTGGGAAGGAAAGAACACTGAACTGTGGAATGGGAGTGTCTGGTTAGATTCTGACAAAACTGAAAGCCTGAACTTCTGTGTTTATTCTGAGTCTCACAGCCAGTGCCAAGTTTGCTCTCCTGTGTCTGGGTAGACTAACCTTCTGGGGTAGATGCCTTACAGGGGATGTTTAATCTTCTGAAGAATTATCATAATCACTTCTCTGCGGTCACTAGACCCCTAACTTGGATCAAATCTCAGCATGCTCTAGGGAGGAGGTTGGCAATAAACCTTTTCTTAAAGGACCAGAGAGTAAATATTTTCAGCATTGCAGACCATATGGTCTTTGTCACTACTACTCAACTCTGCTACTGTAGTACAAAAGCAAAATCTAGACAATACATAAATGAGTGGACATGGTTGTGTTCCAATAAAATATTATTTACATAATTAGGAAGTGGGCTGGATTTGCTGCCCTCTGCTATAGAGAAAGGAATCCAAAAGCTTAGGAAGTTAAGAATGTTGAAGTAGATTTTTCATTTGGAACCTGTATACTTGTCCACCAACTACATTGCCCCCAAAAGCTAAACAGTCCCTTTACAAAAACATTAAGGAATTCATTTATTAAGGGCAACATCTACATCTTTGAAAAGCCTCTGTGATGTCCTCCTATGTAGATCAGGAAGGGAGAGGTTTCCATTAATATGGGCTCCCGGATTCAAAAGGGATCATCTAGGAAAAGCAGAAGCCAAGTAGCAGTACTTGAAAGAGCAGATTATTTTACCAAAAAGGGCAGCAGGAATGTCTTAATAATCAGAATGCTTTAGCCTGTAGAGATTTCTGTTGGTGACTAATCAATCATGGTATCTGCAGGAATGAAATAGATGAGAATAGGCTACCAGATTAGTGTCTGATCCATATAACGAAAAAACTCCTAACCTGGTGACTAAAAAAACTGACTTCTGTTACCATAATGGAAAGTCTCAGATTCTCAGCCTATTTTTAGAGCTGAGCCAATTCACATACTCAGAGCTCCATGATTAACAGGAAGGCTAAGTCCCATCGAGAAGGGCCCGGTAGCTATACCACAATGTATTAAGTAAGTATTTTTCCAACAATCAGTGGTCACAAATGACTCAACTGAAGAAAAGGAAATACTCAAATGTTCAGAAATTAGTAAACAGGGGCTCTGACCTGACACTAATTCTGTGGATTCTATCCAATTCCTGAATTGTAGCAGATATACTAAGGTGGATTTTAATGTTTCTAAAGATTTGTTTATTTGAGAGAGAGACAGAGACCCCCACCATACTTTCACTTTCTCTCTTTCTCTGGGGCAGAAGGCAAGGAAGAGAAGCAGCCGTCCTGCTGAGTATGGAGTTCGATTTGGGGTTGAATTCCACAACCCTGGAGATCATGACCTGAGCTGAAATCAAGAGCTGAATGTTTAACCAACTGAGCTATCCAGGCACCCCTAAGATGATACTAACTGTGGATAATAAAGTTAATCAGGTAGCGATGCTCACGAAGGTACTCTTCCAGATCTTTACCAGCACACACACACAGCCCCTAATATTTTGCATGCAGTTATTTCCTTGGTTAATGCTTTTTTTTTTTCCTCCACCCCCAGTTTATAAGGACCACCAGAGCAGTCCGCTTTTACCTGGCTTGTATCTGTGCACACCTTCAAAGCCTTGCCTCAGGGCTATTCAACTCTCCTGTTCTTTTTTGTTTGTTTGTTTGCCACAATATAGTCCACAGAGATCCTGATCATCTTGACATTCCACAAAACATCTCAATGGTCCACTACATTGATGACATTATGCAGAATGGATCTGGGGAGCAGGAAGCAACAAGCACTTTAGGTGTCTTAGATGTAAGTGAATCAAGAGAGTGGAAGATAATTACCACAAAAATTAAGGGGCCTGCCACCTCAGTGAAGCTTCTGAGGATCCAATGATATGGAATATGTCAAGATACTCCCTTTAAGGTGAAAGGCTGCTACACCTTCCAAAACCTACCACAAACAAAAGGAGTAAAATGCCTGTTATGCCTTTTAGAAGCCTATATATTTGAGTGTCATGCTTCTACTCATTTATCAAGTCACTTAAAAGGCTTCCAGGGGACCAGAACAAGAGGGGCAAGCTGATCTTTCACTTGGGCCTTATAACGTAGCAAATTCAATGATATTCAAAGTGTCTGTGGTAAACAGGGATGCTGTATGAAGACTCTGGAAAGCTACTAAAGGAGAACTATACTGTAGACCTCTTAGATTTGGGAGAAAAATCCATACCCTCCTTTATAGATAACTATTTTCCCTTTGAGAAGGTGTTTTGGCCTTGCTACTAGGCCTTGGTAGGGAGTAAATGCCTAGCTATCCTAGCTATGGGGTATCAGGTGACTATGTGTCATAAGCTTCCTATCATGAATTGCAAGTTAGATGACCAACCTAGCCATAGACTGGGTGTGCAAAGCAGCAATCTATGATCCAATGGAAATGGTATATAAAAGACCAGTCTTTCACAGATCCGGAAGTCAAGAGTAACCTGCATGAACAAGCAGCTCAGAATCCAACAATAATCCCTGCTACAATCTCTCTTCTCTCTCTCAATCTATACCTATGGCCTCATGGGTATTCATTAATGATCAGTTGGCTGAGGAAGACAAAACTTGAGCCAGATTTACAGATGTTGCTTTACAGTATATGTTGGTAGCCCCACTCAGGGGTGACCCTGAAGGATAGAAGTAGAGATAAAATTTCACAATGGGCAGCACTTTGAGCAGTACATTTGGTTTTCCACTTTTGTGGCGAGGGATGACCAGATGGACAAATTTACACAGACTCACTACCATCTGTTAACTATTTGGATGATCAGTTGAGGACTGGATTCTTTCAGGATTAGAAGATTAGAGATTAGAGACAAGGAAATCTGGAAAATGAAACTTTCAGAAAGGGTAAAAGATGTGAAGACTTGTGTGTCCTACGGAATGCCCAACAAAAAGTGTCCACTAAGAACAAAAAAATATGAAATGGGTAGCAGAAGAAGGAAGTCAGAGATATCAACCATAGCCCATAACCAGTTATGGAAATAAGGACTATACAGAAATGCTTATTATGTGTATACATAAACTATTTACTTTTTAAAAAATATTTTATACAAATTTTGTCAGTAGTTAAACTTTACCATTTAGTCTTAAGGTAACAGAATATTCAGTAAGACTATGACTAAATTTGATAGTAATGAACATAGTCAGCAATGGATACAGTGACTGTTGGAACTGTGTGTCTTCTAATTTGGGAAAGAGGGTGAGAATTTCTTCACTTGTACCAGCCATATCTGCATCTCTTTGGTTAGAAACTTTTTGGGTAGGGATACCTGGGTGGCTCGGTTGGTTAAGCCTCTGCCTTTGGCTCAGGTCATGATCCTAGGGACCTAGGATCAAGTCCCGCATCAGGCTCCTTGGTCAGCGGGGAGCCTGCTTCTCCCTCTGCTTGCCACTCCCCCTACTTGTGTGCTCTGGCTTTCTTTCTGACAAATAAATAAAATATTTAAAAGAAAAAAAAAAGAAACTTTTGGGGTAGAACATAAATAAAGTTTCTGGTCCTTAGCCAGAACATCAAGTGGTTGGGAGTTATTTGGGTTATGGGGTAACCAAAACCAAAAATAAAGGTTCTTGTCCTTAGCCAGAACCTCAAGTGGTAGGAGTTATTTGGGTTATGGGGTAACCCAAACCTTCACTACCAAATGATGTGAAATCTCAGGATCTCTACCTTTTTTTTTTTTCCTGGTTGCTGTTCCATTAAGTTTTACCATTGGTCATGATAGACCACGAAACATCCCAGTGAATCCCTCTGGAGCCAGTCCCCTTTGCCCTTAGTGTGTGGAATAACTCAGTTTCCTCTCTGCAATTGGGATCAATCACTCCAGCCAGAGAGTAAGAGCCCTTTACTCTGCTTGTTGTTTCACTGGCATACAGAGCCCAACATGACCAGGTGGCAGTCTCACCTTCCAGTTCAGAGAAAGCATGATGTCCTCTGATAAAGGAATTCTCTCCCTGCTCTTGGGAAATAAGACTAAATCAGCAGAGCTCAGTACGTTAATTCTGTGGTTATAACAAAGTTCGAGTATTTGTAAAAAGATACATATGGATGCTAATTACACAAAGGGGTAGTCTGTGGCAGTTATTACTTTATTGCCTTTTAGTTCTAAATTTACTATTCTTACCGCCCTGTAGAAGGCTTTTTGCCTTTTGCCAGCTAACTGATACAAGCCTTTGCCAATAGAGGGTGCTAGAAAGACACTACAAGTTAAAAGCAGGAGAAAGGGACTCTACAGAGTTAGATTTTACCTACTGAGCCAGAGCACTGATTTGTGGGGAGCCTGGAGCATTCCCCAGTGGGGGCAGTACTCAGAGTCCCCTAGCGAGATCCCCCACCATCACAGTGAAGGTCCTAATGATTCAGCTGTGATTTTCAGCCTCTAGTGAGATGCCCTGCTAAGACAACAGCAGCCCTCACTGTAAAACAGCATTTTCCCTGGGTTAAGCGCTTCTTCAAGCAGTGGTCTCACCACCAGCTCTGGCCTGCACCCTCTGGCAAGCTTTTCCTTCACCACTGACCACTCTTTCTCTGTTCCACTGAGACCTACACTCTTCGGCAAGCTTCTTCACCACTGACAGACGAAGTGTTAGGATGGGACTCACAGTCTTTCCAAACATGTCTGCATCTCCTTTAAATTCTTTCTTTGTTCATTCTCCCTCAGCTAACTAGGGCTAGTAGCTGTATAACCTGTCTTCTAACTGTATGAAAACCGATATAATCACACAAAGTGTAAGTGAACAAATGAAACAGAAAAGGCCAGGGAAAACCTAGTAGCATTTCTATATGTAGAGAGCAGGAAGAAGAGGGAGAGTCAGTTAAGGGAAGGAAAAAAAAAGAAGTTAATAAAGTAGAGGGGGAAAAAGACATGCATGGGTTTCAGAGCCAAGTGAAGAATGCATTTCAGAAAAGAATGCATTATATCAAAAACTGTGAGGTGCGTAAGGGGAGGACCCAGAGCTGACCAAGAGATTGGCAACAGTTTCAATGAACCAAAAGCCTAACTGGAGTGGTTTGTGAAGCAAATATCATGTGAAAACAGAGAAGTGAGCATCACCTGTGTGGAGGAGTTCTGCCACAAAGGACAGTAGAGAAACAAAAGGATAGTAAGACTCGTTATCATAGCAACTGCACATTTTATTCAACCCTATTTAGCTGGTTGGGGACAGGCATTGAGCAGGGGGAAAGTTGAGTTTGAGTAAACATTAACATAATAAGCATCCTTTTAAATGCATAGCTGAGCTTATTAAAAACTTTAGAAAATTGGGGCGCCTGGGTGGCTCAGTGGGTTAAGCCAGTGCCTTCGGCTCAGGTCATGATCTCAGGGTCCTGGGATCGAGTCCCGCATTGGGCTCTCTGCTCGGCAGGGAGCCTGCTTCCCTCTCTCTCTCTCTGCCTGCCTCTCCATCTACTTGTGATTTCTCTCTGTCAAATAAATAAATAAAATCTTTAAAAAAAAAAAAAAAAACTTAAGAAAATCTCCCCAGGCATGAAAAATAAATAGAGGGCAGAAAACTATAGTAAAATAAAGCCAAAGCCGCCCAGCAGGCATAGGAGACTAGTCTTGTTCCTGGGCCTGCTGGATAAAAATAGAATCTTTGAAGGATTATACAGTCATTGTATTCATACAGTACTGGTTTTCAAGTTCTAGGTTACTTTTATTTTTTATTTTTTATAAACATATATTTTTATCCCCAGGGGTACAGGTCTGTGAATCACCAGGTTTACACACTTCACAGCACTCACCATAGCACATACCCTCCCCAATGTCCATAACCCCAACCCCCTTCTCGCAACCCCCCTCCCCCCAGCAACCCTCAGTTTGTTTCGTGAGATTAAGAGTCACTTATGGTTTGTCTCCCTCCCTATCCCATCTTGTTTCATTTATTCTTCTCCTACCCTTAACCCCCCATGTTGCATCTCCACTTCCTCATATCAGAGAGATCATATGATAGTTGTCTTTCTCCGACTGACTTATTTCGCTAAGCATGATACCCTCTAGTTCCATCCACGTCGTCACAAATGGCAAGATTTCATTTCTTTTGATGGCTGCATAGTATTCCATTGTGTATATATACCACTTCATCTTTATCCATTCATCTGTTGATGGGCATCTAGGTTCTTTCCATATTTGGCTATTGTGGACATTGCTGCTATAAACATTTGGGTGCACGTGCCCCTTCCGATCACTACATTTGTATCTTTAGGGTAAATACCCAGTAGTGCAATTGCTGGGTCATAGGGTAGTTCTATTTTCAACATTTTGAGGAACCTCCATGCTGTTTTCCAGAATGGTTGCACCAGCTTGCATTCCCACCAACAGTGTAGGAGGGTTCCCCTTTCTCCGCATCCTCGCCAGCATCTGTCATTGCCTGACTTGTTGATTTTAGCCATTCTGACTGGTGTGAGGTGATACCTCATTGTGGTTTTGATTTGTATTTCCCTGACGCTGAGTGATATGGAGCACTTTTTCATGTGTCTGTTGGCCATCTGGATATCTTCTTTGCATAAATGTCTGTTCATGTTTTCTGCCCATTTCTTGATTGGATTATTTGTTCTTTGGGTGTTGAGTTTGCTAAGTTCCTTATAGATTTTGGACACTAGCCCTTTATCTGATATGTCATTTGCAAATATCTTCTCCCATTCTGTCAGTTGTCTTTTGGTTTTGTTCACTGTTTCCTTTGCTGTGCAAAAGCTTTTGATCTTGACAAAATCCCAATAGTTCATTTTTGCCCTTGCTTCCCTTGCCTTTGGCGATGTTCCTAGGAAGATGTTGCAGTGGCTGAGGTCGAAGAGGTTGCTGCCTGTGTTCTCCTCAAGGATTTTGATGGAGTCCTTTCTCACATCGAGGTCCTTCATCCATTTTGGGTCTATTTTCATGTGTGGTGTAAGGAAATGGTTCAATTTCATTTTTCTGCATGTGGCTGTCCAATTTTCCCAACACCATTTATTGAAGAGGCTGTCTTTTTTCCATTGGACATTCTTTCCTGCTTTGTCAAAGATTAGTTGACCATAGAGTTGAGGGTCTATTTCTGGGCTCTCTATTCTGTTCCATTGATCTATGTGTCTGTTTTTGTGCCAGTACCATGCTGTCTTGATGATGACAGCTTTGTTTTCAATAATCCTTTGGCTATTCGAGGTCTTTTCTGGTTCCATATAAATTTTAGGATTATTTGTTCCATTTCTTTGAAAAAAATGGATGGGATTTTGATAGGGATTGCATTAAATGTGTGGATTTCTTTAGGTAGCAAAGACATTTTCATAATATTTGTTTTTCCAATCCAGGAGCATGGAACATTTTTCCATTTATTTGTGTCTTCCTCAATTTCTTTCATGAGTACTTTATAGTTTTCTGAGTATAGATTCTTTGCCTCTTTGGTTAGGTTTATTCCTAGGTATCTTATGGTTTTGGGTACAATTGTAAATGGGATTGACTCCTTAATTTCTCTTTCTTCTGTCTTGTTGTTGGTGTAGAGAACTGCAACTGATTTCTGTGCATTGATTTTATATCCTGACACTTTATTGAATTTCTGTACAAGTTCTAGCAGTTTTGGAGTGGAATCTTTTAGGTTTTCCACACATAGTATCATATCATCTGTGAAGAGTGATAGTTTGACTTCTTCTTTGCTGATTTGGATGCCTTTAATTTCCTTTTGTTGTATGATTGCTGAGGCTAGGACTTCTAGTACTATGTTAAATAGCAGTGGTGATAATGGACATCCCTGCCGTGTTCCTGACCTTAGCGGAAAAGCTTTCAGTTTTTCTCCATTGAGAATGATATTTGCGGTGGGTTTTTCATAGATGGCTTTGATAATACTGAGGTATGTGTCCTCTATCCCTACACTTTGAAGAGTTTTGATCAGGAAGGGATGCTGTACTTTGTCAAATGCTTTTTCAGCATCTATTGAGAGTATCACATGGTTGTTGTTCTTTCTTTTATTGATGTGTTGTATCACATTGATTGATTTGCTGATGTTGAACCAACCTTGCAGCCCTGGAATAAATCCCACTTGGTCATGGTGAATAATCCTTTTAATGTACGGTTGAATCCTATTGGCTAGTATTTTGGTGAGAATTTTCGCATCTGTGTTCATCAAGGATATTGGTCTGTAGTTCTCTTTTTTAATGGGATCCTTGTCTGGTTTTGAGATCAAGGTGATGCTGGCCTCAAAAACTGAGTTTGGAAGTTTTCCTTCCATTTCTACTTTTTGGAACAATTTCAGGAGAATAGGAATTAATTCTTTTTTAAATGTTTGGTAGAATTCCTCCCGGAAGCCGTCTGGCCCTGGGATTTTGTTTGGAGATTTTTTTTTTTAAATATTTTATTTTATTTATTTGACAGAGAGAGATCACAAGTAGGCAGAGAGGCAGACAGAGAGAGAGAGGAGGAAGCAGGCTTCCCGCTGAGCAGAGAGCCCGATGCGGGACTCGATCCCAGGACCCTGAGATCATGACCTGAGCCGAAGGCAGCAGCTTAACCCACTGAGCCACCCAGGCGCCCCTGTTTGGAGATTTTTGATGACTGTTTCAATCTCCTTACTGGTTATGGGTCTGTTCAGGCTTTCTATTTCTTCCTGGTTCAGTTGTGGTAGTTTATATGTCTCTAGGAATGCATCCATTTCTTCCAGATTGTCAAATTTGTTGGCATATAGTTGCTCATAGTATGTTCTTATAATTGTCTGTATTTCTTTGGTGTTAGTTGTGATCTCTCCTCTTTCATTCATGATTTTATTTATTTGGGTCCTTTCTCTTTTATTTTTGATAAGTCTGGCCAGGGGTTTATCAATCTTATTAATTCTTTCAAAGAACCAGCTCCTAGTTTTGTTGATTTGTTCTATTGTTTTTTTAGTTACTATTTCATTGATTTCTGCTCTGATCTTTATGATTTCTCTTCTCCTGCTGGGTTTAAGGTTTCTTTCTTGTTCTTTCTCCAGCTCCTTTAGGTGTAGGGTTAGGTTGTGTACCTGAGACTTTTCTTCTTTCTTGAGAAAGGCTTGTACCGCTATATATTTTCCTCTCAGGACTGCCTTTGTTGTGTCCCACAGATTTTGAACCGTTGTGTTTTATCATGTGTTTCCATGAATTTTTTCAATTCTTAATTTCCTGGTTGACCCATTCATTCTTTAGAAGGATGCTGTTTAGTCTCCATGTATTTGGGTTCTTTCCAAATTTCCTCTTGTGATTAAGTTCTAGCTTCAGAGCACTGTGGTCTGAAAATATGCAGGGAATGATCCCAATCTTTTGATACAGGATGAGACCTGATTTAGGACCGAGGATGTGATCTCTTCTGGAGAATGTTCCATGCGCACTAGAGAAGAATGTGTATTCTGTTGCTTTGGGATGAAATGTTCTGAATATATCTGTGATGTCTATCTGGTCCAGTGTGTCATTTAAGGCCTTTATTTCCTTGTTGATCTTTTGCTTGGATGATCTGTCCATTTCAGTGAGGGGAGTGTTAAAGTCCCCTACTATTATTGTATTATTGTTGATGTGTTTCTTTGATTTTGTTATTAATTGGTTTATATAGTTGGCTGCTCCCACGTTGGGGGCATAGATATTTAAAATTTTTAGATCTTCTTGTTGGACAGACCCTTTGAGTATAATATAGTGTCCTTCCTCATCTCTTATTATAGTCTTCGGCTTAAAATCTAATTGATCTGATATAAGGATTGCCACTCCTACTTTCTTCTGATGGCCATTAGCATGGTAAATTCTTTTCCACCCCCTCACTTTAAATCTGGAGGTGTCTTTGGGTTTAAAATGAGTTTCTTGTAGGCAACATATAGATGGGTTTTGTTTTTTTATCCATTCTGATACCCTGTGTCTTTTGATTGGGGCATTTAGCCTATTAACATTCAGGGTAACTATTGAGAGAGATGAATTTAGTGCCATTGTATTGCCTGTAAGGTGACTGTTACTGTATATTGTCTCTGTTCCTTTCTGATCTACTACTTTTAGGCTCTCTCTTTGCTTAGAGGACCCCTTTCAATATTTCCTGTAGAGCTGGTTTGGTGTTTGCAAATTCTTTCAGTTTTTGTTTGTCCTGGAAGCTTTTAATCTCTCCTTCTATTTTCAATGATAGCCTAGCTGGATATAGTATTCTTGGCTGCATGTTTTTCTCGTTTAGTGCTCTGAATATATCATGCCAGCTCTTTCTGGCCTGCCAGGTCTCTGTGGATAAGTCTGCTGCCAATCTAATATTTTTACCATTGTATGTTACAGACTTCTTTTCCCGGGCTGCTTTCAGAATTTTCTCTTTGTCACTAAGACTTGTAAATTTTACTATTAGGTGACGGGGTGTGGACCTATTCTTATTGATTTTGAGCAGGGTTCTTGCACCTCCTGGATTTTGATGCCTGTTCCCTTTGCCATATTGGGGAAATTCTCTCCAATAATTCTCTCTAGTATACCTTCTGCTCCCTTCTCTCTTTCCTCTTCTTCTGGAATCTAGGTTACTTTTAAGTTCCAAAATACCAGTACTGAAGATGTAAGACATTATTTCCAAATTTTAAAATAATCTGATAACTAACTACATTGTTAGCATCTTAAGTTATCTAGAGTTATATTATTTTCCCAATTCTCCCAAGCTTTATGGAGATTACAGTCAACTAAGCAAAGTTTCAACTGTATGAATAATTCTTACTCTAGTCCAAAGACTTTTTCTACAAGTGAATGTGAACACTGGATTGGCTTCCTAGAGTTTTGCCATTACAAATTACCACAAACTGGGTGGCTTAAAACAAAACAAAAGCAATCTCTTCTCTCAGTTTTGGAAGCTAAAGTCTGAAATCAAGGTGTTGACAGGAGTATGCTCCTTCTGAAAGTTCTAGGAAGGAATCCTTCCTTGCCTCTCCCTGGCTTTCTGGAGTTTGCCATCAATTCTCTATGCTCATTGGCTTGTAGATGCATCAGCTCAATTTCTGCCTGTTATTATATCACATTCTCCCCTTGTATCTGTGTTTCTGTGTCTTCACATAGCCTTCTTATAAGAACACATAGCAGTCATTTAATATAGAGCCCATCCTAATCCAGTAAGACCTCAGAGAATCCCTACAGGTAAAGAAAGCCCAATTAAACATAAACTTACAATCCACATTTTCAAGCACAAAAGAAAATGGTACACTAGAAGGGAGTCAGCAGGAAAATAACCCCTAAACACCAGAAAGAAAAATACAGCATAATCAGATCCTAAAGAGTGTCAGATAATTAGATTTTATATTCTTTATCTGATAGGTAAAGATAAAAGACATAAGAGAGAAAAGCTAAAACATTAACAAGGAATGATATGGTGTAAAAAAAATCTAAGGTAATTTGAAAACAAAATTTCTAAAAATGAGAATTCTCAAAATCAAATACCTAAAAAGTTACACAGCAGATGTGAAAGTAAAAGCTGTTAATTACTCAGCCATCTAAAAAGAATGAATTCTTGCCATTTGCAATGACATGGATGGAGCTAGAGAGTATTATAATAAGTAAAATAAGTAAGTCAAAGAAAGAAAAATACCATATGATTTCTTTCACATGTAGAATTTAACAAAAACAAATAAGCAGAGAGAAATAAAGAGAGGCAAACCAAAAACCACACTATAGAAATAAAATCACACAAGACAGAAGTGCATATATGAAAAAAGACATTGTAGGCAAATGGAAACCAAAAGAAACCTGGGCAACCATACTTTTATCAGACAAAAGAGAATTTAAAATAAAGACTGTAATAAGAGACAAAGAAGGTCAACACATAATGATAAAGGGGTGAATGCAACAAGGAACATAACACTTGTTAATATTTATGTACCCAACAGAAGAACACCTAAATATATAAAGCAAATATTAACAGATCTAAAGGGATAATATATAATGAGCAATATAATGATAGTAGGAGTCCTTTAATACCACATTCACATCAATGGACAGATCATCTAGACAGAAAATTAATAAGGAAACACTGGCCTTTAATGTCATGTTACATGAGATGGGCTTAATAGATAGTATAACAGAAGATCCATCCAAAAACAAGAGAATATACATTCAAGTGCACATGTTACATTTTCCAAGACAAATCAATTTTAGGCCACAGAACAAGTATTAATAAGTCTAGGAGGACTAAAATCATATCAAGCATCTATTCCAACCACAACAGTATGAAACTAGAAATTAATTACCTAAAGAAAACTGGAAAATTTGCAAAATTTGCAAAAACACAGAGATTAAATGACATGCTACTAAACCACCAATGGGTTAAAAAAGAACTTAAAAGAGAAATTTTAAAAAATACTGAGATAAACAAAAATGGAAATGTAACTTACCAAAACTTATGAGATAGAGTAAAACAGTTCTAAGAGGTAAGTTCATAGTAATAAATGCCTACCTCAAGAAGCAAACAAACAAAAAAATCTGAACTAAACAACCTAACTTTACACCTGAAGGAACTAGGGAAAAAAAAAAAAAGAACTGAAGGCCAAAGTTAATAGAAGAAAGGAAATAAAGGGGGCACCTGGGTGACTCAGTGGGTTAAGCCATCAGCTTGGGTCGTGATCTCAGGGTCCTGGGATCGAGACCCACATGGGCTTTCTGCTCAGCAGGGAGCCTGCATTTCTCTCTCTCTCTGCCTGCCTCTCTGCTTTCTTGTGATCCTTCTCTCTGTCAAATAAATAAATAAAATCTTTTTTTAAAAAACAAAAGGAAATAAAGATTCGAACAGAAATAAATAGAGATAAAAAAATAGAAAAATCGGGCGCCTGGGTGGCTCAGTGGGTTAAGCCGCTGCCTTCGGCTCAGGTCATGATTTCAGGGTCCTGGGATCGAGGCCCGCATCGGGCTCTCTGCTCAGCAGGGAGCCTGCTTCCTCCTCTCTCTCTGCCTGCCTCTCAGCCTGCTTGTGATCTCTGTCAAATAAATAAATAAAATCTTTTAAAAAAAAATAGAAAAATCAATGAAACTAAGAGCTGGTTCTTTGAGAAGAGAAATAAAATGGACAAACCTTTAGCTAGACTCACCAAGAAAAAAGAGATGACTCAAAATCATAAGTGAAAGAGATGTTACAACCGATGCCACAGAATAGAAAGGATCCTCTCTGATATGAGGAAGTTGAGAGGCAGAGTCGGGGATTTGGGGGTAGGGAAGGAATAAATGAAACAAGATGGGATCGGGAGGGAGACAAACCATAAGTGACTCTTAATCTCACAAAACAAACTGAGGGTTGCTGAGGGGTCGGGGGTATGGATAGGGTGGTTGGGCTATGGACATTGGGGAGGGTACTATGGTGAGTGCTATGAAATATGTAAGCCTGATGATTCACAGACCTGTACCCCAGGGCAAATAATATTATATGTTAATAAAAATAATTAATAAAAGTATATACATATATTTTTAAAAAACAAGGAAAGGATCCTAAGAGACTACTATTTGCCAACAACTGACAATCCAGAAGAAGCAAATAAATTCCTAAAAACATACAACCTGCCAAGACTAAATCATGACGAAACAGAAAATATGAACAGACTGGTTACTAGCAAGGAGATAAAGTCAGCCATCAAATATCTTCCAATGAACAAAAGTTCAAGGGCAGATGGATTCACTGGTGAATTCTACCAAATACCTAAAGAAGAATACCAATCCTTCTCAAACTCTTCTGAAAAACAAAAGAGGGAAGAAATCTTCCAAACATATTTCACAAGGCCAACATTACCTTAAAACCAAAATCAGACAAGATGCCACAAAAAAAGAAAATTACAGGTTAATACCTTTGATGATCACAGATGCAAAAATCCTCCACAAAGTGTCAGCAAACTGAATTCAGTAATACATTAAAAGGAACATACAGCATGATCAAGTGCGATTTATTCCAGGGATGCAAGGATGGTTCAACATATACACATCAGTCAAAGTGATACACTACCATTAGCAAAATGAATGACAGCAGTGCCTGGGAGGCTCAGTTAACCAATTCTTGATTTCAGCTCAGGTCATGATCTCAAGGTTGTGAAATTGAGCCCCATGCCAAACTCCATAAGATTCTCTCCCTTCTTCTTCTGCCCTCCCCACAACCTCTTTCTCTCAAAAAAAAAAAAAAAAAAAAAAAGATAAAAATCATGATTGTCTCATCAGATGCAGAAAAGCATTTGACAAAATTAAACATCGGTTCCTAATAAAAACTCTAAACAAAGTGGGTATAGAAGGAGGCTACCTCAACATAATAAAGGCCACCTATAACAAGTGCACAGCTAACATCATACTCAATGCTGAAAGGCTGACATGTTTTCCTCTAAGATCAGGAACAAGGGGCACCTGGGTGGCTCAGTGAGTTAAGCCTCTGCCTTCGGTTCAGGTCATGATCTCAGGGTCCTGGAATCAAGCCCCACATCAGGCTGTCTGCTCAGCAGGGAGCCTGCTCCCCCACTCTGCCCCCCGCCTACTTGTGATCTCTGTCTGTCAAATAAATAAGTAAAATCTTTAAAAAAATTAAAATAAAATTAAGATCAGGAACAGCAGACGAGGATGTCTACTCTTGCCACTTTTATTACCAGCAAGAGAAGGGCAGCAGGGTATGTGTGTGTGTGTGTGTGTGTGTGTGTGTGTATGTATGTGTAGAAAAGGCATCCAAATTAGAAAGTAAAATGTCAGTATTTGCAGGGGACACATCACATACAGAAAATTCTGACTCCCTCAAAAACTGTCAGAATAAAATTCAGTAAATTTGCAGACTACAAACTCAATACACAATAATCTGTTGTATTTCTTTATAATAATAACAAACTACAAGAAAGAAATTAAGAAAATAATCCCATTTATAAATGTATTAAAAAAAAAGAACCTAGGAATAAATTTAACCAGGGAGGTGAAAGACCTATATATTGAAACCTATTAATACATTAATGAAAGAAATTAAAGACAACAAAATAAATGAAGAGATATTCTGTGCTCACAGATTGGAAGAATTAACATGGTTAAAATGTCCATATCACCCATAGCAAAATACAGATTCAATGCAATCCCTATCAAAATTCCAATGATATTGAGATGTCTGGCTGGTTCAGTTACTAGAGCATGGAACTCTCAACCTCAGGGTAGTGAGTTCAAGCACCATGCTAGGCATGGAGTCTACTTAAAAAATTCCAATGGTATTTTTCACAGAAATAGAACACCCCTAAAGTGTGTATGGAACCACAAAAGACCCTGAGTACCCAAAGCAATTTTTGAGAATGGACAAAGCTGGAGGCATCACAATCCCTGATTTCAAACTGTATTATAAAGCTACAGGAATTAAAACAGTATGATACTGGCATAGAAACAACACATAGATAAAAGGAAATGAATAAAAGCCCAGAATCCAGAAATATAAAGTCAAATAATTTAAGACAAAGAAGCCAAGAATATACAATGGAGAAAAAAAAGGATGGTCTCTTCAATAAATGATGTTAGGAAAACTGGACAGGCACGTGCACTAAGAATGAAACTGGACCACTATCTTACATTCACAAAAGTTAACCTAAAAGAAAAGTAAGACCTGAAACCATAAGACTCCTAGAAGAAAACACGGGCAGTGATATGCTTCTTGACATAGGTCTTGCTGATTTTTTAAAAACTGAACACCAAAATCAAACACAGCAAAAGCAAAAATCAACAAGTGGGACTACACCAAGCTAAAAAGTTTCTGGACAGCAAAGGAAATCAATGAAAAGGGAACCTATCAAGTGGGAGAAAACAGCTGCAGATCATTTGTCTGATTAGAGCCTATTATTCAAAATATATAAGGAACTCCTACAACTCAATAGTGAAAAAACAAACAATCCAATTTAAAAATGGGTAGAAGATCTGAATAGATATTTGTCCAAAGAAGACCTAAAGATGGCCAACAGGTACATGAAATGATGCCTGATATCTTTAATCATCTGGGAAATGCAAATCAAAACCACAGTAAGATATACCTCATATCTATTAGAATGGCTATTATCAAAGACAAAAAATAACAAGTGTTGGTAAGAATGTAGGGAAAACAAACCTCATGTGCTGCTGTGGGAACGTAAACTGGTGCAGCCAGTGCAAAAAACAGCGTGAATGTTCCCACAAAAATTAAAAATAGAACTACCATATAATGCAGCAATTCCACTCCTGGGTATTTATCTGAAAAAAATAAAGCCAATAATTTGAAAGGATATATGCATTCCCATGTTCATTGCTGCATCATATTCAATAGTAAGGATAACTAATAATCTAAATGTCCACTGATGGATGAATGGACAAAGAAATTATGGTATACAATGGAATTTAATTCAGCCTTGAAAACAAATGAAATCTTGCTATTTCTGACAACATGGATGGACCTCAGGGTATCAACTAAGTGAAATAAGTCAGACAGAGACAGACAAATACTCTATGATCTCTTTTATATGCAGAATCTCAAACAAAACAAAAACCCAAGCTCATAGATACCAAGAATAGATTGGTGGTTATTAGAGTTGTGGAAGGGGTGGGAAAAAATTGGGGTTTGATTATAATTAAAAGTTAAAGTCAGGGAGTACAGATTTTTCACAGAAAAATGTGAAAGTAATATTTAGAAAATACTTGCTTTACAGACATTAACATTACAGACATTATTAGTTCATGTTACATTTTTATAGTTCCAGTTATTCTATAACTTGTTACCATAAAATGAAATTATTTGTTTGGCAAAATTCTCATAGGACAATCTACATTAACTATAATGACTTTTTTTTTTTTAAGATGTATTTTAGAGAGAGAGTGAGTGTAAGCAAGCAGGGGGTGGGGTCAGGAGAGAGGGAGACAGCAACCTCAAGCAGACTTCATGTTCAGCAGGAAGCCTGACATCGGGCTCAATCCCAGGACCCTGAGCTGAAATCAAGACTTAACTGGGCCATCCAGGTGCCCTGATAATGACCTAATTTTATAAAATGTTAAGCCCCAGCATTGTAATAGTTGTATATTTATTTGCTGAAGAAAACAGTATTTGGTTACTAAATGTTTGAAGGAGATAACTCTGTTTCATAATACTTAAACCATTAGGACTTCAGTAATTTTGTAGTTAGCTAGTATAAAACCACACATAACTCTTTGAAGAAAAATCCATCTACTTTCCTTTTTTTAAGGTTTTTATTTAAATTTCAATTAACAGGCTAATACTAATTTCAGGTGTACAATATGGTGATTCAACACTTACATAGTAACTCCTGTGCTCATCACAACAAGTGCACTCCTTAATCCCCATCATCTATTTAACCCATTCTCCCACCCACCTCCATTCTGGATCCTTCATTCTCCATCAGTTTGTTCTCTATAGTTAAGAGCTTGTTTCTGGGTTTGCCTCTCTCTTTTTATTTCCTTTTGCTCATTTGTTTCTTAAATTCCACATGTAAATGGAATTATATGGTATTTATCTTTCCGACTGCCTTATTTTGCTTAGTGTAATATACCTAGCTCCATCCATGTTGTTGCAAATGGCAAGATTTCATTCTTTTTTCCCTATGACTAATATTCCATTGTGTGTGTGTGTGTGTATACACACTACATCTTTATTTACTCATTAGTTGATAGACACTTCAAGTATAATTTGGCTACCATTTATAATGCTGCTATAAACTTTGTATGTATTGAATAAGGGTTTTTGTGTTCTTTGGATAAATACCTAGTAGTGCAATTGCTGGATCACAGAGTAGTTCTAACTACGGAGGAACCTCCATACTGCTTTTCACAGTGGATCTACCAGTTTGCAGTCCCACCAATAGTGCAAGAAGGTTCCCCTCACTATTTTCCTTTTGAATCAATGGTGACAAAAATAAAAGAGGAGAATATTTAAAAACAAACACACAGAATTATGTCTTTTCTCCACAACCTAATACGAAGATCTATTCCTAGGAGCAGCCAATAATACTGGAAGATAATTTTTTCCAGGTCTGATACAAGACATAAATCTACAAATTCAGGAAGCACAACAAATCCTAAACATAATAAGTTAAAAGTGAAGCACCATACATGATAATATTATTAAACTACAGAACTATAGAATAAAATAAGAGAACAAAGGAAATGAGGGGAATAACTCTCAAGCAGAATTCCAGAAGCAGTTAAATTAACATTAAAGAATAAGAGTAAAAAAACAAAGACAAAAACATAATCAGTAATAGTATACCAAAGGCAGAGAGGGAGGTGGTAATAATTCACCCAGAGTGGCAAAACACCATCTTATCAAAAATTTTAAAACAATAATAATAAAGCCAAATAAAAATCAGTTTGCTTTTTAGGGAGAGTGGGAAGTACAAGCTTCCAGTTATGGAATGAGTAAATCACAGGGATAAAAGCATATGGAATATAGTCAATACTACTGTAATAGTCTTGTATAGTGATAAATGGTAGTACATTGCAGTAGCACAGCGTAATGTATAGAGAAGTTGAACTGCTATGTTGTGTACCCATAACTAATGTAACATTGTGCGTGAACTATGCATTAAAAACAAAAAAATAAGCTTGCTTTTTAAGAATTGCAATGTCAGGGATGCCCGGGTAGCTCAGTCAAAAGTGGCCAACTCCTGGTTTTTGCTCAGGTCATGATTTCAGTGTCCTGGGATGGAACCCCATATTGGGCTATGTGCTCAACAGGGAGTCTGCTTGAGGATTCTCTCTCTGTCTCCCTCTGCCCCTCCCCCTGCATGTGCATGAGCACACGCATTCTCTCTCAAAATAAAACAATCTTTGAAAAAAAGATGAATTACGATGCCAGTGATACATTTGCTGGTGCAACAGAACACTTGGAATGCCGCTGGTTCAGATAAAGAAGTCTTTATTGAAGAAACTTTAAGACGGTATTTTTTTTTCCTTAAGATTTTATTTATTTATTTGATAGAGATCACAAGTAGGCAGAGAATCAGGCAGAGGGTGGGGGGGAAGCAGGCCCCCACTGAGCAGGGAGATGCAGGGCTCAATTCTAAAACCCTGGGATCATGACCTGAGCTGAAGGCAGAGGCTTTAACCCACTGAGCTACCCAGGTGTCCCTAAGATTGTATTTTAGAAAAAAAATGATAAAAGAAAAAATATCTGAGATACAAGAAGAAAATAGGAACAAAGAAATGTATAAGCATAGATAAACCTAAGTAAACACTGACTGCCTTAAATAATAATACTCAGTTGCAGTTAAAAATTTTTTTCAAAAATTAAAGACAGAACTACCACATAATGTAGCAATTCCACTCCTGGGTACTTATCTGAAGAAAATGAAAACACTTATTCAAAAAAAGTATATGTACCCCTATGTTTATTGCATCATTATTTACAATAATCAAGATACAGAAACAATCTTAAGTGCCCAATGATGGTAAAAATGGATAAAGAAAATGGTGTGTAAACACACACACACCAGAATATTATTCAGTCATAAAAATGAATGACAATTTGCCAAATACCATACCATCTGATATGTGGGATCTAAAAACAAAACAAAGGGGCGCCTGGGTGGCTAAGTGGGTTAAGCCGCTGCCTTCGGCTCAGGTCATGATCCCAGGGTTCTGGGATCGAGTCCCGCATCGGGCGCTCTGCTGAGCGGAGAGCCTGCTTTCCTCTCTCTCTCTCTCTGCCTGCCTCTCTGCCTACTTGTGATCTTTGTCTGTCAAATAAATAAATAAAACCTTTAAAAAAAACAAAAACAAAAACAAAACACACACACACACACACACACACACACCCCAAGCTTATAGATACAAAATACAAGATTAGTGGTTGCTACTGGCAGGTGGGCCAAGTGGGTGAGAGGGTCAAAAGGTACAAAGGTCCAGTTATAAAATCAGTAAGTCATGGGGATATAATGTACATCATGATGACTATAGTTAATAAACTGTATTGTGCATTTGAAAGTTGTTAAAAAAGGAGATCTTAAAAGTTCTCATCATTGGGGCACCTGGGTGGCTAAGTGGGTTAAGCCTCTGCATTCGACTCAGGTCATGATCTCAGGCTCCTGGAATCGAGCCCTACATCTGGCTCTCTGCTTAGCAGGGAGCCTGCTTCCCCCTCTCTCTCTGCCTGTCTCTCGGCCTACTTGTGATCTTTCTCTCTGTCAAAGAAATAAAATCTTCAAAAAAAAAAAATAAAGTAGATAAAAAAAGTTCTCATCATAAAAAAAACATGTTGTAACTATATATGGCAATGGATGTTAATTAGATTTACTGTAATGATCACAATATATTTCATAATATATTTCACAATATATACAAATATTAGATCATTATGTTGTACACCTGAAACTGATATGCTGTATGTCAATTATACTTCAATTAAAAAAAGAAAGTAAGTTAAACAAACAAAAAAAAATCTGAGGGGTATTAAAAGCAAGTATGTTCAAATTTGACTGATAAGGATTTCCGATGGCCTTGTGAAGAAAAGAATATTTGGTACCATGATTTCCTGTGTAGACAAAGGTGTGACTGTGGTTTTGTGATTTTACTGTAAACCTTCATTTGGAAAATTCAATATAGAACGACTGAGATAATATTTGGTAATCTTTTCTAGTTCTCAGGGAGAAAAATCCATCAAAGAATGAAACATCCATAACTCAAGAGAGAGACAGAGAAAGAGAAGGGGCAGTGACTGGGGTTCAATTATTCTAGAGGTTGTTATTAATTTTAGATTTTTAGTTAAGCATAAATACTAAATATAGTAACACTAAAAAAAGAGAACAGACCCTAACTTTTAAGTCAATAGACGGAAATAAAAATAAATTACAAATTCATGTTACCTAAGTTCAACTTGACTCTTACTATGGCCTGACAATCCTTTCCTTCATCTGCTGATTCTCACTTCTTATAGTCACAATTTCCAAACTTTTCAACAAGAGCTCCTCCTACAATGCCTCCATGCTATAAAATAACATTCCCTACCAGCTAAGAAATTCAAAGTTATCTGTACATCCTTAATTGCCCTAGGTTAATATCTGCTTTACTCTAAAAATGGCACCTCTTACCTCTCTATATGGACAGGCTAGCTTCATTTGATACTTACAAATGTGCTCAGTTCTGTTTCACCCTAAAATGTTCTCCCTTCAATTCTGCTACCTCTTTTTAAATTAAGCCCTTTTTTCTTAGTCATAAAGGGTGGAAAATTTAGCTTCTGTTTTTTTCCTACATTCCTGTATTTTTTCTTTCCAACATAACACTGCAAACTGGCTCAGGATAGGTATGATCAGAGGAGGTGCCATAAAGCAAAGATTGGGTATAATTAATTTTCTTTATATATCATCATGAGTAAGTATACATGGAATAAATATTAAAAGTCTTTTTTATATGCCTACTATTGCTTTCTTACATTTATGAGGGTTGGAAAGCTATGACAACTTATTCTATATTCAAGCCGGAGAGCCTCTTACCCTTTTTCAGTTTCCGGACAGCCAACATACAATGACTAGGAGAGAGATCCCATATTCTTAAGGTTTTATCATCACTTACAGTAGCACAGATGGGCAGATAAGGATGTGTAGCCAAACCCCACACCTCTCCTTCCATGTGTCCCTACAAAAAGAACACAGTTAAGATCAATTTAACCTAAATATATGTGTGTTTAGAAGAAAACTACAGACAACAACTGATAATATATAATGATAGGATAATAAATACTACAGTAATCTAATAAAACTTTTCTCTTTATCTTTGGACTAAATGCTTTAAAATGCTTTTGTTGATACAATTACAATTAATTCACAATTACACAATTACAATATAATCAATATAATCAAGTTAATGTCAAAATTAGTTTAAAAATCCTGAAATTTCACTGAGTGGAGAGAATAGGAATTGGTTGCCTTGGAATGTTAAAAATCGCCATACAGGAGGAACTCCGTGCATTCAAGAGTAAGGAGTGCTGTAGACCTACTCCCCAGTCAAACTGATGAAATTTAAAAAAAAATTTAAAGGTCTCTGGAAATGGTTCCAAGGAGTTATGACAAAAGAAACATTTATTCAAAAAATCTGCTAAAATCTGGTAAGAACAATGGTAAGAGCAAGATTTTAACTGAGACCCACTCCTTTCCTGCCTTTCTAACTCACCGACTTGAAAAGTCCACACCAGCCTGACATAACCAAGAACACAGAGTAAGGGCACTCTCTTTCCCTACCCCCTAATCTAATGGGCTATCTTCTCAGAAGGAGCAGATGACTGGCATTTCATCTTGCCCCCAGCTACCTGCTAGAGGTTAAATCCTCGATGGACCCCCTTATTCTGAGATGGAGACTCTACACTGGGAGTCATGCCACTAAGAATACGGGGGCTTTAATAAAATCCAAGAAGACCTAAGGCTACTACTCCCCACTACTCCCACCCTAAACTGAGCACTCAGCTTCTAAAGCAAGGGACACTCAAAAAGGAGCACTCCATTGCTCTCACCCTCAACTCCAGAGCCTTGGATCAGAGATTGTGCCTGGAGGAAGAAGCAAGCAGTAAAACAGCTCTTAATCTTCTCTCAAATGAAATGACTACATCATTACATAGTGTAGGAAAGTTTAAGCCTAAAGATGCTTTTGAAAACAATGAAGGTGATGAAAGGTACCTGAAGGTAACTGGTACTTATTATTTATATAAGCCAAATAGAAGGCCAGTGAGTTTGTCCAACAGAACCAGGTTAATCTCAGGGGAGAATGCTTCAAGTCAAAATAAATCTCAAACAAACTAATCTAGGGAATGGATGTCCATTTTAGGGAGCATGAATTTAATCAGTTTGTTCTGTTGGGCAATTTATGCTCTGGGGCAAATTTTGAGAACAGCAGAGCAATCATCCAGGATTGTAATAGACTTAGTGGCTGGGTGTGGCCAGGGAACAAGACTATCAAAGAGGAGAGAACACTTCCCAAATCATTTTATAGAGCCAAGGAGTCTGAGAGCAAAATAAGACAGACATCACAAAGAAACTATAGGCCAATTATCCCTTATAGACAGTATGTGGATGCTAAAATCCTCAAAAATAGCAAAAGGATTCCAACACATACAAAAACAATCATACACCACAACCAACTGGGGTTTATCCCAGGAATGCAAGGTTGGTTTAAAAGGTGAAAACCAGTTAATGTAATATCCTTATCAATAGAATAAAACAAAAACCACATGATCATCTCTCAATAGACAAAGAAAAAGCATTTGACAAAGGACATACTGTTTCCTGATACAAACTAGCATCAAACTAGGAACAGAAGAGTAATTCTTCAATCTGATAAAGAACATCTATGAAAAATCCAGTTAGCATTATGATAAGGAGTTGTGACTTCAAGCCTCATCTTGGGTGTAAAGATTACTTAAACATAATGGTAAAACATAATGGTAAAATATTGGATGCTCCCTCCCCAAAATTAGAAACAAGACAAGGATATTCTCATTACTTCCAGTCTACATTGTACTGAAGATTCCAGCCAGGATAATTAGGCAAGAAAAAGAAGTAACAGGCATTCTGATTTTAAAGGGAATGTAAAACCATATTTACAGCTCATATGATCTTATGTTGAGAAAATCTGAAAAATCTACTAAAAATTATTAGAATAAATGAGGTCTGTTATTTAAAAAAACAAAACTGTGAGATCTCTATATTGTGAACTATAAAATTATTAAAAAAAGTTAAAGATCTAAAAAAAAAAAGAGATCCCATGTTTCACTGATATAATTTAATACTGTTAAGAGATGCCACTCCCCAAACTGATCCACAGAATACTACTACAAAGACTACTGTACATGTTTTTTCTTAATACATCTGAATGTACTTCTGTTGTGTGCATACATCTACATACTTTTTTCATTCCAGTGTAGATAATCATACAGTGTCAGTTTCAGGTGTACAATAGAGTGATTCAACAATTCCATATAGTACTCAGTGCTCACCAAGATAAGTGTATGCTTTTTTTTTTCCCAAAGATTTTATTTATTTGTCAGAGAGAGAGAGAGGGAGAAAGCACACAAGCAGGCAGAGAGGCAGGTAGAGGTGGAGAGAGAGGCAGGTTCCCTGCTGAGCAAGAAGCCTGATGCGGGGCTGGATCCCAGGACCCTGGGATCATGACCTGAGCCGAAGGCAGCGGCTTAACCCACTGAGCCACCCAGGCGTTCTGATAAGTGTATTCTTAATCCCCTTCATCTATACCACCCATCTTCCAACCATATCCCCTCTGGTAACCATCAGTTTGTTCTCTATAGTTAAGGTCTGGTTTTTGGTCTCTCCCCCACCCTTGTTCATTTGTTTTGTTTTTTAAATGCCACACGTGAATGAAATCAGATGGTATCTGATGGTATCTTTGATTGGTTTATTTTGCTTAGCATTATACTCTCTAGCTCTATCCATGTTGCCATCTAGCAAATGGCAAGTTTTGTTTTTTTTTTAAGATTTTATTTATTTGACAGAGAGAGACACAGCAAGAAAAGGAACACAAGCAGCGGGAGTGGGAGAAGGAGAAGCAGGGTTTCTGCTGAGCAGGGAGACTGATGCAGAGCTCCATCCCAGGACACTGGGATCATGACCTGAGCCAAAGGCAGAGGTTAAACTACTGAACCACCTAGGTGTGCCTAGATTTCATTCTTTTTTTTTTTTTTTTTAAAGATTTTATTTATTTATTTGACAGAGAGAGATCACAGTAGACAGAGAGGCAGGCAGAGAGAGAGGAAGGGAAGCAGGCCCCCAGCTGAGCAGAGAGCCCGATGCGGGACTCGATCCCAGGACCCTGAGATCATGACCTGAGCCGAAGGCAGCGGCTTAACCCACTGAGCCACCCAGGCGCCCCGATTTCATTCTTTTTTATGACTGAATAATAATCCACTGTGTACAGGCATGTGTGTATATGTATCTATATACATCTTTTTTATACATTCATCTATTGATGGATACTTTGGTTGCTTCCACAGTTTGGATACTGCAAATAATGCTGCAATAAACATAGGGTGCATGTACCTCTTCAACTTAGTGTTTTTGCATTCTTAAGTTAAATACCTTGTAGTGTGATTACTGAATCATGGGGTAGTTCTAGTTTTAATTTTTTGAGGAACCTCCATGCTACTTTCCAGAATGGCTGTCCCAGCTTGTATTCCTGCCAATAGTGCACAAGTGTTCCTTTTATTCCACATCCTTGCCAATGCTTGTTTCTTGAGTTTTTTATTTTAGCCATTCTGATAGGTGGGATGTGACATCTATCTCATTGTGGTTTTGATTTGTATTTCCCTGTATGTCTCTATACTTTTTAAAAATTTTATTTTTATTTATTTTAAAGATTTTATTTGTTCATTTGACAGGGAGAGAGGTCACAAGTAGGCAGAGAGGCAGGCAGAGAGAGGAGGAAGCAGGCTCCCCGCTGAGCAGAGAGCTCGATGCGGGGTTTGATCCCAGGACCCTGAGATCATGACCTGAGCTGAAGGCAGAGGCTTTAACCCACTGAGATACCCATGTGCCCCTAAACTTTTAATTATTATAGTTTTATATTATCTTATTTCTAGCATGAAGTTTCTCAACAATTTCTGTACTATTTTGGTTTTTTTTTTTTCTAGATGATTTTTAAAAATGCTTCCCAGAATTTCTGAAAAATTTCATTTGGATTTGGTTTATGATCATATGGAATTTATAAGTTATTTAGATCTTTTAGATCTTTAGTAAAACTTTATAGTTTTCTTAACACTGATCTTGCATATTTTTTCCTGGTTATTGTATAGTTTTCTTTTTCATTTCTTCAAAAATTTTTGTTTTTTTGTACCATATTTTCTACCAATTTTGTACCATATTTTCTAACTGATTATTGCTGATTTGAAAAAATGCTATTGATTTTTACATGTTGATTCTGAATCTCACTTTACAGGACTCCCCAATTTGTTCTCATGATTTTTCAGTTTATTCTCTGGAATACCCAAGATACAGGGTTATAATATCTGCAAATACTGACAGTCTTATCCATTTGTTTCCAGTGCTTACACTTCATAATGTTTTTCTGAATTGGCTAAGACCTCACACACAATTTTGGACAATAATGGTCAGAATGGTATCCTTGTCTTGTTTCTGATATTTAGGAGAGAGACAACAGGTATTTAAAATCTTACACACTATAATAAACATAAAAAATAATAGGATGTCATTTATCACTTCAAACCTTTTCTTACAATTATAAAATTGACTGTGTTTTTGAAAAGTTCTGTCCAGAGATTCATCTGTAAAAGTGTACTTGTACTGATATTTTCTAAGAGATCATAAACATGTTAAACACCATGACTCCATCATCTTTTTATTTCAAAGGAATATTATGTGACTGAAGTTCAAGAGTAAGACACCAAATTTGGACAATAAATTTAATATACAATGTTTTGTTTATTTGCTTACAAATTCCCCTTGACACATTATATTAGGATTTTAAATTAACATTAAAGTATGTGCAGTGTTCTCATCTATGTGTGCTCTGTGTTATTTTAACAGAAGTGAAGTGGGAGGAAAGTGGGGTTGGAGAAGAAATAAGTCTGTAATAAGAAAGAACATAATTCTTTTTCAGAATAAAAGGTAAGCTCAAAATTGGTGTTACTATATAGAGTTGCAGGACAACTTTTCAGTAGGGTAGATCCTACCTCATTTGCTGTGTTCTATACTATTGATTTGTCTTCCTACTTTCAGAAAAATACATATAGGAAATGTACAACTAAAAACTTAATACAGCATTCCTGATAAAAATGTTAAGGATCAGTTGATCCTGCTCCTTCATTTTATATTTCTACCATACAAAAGTTTACATTGCTAGATTTTTATTATTAACATTTTCACTGACAAATGTTTTCAGCAATAAAATTTTTAGCATATGTTCATTTATTTTTTAAATTAGAAACTTAATAATGAAAATAAAGACTTTCAAATAAAAACAACTGCCTGACATTCAACAAATATACTTCAAAGAAATAAAAATAAATATGAAATAAAGTGACTTGGTTTAATTAATTACAACTTTTTTCTTTTCATTGGTTTCTTCTTTTACGATAAGAAATTACTTAAAATAATGGCAGTTACTCCACATGATAACATGAGTATTTATTTACTGGTATCTACTCAGCTATAATTAAATTAAAAATTTTTTGGTATGTATTATCAAATATTTCCCTAATTAATTTAACATTATTTTCCACTACTATTTATTTTGGCTCTTAGGTATTGAATCAATTGCATACAAAGAAAAAAAGTATATTATCTTTTCAATTACCTGGACCAGAAGTGTTATTGGGCCACTTTTATCCACTTCTAGTATTTCACCATTCTTTGTGCCAACTAAAATATGACCATGTCCTAATGATATGGCACGTATAGATGGGTTATCTTCCAAGAGAAGACCTGAAATGTTAAATGAAAATATTCTTCTAGGTATAAAGCTACTAGAACACAAAGATGTATATATTGCCAATGATGCTCTTTTGACAATTAAAATCACATTACCAGGTTGCTTTCCCCTGTATTTTAAATATTCTAATAAATGCACAGTATTTTCCCAAACCACTCAATTTGCTAATCTCTACATACTATAATTCCCTATTATCCCAGATCTTTTACTACTGTTCTGTTGACTGTTTCTTTTTTTCTTATATTTGTGTATTTGCCCCTCCCCATTCACCTCCTTACCTTCTTTGAGCACCTATAATATTCTGGTTAGTAATTTTAATTCAACTTAAGATTGATTCATTTATGTAGACTGTGTCCTAGAAGGCTTCAGAGAGGTAACTGGTAAACATAGCTAGCTCCTGCTCTTACAGAGCATACAATAAAGAAAACAGACCCTCTGTGAGGAGTGTATTGAAACAGGGCAATTGTAAGGGAATTTTCCCTTTCTTGAGGGGGTAGAAGGGAGATGGAAATAGAAGAAATCACCTTATTGAGATCTAAAATGAGTCTGTGGTCAGGTAATTGGAAGAGGCAAGAGGAGGAGAAAGGGCAAATTTTAGGCCAAGTAATAGCATACAGAAAGGCCTAGAAGTTACAGAGAATGTGATGTAGTACCTTAACACATTGATGAAAGGGTAAAAGGAAGGACATGCAAGGATAGACAGGAAAGGTCAACAAAACACAAATGTGAAACAAAATGCCAAGCTTAAAAAATTCTTGACTGGTGGTAAGTGTGATGCTCATGTGTCAATTTTCCCTGAAACATTAAAAGTGATCAACATTACCATGAAGAATCTTGTGCTTTGTTAATATTTTTCCATCTTTATCAAAGAAAATAGATTTTTGAAAGGACAGCAAGAATTGGGCTCTAGTTAAATGGCTTCTCCCATTAAATTCTGATGTCTATCTAGTAAAGAAGGAAAAATGTATTCCATGTGCTCCACCTCAGGGACCACACATGTTAATGAGTAATTAATAGCTTATCCTACAAAGGGAATTAAATTTAAAATCATCTTTATTTTATTTATTATTTTTTTGAAGATTTTATTTACTGACAGAGAGAGAAGAAGAGAGGATAAGCAGGCAGAGGAAAGAGGAGGAGCTGACTTCCACTGAGCAGAGAGCCCAATGTGGGTCATGATCTCAGAGTCCTGGGATCATGACCTGAGCTGAAGGAAGATGCTTAACCAACTGAGCCACCCAGGCACCCCTCAAATCACCTTTAGATCCTGGTGCCAAAGCAGCTCTTTTGATAGCATAGGTCTTGAGACATCTTTCAAAGGAGTCATCCCAAAGAGCTACTACACCATCTTTTCCTCCAGTTACAAATCCCTTTGAAAGTAAAATCTTCAAGTTAATAAAGATCTAAATATTTCTAAAAAGAAGAATCTTCCTTATGTTGAAAAATTCTAGAGGAAAGAACATTGACAGCTAAAAGTTACAGCTCGTGAGCAAATTAGCATAAAAATCAATTGTGTTTTTTATATATTAGCAAGGAATCTGCAAAAATATTTACAGGGACACTGAACAATCTACTTTTAGGACAGAACTTTAAGAACAAGGTTTGTAATCTGTAACCATAAGGTAGTTCTAACACTTTCAACAAGATACATATTTTCTCTTGGAGGCTTCATAAACCCATCCTTCATATAAACAGAGGATCACAGGATATGGTGATAATATG
This sequence comes from Neogale vison, assembly GCF_020171115.1. NCBI lineage: Eukaryota > Metazoa > Chordata > Mammalia > Carnivora > Mustelidae > Neogale > Neogale vison. Next base: position 27,645,515 of record NC_058103.1, read on the forward strand.
GTCAAATAATTGTTGACTCATAGGAAGAATTAATAAATATTAAGTTAAACTTTTTTTTCATAGCAGACCCATTTCACTGTGTTCAGGAGTTTGAAAAAGGAATAAAAGAAGGTAGGAAGACTCTGGTTCACAGATTATTGAGTGGCTCTGCTTAGCAGAAAGACAATATTCCTTTACTTGTGAAAATGCTCTACAATCTATGATCAAATTACATTTAACTTAAAAATATCTATAGAATACTTACTTTTTCCAATGCATGCATACTAAACACTGGCCCATCATGTGCTTTAACTGTTTTCACAAGAAAGACATCTCTCCAAATACACACGTCTCCTGTGGATGTTCCAGAAAAAGCCATCTCTTCTGTCCATCCATACACTGCACACATCATTGTGTCATTTTTCCCCAGTGTGCCTACATAGCCTTTTCTTCCAATCAGTCCTCCTCCTGGTTCATGAAAAATATCACAGAAGTACCATTTTTTAAATGTACAAAATTCTAAAGTGATAAAATTCTTTCCTACTGTAATTGTTTAAATGTGTAATAGTATGGAGACTTTAAAAGAAAAGTAAAGGTCTCTCAATCAGCGACTTGCCTGGCTAAGACAGCCATACCATGGCAGCTTTTAGGCCACAGCTCTTTGGATAAAAACATGTACACTAAGTCAGCTTTGATCAATTCTCAGCACTTCTGATTGTTCTTCAAAATTTTTATTATGACATACTTAAGAAAACAGAAAGATATAAAAAATAATATAAGAACGCACACAAAATTACTAAAACCAAAGCATGATGCCAATCCCATTTCCCTTCTTGACCCTCTACTATTGTGAATGGGCTATTGACTACCTTCATGCATTCTTTAATACATTTTACTACTTATTTGTAAATTTTTAGGCAGTAGGTCGTATTTTTCATGTTTTAAGATTTTCTATAAATACCATTTTATGTATAGTTGACCCTGAACACCACTGGTTTGAACTGCACACAAGTCCACTTTTACACATTATTCAATAGACACAGTACTCTAAATTTATTTTCTCTTCCTTGTGATTTTCTATTTAATATGTTTTTGCTATATTTTACCTTATTGTAAGATTACACTATTTAATACATATAGCTTACAAAATGTGTGTTAACTATGTCATTGGAAAGGCTTCAGGTCAACAGCAGGCTATTAGAAGTATTTGGGGAGTCAAAAGTTATATGCATATTTTTGGGGCCCCCAGGTGGCTCAGTCGATTAATCTGCCTTCAGCTCAGGTCATGATCCCAGGGTACTAGGATGGAGCTCTGTGTCAGGCTCCCTGCTCAGCAGGGAGTCGGCTTCTCCCTCTACCTTTGCCCCTTCCCCTGCTTGTGCATGTTCTCTCACTCTCTCTCAAATAAATAAAAATACTTTTTAAAATGTTATATGTGGATTTTTTACTATGCCGGGGGTCAGCATCCAAACTCCCTGTGTCATTCAAGGGTCAACTGTATTCCTTTGCAACTTGTTTTTATCACTAATAATCCACTATAGAATTTTATATATGTTGATTTGTACCTCTAGAATATGCATTTTTTAAGGTTTTATTTATTTATTTGATAGACAGAGATTACAAGTAGTCAGAGAGGCAGGCAAGGAGAGAGGCGGAAGCAGGCTCCCCGCCAAGCAGAGAGCCCAATGTGGGGCTCGATCCCAGGACCCTGAGACCATGACCTGAGCCGAAGGCAGAGGCTTTAACCCACTGAGCCACCCAGGCGCCCCTAGAATATGCATTTTCATAACTATATAAACATTCCATTATATGAACCTAACAGTCCGTTCATTTTCCTATTAATGGGCACTTAAGTTGCTTCCAAGCATTTGCTACTGAAACAATGCTGATTTAAATATTCCTGTAAAGGTCTCTTCTATACAAATGCAAGAGATTCTCTAGGAGTGCCTAGGAATGACCACAGGGTATGTGCGTAAAGGAAAGCATATAGATGAGAGGTATCATCTGTTGCCAAACTGTTCTAGAAAGTTGATACATCAACTTACACTTCCATTAATAGAGAAAGGAGATCTTGTTTCCCACCTTTCAGGAACACTTGGTATTGTCAGACTGGGGGATATGAAATACCAACTGAATTTTTTTGTAAAGATTTTATTTATTTGACACAGAGAGAGAGACAGTGAGAGAGGCAATACAAGCAGGGGGAGTAGGAGAGGGAGAAGCAGGCTTCCCGCCAAGCAGGGATCCCAATGTAGGGCTCGACCCCAGGATCATGACCCAAGCCGAAGGCAGGCACTTAACAAATGAGCCACCCAGGTGCCCCCCAACTGAATTTTATTGTTGTTTTAATGTGCCTTTCTTTGATTATTAATGAGCTTTGTCATATTTTCCTATTTTTATTGGCCATTCATTACCTATTGATATCTTTTGCCCATTTTTTCCCAATTGAATATATTCAATTTTATATATATATATATATATATATATATGCATGCGCCAGGCACTATCAAGGCACTGGGGTAGAGCTACAAACAAAACAGACAATAAAATTCCCTGCTCTGTTCCCTGTTCAAGGCAGCAGGATCAGCAAGGGCCCCCAATACAGTAATGTGAAAGAAACTTCAAAGAACAGTTTCGGAGGTCAGCATGGTATAGCAAAGAAAATAAGGGTGGAAGTAATGGGAGATGAAGCCACAGAGGTCAAAGGCAGTTACAGGCCATCTTACGAATTTAACTTTTACTCTGCATGTGATGGGAAGTGGTTAGTGGAATAAAATCTGGCATATCATATATTAATATGTTCATTCTGATTTCTGGTTTGAGAGTAAATCAGAGAATGGCAAGGAAGAAAAGAGTTAGATGGCTATTTCAGTCATCGGGGCAAATGATAACGGTGGCACAGACTAGAGTGGTAACATGGAAGATGATGAAAAGTGGTCATATTCCACATGTATGCAGAAGACAGTCTTTTTTTTTTAAGATTTTATTTATTTACTTTAGAAAGCAATAGAGCATGAACAGGGGAAGTGGCAAAGATGGGGGGAAAAATGTTAAGCAGACCCTGAGTACAAAGCCTGACATGAGGCCTGATCTCATGACCCTGAGATCATGACCCAAGCTGAAATCAAGAGTCAGATGCTTAACTGACTGAGCCACCCAGACACCCCTGTCTTTTCTTAATGTGGCAGCCAGAGTAGTTCATGCACTTGTTAGGGTAACTAAGTAGAGTGGTAAGGGGGGAAAAAACCCTAACAGGTTTAGATTTCTCTCAAAAGAAGGAGAAAACACATTGTAAAATGAACATGTAAACAACAGTCTAAAGGTATTATAGTAGGTATATAAGAAACTGATTAGCAGCTTGAGGGTAGAACTGAAGGGGGGTTTTCATTTGGTTTTATTTAAGATGGAGAAATAACCCCATACCTGTATGCGGAGTAGAAAAAATAAAGAGGGAAAAGCGATGATGTAAGTAGGGGAGGAAGGGAAGAAGAACTGGACTGATCCTCTTGAGTAGATGAGAAGAGAAAGGATCTAGTACACAAGTGAAGGGACTGGCTTTCACTAGAGCATAGTCTATCTGGAGCAGGAGAGACAACCCACAGGCTGTGGGCCAAATCCTGCCACCGTTTTTGTAAAGAGCATACAGGTTAGCACTGTGAGCTACAGAAGCCATGCCTGTTTCCTTTTCCACTCCTAGAGCCTGCCTTCCTGACAAATGGCTGCCAACTAGCAGCTGCCCAGGGTCTAAGCTGGTTGCGATCTACAAGTTAAAGACATTGCAAATGGCAACTGCTAAGTACCTAGCAGTGGAATTATTTAGGAGTTGCCTTAACTTTGGCTAGCTGCCCAAAGTGAGAAGGGAGAATAACACAGTAGGACCTATGTTTCACTGGGGCATGATTATGGTTCCTCCCGCCCAATCCACAAGTCCCTTTCACTGCAACAAGTTGATCTTGGATACAATGTCTCCAGTTCATGGCAACTGGGTAGAAAGCAGGGTAGGAGTTTTTTCTCTCTTGTTCCATAAGTATTTACATAATTTTTTTTTTATTATGTCCCTTGGGCCTGGGGAGTCTAAAATATTTGCTGCCTCATCATTTACAGGAAGAGTTTGCCACTGCCAATTTAAATTCTCAACTGGGTTTTCTGATAGACATAGCATAACACATTCCTATTGTACCAGGTCACATCATTACTGCACTCAAAAACTTTCAGTGGCTGCCTGCCATACCTGCCCATACCAACCATCGAACAGAGTTTAAATTTCTTAGAGGTCAGCTTAATAATTTATGAGTTGAAATTCTCAAAGCCTAGTTCTGAGACAGGAGGTAAGACGCTCCCTTCTAGCCATCTTTACCTAATTTACATAAAGTTATGCATTTATCTGAGCACTTACTCAGATTAATAAAGTGGTTACTTATTTTCTCACTTGTCTAGTGAACTCTGTGAATCAGAACCCCAAAAGTGAGGAAGGTTGAAAGGCATATCAAAGTTTTAACATTTATCCTTATGGTTCAGTTTTAGGTCTACTATATGACTAATCAAACTTAAGGAAAAAAGTCATTCAATTGCAAATCTCTTCATTTTTTTTAAACATTTATTTATTTGGGAGAGAGACAGTGAGAGAGAGCATGACGAAGAGAAGGTCAAAGGAGAAGCAGATTCCCTGTGGAGCTGGGATCCCTATGTTGGACTCTATCCCGGGACTCCAGGATCATGACCTGAGCTGAAGGCAGTCGCTTAACCAACTGAGCCACCCAGGCACCCTTTTTTTAAAAAAACATTTTGTTTATTTATTTGAGAGAGAAATCTCTTCATTCTAAAACTAGTTACTTTCTTTGTCTCTTATTTCAAAGAAATTTATAGGATTTTGTTTTGTTTTTCAAGACAAATAATAAGCATTACTTGCTCGGTATTTGCAATTCTAAATAAATGAGGTATTCCAACATTTTATTAAATATATGGGAATAAAAATGTGAAAATACTCTTTTACTTTGTGAACATATATACACTATGATTTGATGAGTTTGTGATAAAGTATTAAATCCAAGTGTGAATTTGAAAGTAACCTCAACTTGAGAGATCTCTTTACTAAAACTTTTTCTTTTTTTTTTTTTAAAGATTTTATTTATTTATTTGACAGAGAGAAAGATCACAAGCAGGCGGAGAGTCAGGCAGAGAGAGAGAGAGAGAGAGAGAGAGAAGCAGGCTCCTGCCAAGCAAAGAGCCCGATGCGGGGCCCGATCCCAGGACACGGAGATCATGACCTGAGCCGAAGGCAGCGGCCCAATCCACTGAGCCACCCAGGCACCCCCTAAAACGTTTTCTTATTTATGTTTTACTTCTTCTATATTTGTGTATTTAATCTGCAAGTTTTAAGTATGCTGGGACTTTGATATCAAACTGGTGGAATTTATAACTGAACTACTATTTTATTCAGAAAAGAGACATTTTCATTTTAAAATATTAACTTCTTCCACAGCACCTAATTTACAGTTACAATGGACTAAAGTAATACAACCTTTGTTTTCTGTATTACTTTATAGCATATAAAGAATTTTTGCATTTTTCATTTTCAGTCTGTACTAAATAATGTCTTTAACAGAAGAAGAAAGGAGTCTGAACATCACTTGATTTATCTCACAAGTTAAACACTTTTTAAAAAATTCTATTTATTTGAGAGAAAGAGGGATATCTTGAGCTTAGGGGTGAGGGGGCTGTGCACAGAAAGGGGAGGGAGAAGCAGACTCCCTGCTGAGCAGGAAGCCTAACACGGGCCTCAATCTCACGACTCCAAGACCATGACCTAAGTTGAAGGCAGCCACTTAACTGACCAGCCACCCAAGCTAACCCAAGTTAAACCCTTTTGAAAATATGAATATTACATTAATGTAGTCAAAAATAATGTCACTATTGTAGACAAAAAGTCAATCGTACATTTGTTTAAAATATATCAAGACAGTTATGAATCATTTGAAAAAACAAATATTTTGGATAATTTTAGATTTTCATAAAAGATGAAAAGATAACAGAGTATTCTTGTATACTCCTTGCCCAAATCCCCCTAATGTTAACAACCTACATTACTGCAGATTAAGAAACCAACATGTTTGATGCATTTCTATTAACTGAATTCATTTCACCTGTTTTTCCACTAACGTCTCCTTTCTGTTCCAGGATCCAATTTAGGATACTGCATTGCACTTAGCTAAATCACTTTTGAAAGTAATAATTTCTTTCAAAGGAGTAAAAAAGAAGCACTTCCTTACCTGCTCTACGCCAAAATTTCACGTGTTTAATTCCAGCTGTAATTAATTTATCAGGCACGTAGGGGTTCATCTTTACAACAAAAATCTTATCTTTACTTCCTCTGAAAAAAATACCAAAATGTTTTAACTCTAAAGATAAATCTCTCCTATAATAATCTTTTGCCTAATCCATACCCTATTGTGATTACTTCACTACTGAATCCTTTGCCTACATCTCTCTCAGGTTTGGGCTATATTATCACGCATTTGTACATCTGTTATTTTGTCGTAATTTTAATTTAATTCTTCTCAACATAATCTTCAAACATAGGAACAGTGAGAACTGAACTTTTGGATAGCACCTACTTTGGTACTGTGACTAGGGAATTGTAGCATGAATCAGTTAAAGAAAAAAAAAATTTTTTTTTTTTTTAAAGAAAAAATTTTTATAATATTTTGTTACAGCTTAATATAGCCATTCCAAACACAAAATTCCTTTCAAACTATCTTTTATTTGCCATTGTTTATGTACTGAAAAAAGCATTTATCTCTATTTTAAAAGTGTTTAATGTCACACATTAAGGAATAGGATGTTAAAAAATAATCTGACACTTGACTACTTCCTCCTTTTAAGCAATTGTTAATATTTTTTATTATAAAAATAACACATGCTCATTTTAGAAAATTTAGAAGATGGAAAATGTGAGAGAAAAATATACATAATCTATAGCTTCTTTGTGATATACAGGTGTATGTGTCATCTGTCACTCAAATATTTGATTTGAGCATTTCCAATGGCCACATTATAGATTACCATCTAGTAGAATTTACTGTATAGAATTCTTTCCCCATAAATGAAGAGTTTAGATAAAAGCTACTTCCAATGTATTATTACAGTAAAAGCAGTTTCACAAGGGATAAACCTACCAATGAATTCTCAAATCATTGGTCTTTTTACCAGGTTTATACTACTTATTCAATGGTAATAAAGATGACAGCAATTTTTTTAAAAGGTTACATATTTGATTTCAATAGTGTTTTAATAGAAAAAGTTTTTAAGTAATTTCATTATTTTGCCAATGTGCTATCAAGATTTTCCCCACCTTGTTATTGAAAGTTTCTCTCCTTTCTTCCAGTCCCACAGCACAATAGTGTGACTATCATCTATTCCAACTGAAGCCAAACGTTTCCCATCAGCTATAAAAATTAATCAGAGAGAGAGAGACTCACCATTAACATTCAGAAGATAAAAAACCTAAAAGAAACCCTAAAACCTACAGCACCATTTAAAATTTTATAAAATGATGTTAAATGTTAGGCATGCACACATATAGCTATAAAAAGAACCAGAATTTGTAAACAGGGGAAGAACAATTTCTCAATGCATCTAAACATTGTTGACGTTGTCTCTGACTTCATTTTCCTTATTTTCCCACCAGATTAGAATGGGGGAAGGAGGAAGGTTAAGTGGAAAAAGATTTTAAAATGAGAAGGAAAGGAAAATAAAGAAAATATTTACTTCAATTAAATTTACTGTAATAACTCTATTTTGATATAGGACTCAGTGATTATGAAAAGTTAATTGAATGGAAAAAGATGTAGGTTACAACTGCGTTTTGTCATTAATAGGACTGTTTTCAGTGACGGTCAACTATATTATTTGTTACTATTACCAAACAAGTAATGAAGTGTTGGACAAATGATTGAACTAAGTAAGTCATGCTGACAGCTGTGCACACATTTACAAGTTGCAAAGGCCCAAACTAGTTATACACTGGCCACTCTGGCACTTTTTGCAAACCTCAATTATTTCATTATCAATACTAGTGATATTTTTCTAACTGACTCCCTCAGTTTGCCATTAATCTTATTTCTTGACTTTTAGAAGATACTTAAATGCATATTTATGCTTCCTCCCAATAACTCTCATTTTAGTAAGAGCTGCAGAAAGTATAAATTTACTGTTTCCTAAACTGAAATCTTCTATCAATGGCATTTCTCCCCTCTTCCCAATCCACAGCCTGGCTTTTATTGTAGATCTATGTGTATTTGTTAAAAATTTTTAAAAAAAGATTTCATTGAGAGAGAATAAGAGAGATAGAGTGTGCATGAGTAGGGGGAGAAGGAGAAGCAGACTCCCCACTGAGAGTGGAGCCTGACGTGGGGCTAGATCCCAGGACCCTGAGATTACAAGCTGAGCTGAGGTCAGATGCTTAAGCAACTGAGCTGCCCAGAAGTGCCTAAACTTTTAAATATATAGGAAAGAGCTAAAATCGCTTAAAATTATTTTTATAAGATAGCTTGGATTTGTTACTTCATAGAAAAGTTACAAAACAAGTATTTCAGAGTTAACCTCTTTCCTTCTTAGCTTTTACCCTAAATATTTTCATTTATCCTGTGACTGTAAAATATTACGTGACATTGGGGTTTGCCTAAAGTGGGAGTTACATAACCACTAGTGGGTAATTCTAGTGGGTTTTAGATGTTATATTATATGGACATTTAAAAATAGAAACATATTTATATTAATGGGTATTAAAAATAATACTCATTAACTTATAAGCCAGCCAGCACACCTACACTCTCAGCCCTGACTGGTTAGGACAATAGCATGCACATTTGAAAAAAACTGTGAAGGTCATAGCTAGGTGACAAGTTTAGGTAATACCAATTTAGACTATAATGCTATATATCACCTCTGCATTTTGATTATTCTTACTGAGACAGAAAACATCCTTACCTGAGAAATCAACAGCACAGACACCATATTGGTGACAGCCCTTTAATACTGACAATGGTTTAATGGTCTCTGTATCCCATATGTGAATTGAGGGATCTCTACCTACCTACAATAGAAAGAATTATAAAACTCATATAATTATTTTTTTCGTATCTATTAAAAGGAAATAAAACAGATTTTACAGACTTTGTCTTGTTATAGGCATTTATCAAATGAAAAATATAAGGCAGATCATGCATGTGACTGACATTTTTTTCATATATATATTTAATTTAAAAATTTGTATGTATTTTAAAGATTATTTACTCATTTATTTCACACCGAGAGAGAAAGAGAAAGCACGCACGCACACAAACAGAAGGAGAGAGAGAAGCAGGCTCTCTGCTGAACAGGGAGCCCAATGTGGGGCTATCCCAGGACCCTGGGATCATGACCTGATCCAAAAGCAGATGCTTAACCATTTAACCGACTGAGCCACCCAGGCACCCCTTTCTTATACTTTTTGAAATGCTAATGAGACTAGGCTCAGTGTTTCTAGAAATGTGCTACAAGACTCACAAATCTGGTCCTATGCATCACAGTAAGGATAATGCTTACTGAGTGCCTATAGTTGGCTGTGTTCCCATGCTAGATACAATGAGCAAAAGACACTCAGGAAAATTTTGCAAACTCATTAGGAAAACAAGACATTTTCAGTTAAATTAGAATATCTGATGACATAGGCTTAATGAAGTTGAAAAGGTTATAAAGAATTAGAAGAGTGGCGCCTGGGTGGCTCAGTGGGTTAAAGCCTCTGCCTTCAGCCTAGGTTGTAGTCCCAGGGTCCTGGGATCAAGCCCCGCATCGGGCTCTCTGCTTGGCGGGGAGACTGCTCCTCCTCTCTCTCTGCCTGCCTCTCGGCCTACTTGTGATCGCTGTCAAATAAATAAATAAAATCTTAAAAAAAACCAAAACCAAATTTAGAAGAGATGATGTTTGACCCGGGCCTTCAGAAGGGCAGTCTTAGATAAAAAGAGAAGCAAGTACATTCTAGGCCAGGATAATAGTATTAATAGAGATACAAGGGGTTAAAGTACCGAAAAGTAAATAAAGACTATGAACAGAGTATCACTTATGTTTTAACTTAGGTTTTATGTTCACTAATCCACAAGTAAACTATAGTTTTTAATTATTCCTTTAGACTCAAGTGATAACTGTCTTTAAGTATGAGGATAAAAAGAATAGCTTTGCCTGTAAAGACAACTCCCAAAATAACGAATATAGCTTACAATTATTAATTTTGACACTGATTTTATATAAAGACATAACAAATAACAAGCCTGCCATCAGCCAATATTTCATTAGGTTTTGCAGCCCAAATGTTCCCCATGACTGTTAAGTTTGCTACTGAGTTTCTGCAGAGCTTGGTATTTTTGAGAACTTTGCCGTACCATCGTCTCCTGGTTCTCTGATCTCCTGAACTCTTACTACTGAGTTTCCTTTGCAATTTCATCACCTCTCCCTTAAATAAAAAGCCCCCCAAGATTCTGTCTTTAAAACTCCAATCTTTTCACTCCATATTTTTGCCTTGGAGTATCTCAATTCCAGTTTCAGTGGTTAAATCAACAAATGACTCCCAAATTCTTTTAACCACTAAATTCTTCTTCTGAATTTAAGACTTACATTTTCAATTGCCTACTGGACATCTCACACGGAAACAATGACAGTGATAACAACGAAGGTTAACATTTATGGAGAACTGACTTATGTATCAGGAACTTTTCTAAACATTTGTAAGGACTGACTCACTTAACAATCAAAGCAATTCTAAGAGACAGGCACCGACAGTATCCCTATATATTTTTTTAAAGATTTTATTTGAGAGAGAGTGAGAGAAAGAGAGCACAGAAAGAGGGAGAAGCAGACACTCCAATGAACAGAGAGCCCAAACCGGGCTTGATCCCAGGACCCCAGGATCATGACCTGAACCAATGGCAGACCCTTAACTGACTGAGCCACCCAGGAGCCCCAGTATCCTTATTTTGAAATAGGCATATAGAGGCTAGGTAATTTCCCCACAGCTAATATGTGGGGAAGCTTGGATAACACCATGTTCAGTGCTGGCAGAAGTAGTAACAGAATAAGTGTTATCAGAGCCTACTTGGGGCCTCTCAGTCAAGGATCAGGAAGGAAGAGAGAGTTAGGTAAGTTTACAGATATGTTACTAAACCTAAGTCTTAAAATGAGTAGAAATTAGACAAAGTTGGACAGTTGAACAGAACTGGAGGCCAAGAATTTTCCAGAGGAGGGAACTAAGTAAAAGATGTGAAGCAGTACTACACATGGACAAATTCTAAATAGCTCAAAAGGCAGGAGCATTGTTTATGAGGAGGTAACTGGTAAGAGGTAAGAAGAGGAGCCTATTGGCCTAGGTTAAATGGCTTGAGCTGTATGCTAATGAGCTTACACATTAGCTTAAAAGCTACTAATAAACACAGAAGAAAAGAAAGATTGGGGAAATGGTTAGGGGAGAAGTATGAAGATAGAAGACTAGTTGGTTGGTTATAACAAAAGATTAGCAATCATGAAGCCCAGAAGTGCCAGCAGGGACAAGGTAAGATATAAATACAAAACAAACGAAGCAAGATACATTCGTCGTAGAGAACTTAACTATACTGAGGACAAATCTTGGTTGTAACTCTGGGACTGACTGGTTATAAGGTGTGAGGGAGAACAAGTCACAAACTCTTGGGCTTAGGTGACCAGGTTAATACATATTGTGTCATTTTCTAAGTAGGAAACACAAGGATAAGCAGGCTTGAAAGGAAAGCTTAATCTCATTTATCTCCATTTTAGACATGCTTAACCTGAGTTACCCGTAAGATACCTGAATGAGTGTTTTTTAGCAAATTTTTAGTTAATTGTGTATACACACACACACACATACACACAGTAATTCATCCAATTCATACTAAATTGTGAGCTCTTGACAGTGGCAGCCAATCTGAATCATGCTTCCCCACGACATAGTGTTTTTATTTTAATTCCATTAGTTAACATATAATGTATTATTGGTTTCAGAGGTACAGGTCTGTGATTCATCAGTCTTATATAACACCCAGTCCTCATTACATCACATGCCCCCCTCCTTAATGTCCATCACCCAGTTACTCCAACTGAAAGACCCTTCCCCCAGTTAACTAATTAACTGCTCTTTTGCCTTCTTGTAACCGCTTGGCTTTTAGGGTGTGACACTGGTCTCCTGTTTTAACAAGATATCTTCTGCTAATAGCCGAGGCATAGGCAGGGGGCCACATAGTCACGTAGGCAGGAGGCAGGGGGCCACATAGTCACGTAGGCAGGATGCATCTCTGCTGAGTAATAAGGTCCAACTCCCCCTCCTCACTCCCCCTTCCCGCCTTTTTCTTCGCGCGCGGGGGTCCTCCAAAGCCAATCCACAAACACCAAGTATGCCTTTTTCAAATGTTCAAGTTGTCAGCCAATCAGCTCTGCCCCATCCAAAACTTGTTTGTATCTGTCTATAAAAATCCTGCACCACCCCAGCCTGGTGTGCTCAGCTAGCAGGAGCTGCTGACCACACGCAGGCGCCTGCGCTACAATAAAGAACCTCTTGCTGCTTGCATCCTGTGGCAGTGTTGAATTCTTGGGTAAGGGGATCCGCGGGTCTTACACAACCTTCCACCCCACCTCCTCCAGCAACACTCAGTTTGTTCCCAATGACTACGAGTCTCTAATGGTTTGTTCTCCCTCTCTGGTTTCATCTTATTTTTTTCTCTTCCCCTATGATCCTCTGTTTTGCATCCCAAAGTTTATGGCAGCAATATCCCCGGTAGCCAAAATATGGGAAAAGCCCAGATGTCCACTGACAAAGGAATGGATAAAGAAGATGTGGTATATTATATAATTTTTTCAACTTTATTGAGATATAATTGGCATATAACATTGCATAAATTTAAGGTGTACAACCCGTTGATTATATAAATTCTCCTTTTACTGGAGACAGACTCGGCCCAGGGATAGCATAAGAGGAATCTGCAAAGAAACCTTACTCTAGGAATTTTGTCATATACTTACCTTCCCACAGTGTGTCGCCCTTGGAAGCCTAAAATGCTTTCCTTTGTTCTGTAATTTCTCCACCAGTCTACTGTGTCCTATGTATGCTGAAATTCTAAGTCACCGTTTTCAGTCACTTGGGTGTAGATTTCTCCAATGTGGTATGCACTATACCTGTTAATATACTTTTTGTTTTTCTTTGCATATTTGGTTTTTTATTAAAGAACCCCAGCTGAAAACCTAGGAGGTAAAGTTTTGCCTCCTCCGCAGTAGGTATCCAAGGATGTCCTGTGGTCATATTGACTTTTAATTTAATCTGGCCTGAATTCTTTCCAATCCCAGACTCATGGTAGCAAATGACGAGTTTTTCTACAGCCTTCCTTAGAGTAGTACCAGAATAATGTTCTAACTTCTTGCCAAACACAATGGGTAAATAATTGTGCTTTAAGAGGAAACTTTTCTATAAACTACAGATAAGGCTAAATGGTGCCCCCCAGGCCCTCACCAACCCTTTTAATTAGTTCTTCTTCATCCCTCTATGATTTGAATACTTTAGGCTACTCATCGTTCTTCAAATAAGCTGTGTTTTGTGGGATTTTTGCCCCACATTTACAAATAACACACTTAGAACACCTTCTCCTACCTCCCCTGTCAAGTAAAGTACTCAGCTCAAATGGCCTCAACTCCATGAGGGTTTCCCTGATCTATGTGGAACAATTAATTAGTCCTTTGTTACAATGCAAAAGGAATTTATGCATATCTCTACATTAGTGGTTCTCAGCAGGGGGTGATCTTTGCCTCCCAGGAAACATTTGACACCAAAGATATTTTTGGTTGTTACACTGAGTGGATATTACTGACATACAGAGAGTAGACTCCAGGGATGCTGCTAAACATACCATAATATATAGGATTGCACTGTATACAACAATGCAATTATCTTCACAACAAAGAATTATCTGGCCCAACAGACTCCTGGGTGGCTCAGCTGGTTAAGCAGCTGCTCAGGTCATGATCCCCAGATCCCGGGACTGAGACCCGCATTGGGCTTGCTCAGTGGAAAGACTGCTTCTCCCTCTGCCTGCTTCCCCTGCTTGTTCTCTCTGACCAGTAAATAAGTAAATAAAACCTTAAAATAACAACAACAAAATTATCTGCCCAAGACATCAGCAGTGCTAAGGTTAAGAAGCCCTGCTCCACGGGGCGCCTGGGTGGCTCAGTGGGTTAAATCCTCTGCCTTCAGCTCAGGTCATGATCCCAGGGTTCTGGGATCGAGCACCGCATCAGGCTCTCTGCTCAGTGGGGAGCCTGCTTCCTCCTCTCTCTCTCCCTGCCTCTCTGCCTACTTGTAGATCTCTGTCTGTCAAATAAATAAATAAATCTTTAAAAAAAAAAAAAAAAAAAAGAAGCTCTGCTCCAGGGGTGCCTGGGTGGCTCCGCGGGTTGAGCCTCTGCCTTCGGCTCAGGTCATGGTCTTGGGGTGCTGGGATGGAGCCCCGTGTTGGGTTCCTTGCTTGGCGGGGAGCCTGCTTCTCCCTCTCCCTCTGTCTGCTTACTTGTAATCTCTCTCTGTCAAATAAACAAATAAAATCTCTAAAAATAATAATAATAATAAGAAGCCCTGCTCCATACCAATAACCTTGTATCATGATTTTCCTTGCATGTATGTCTTCTCCTTCAGAAGACGAAAGCTTACCATGGCAAGAACATGTCTTATTTATCTTTGTATTCCCAGCACATTTTCTGGTACACAGCATGTGCCCTATGAATGTTTTTCAAGAAATGGAAGAAATAAGGGAGAAAAAGGAGGGAGACAAGAAAAAAGAGGAAGAGGGAGGCACAAACAGAGGGAGGGAAGAGGGAAAGAAAAAGGGAAGAGTTTTCTCTCCTTTCAGAAAAGAGTAATCCAAGTTGCCCAGCTCTGCCTCAATATATCCTAGAAGGTATATTTACACAGTGTTTAAAAAGCCAGACAGACTAATGCAGCTTTAAACTTTATCATTTATTAGCTGAAAGATCTTTGAGAAAATAATTTCTTCAAACCTAAATTTCCTCATTTGTAAAATGGAAATGGCTCACTCATAAAGGTGAGGTGAGAGTAAAATAGAGTTGTAAAATACAGGTGATCTTTGAACAATGTGGGGTTTAGGGGTTCCTGCACAGTCAAAAATCCATGTTTAACTTTTGACTCTCAAAACACTTAATGATTTTTTAAAAAGATTTTATTTATTTATTTGAGAGAGAGAGAACAAGCAGTGGGGAAGAGCAGAGGGAGAAGGAGACTCCCTGCTGAGCAAGGAGCAAGACAAGGGGCTCAATCCCAGGATCCTGTGATCATGACCTGAGCCAAAGGTAGACACTTAATTGACTGAGCCACCCAGGTGCCCTTCAAAACACTTAACTATTAATAACCTGTTGACCAGAAACTTTACTGATAACATAGTCAGTAAACATGCATTTTGTAAGTTACATGTATTATGTACTGTATTATTATGATAAAGTAAGCTAGAGAAAAGAAAATGTTAAGAAAATCGTAAGGAAAACAAATTTAAAGCACTGTAAAAAAATCTACATGTAAGTGGAGCCATGGAGTTCAAACTTGTGTTGTTCAAGGGTCAATCATATATACTAAGAAACTAGTAAAGTGCTTACATATAGAAAGAATATTTATAAATATCACCTTTTCCTCCTTCTCTAGGAATATCCATATAGAGAAATATCAGTTAAGACTTTTCTCAGTGTTTTCTATTTCAACATTTCTGCTTTGTACTTTGGTAAACCTAAATGGGTAAATATCATGCTTGTAAAATAAAAACAGTCATCCTGTGTATCACAGAACATTTGTTAGATAATTTTATTTTAGAAAATTCAAAGAAAGAAATCAGATTTCTAGTCTTTGTTTTCTATGTTTACTCACAAATTTAAAAAAATGTATCCTGACAGAAAGAAGACAAGCCAGAGTCCTTAGTACCAAATTAAAAAAATAATAATCAAAACAATAAAACTCAAAGGAAAACTGTAGGGAAAAAGTTGAAATAAATTTTATTTGTAGTATGAAAATAAAACCCCATTCTAAAGAATTCATTATTCTTCATTTCCTAGAAAATGAAAGACAGATTTTTTTTTAAGAAGTGGACTAACCCACATATAAATCCAAACAAAGGTCTAACCTACCTGCCCTGTTGCCACATAGTCTTTCAAAGGATGAATAGCCAGGCAGAGAATATCATCATCATGACCCAGGTAAAAGCGCTGTGTGTTCTGCTGCCGATTGTAAATGACACCCACAGCTGCTACATGGTATACGATTTCACCAATTTGAGTATAAAACAGATTACTTCGACAGTCATAACCTCTGTAACTGAAAATAGAAAACATATCGTATAAAACTAACCATAGCTTTTGATCTGGTAAATATGGGTTATACAGAGAAGCCGGTACGTTTTAGGTCATTCTATTTCCAGTTTTACAAGATACTGAAAAAATAAAATTCCATAAACTTTCATGAATTGCTCTGATTACGAACAGCTAAATCCAAGCTACAATACTGAATGAAAAAAGGTACAGAAAAGTATATATAGTATACTACAATTTACATAAGTGTATTACTGAATTTGTATACTATAAAACAAAAATTGGTGCTTTTTTATAAATGGAAGGGTATAGAACTGCCCTGGGAGGGCGAAAAAGGATGCCTGAGAGGGCAGAGCTGGGAAGACTTTCTTTTCCTTCTTTTTTTGAAGATCTAATTGGTTTTATTAAAAGATTCATGAATCAGGCAATCTCCCATCTAGCAAGAAGAGGGAAGCTTCCTGGGAGAAGGATTTTCAAAGTGAATGCTTTTATATGCATTGTTGAACTATGAGAATATATATTCCAAAAATGTCCAAACAACAATTTAAAAATATTATATATATATCCCAAAAAAAGCCAAATCTTTTAAAAATGGTCAATATAATACCATTTGTAACAAGTAAACTCTCTTTGCACTTCAAAGAAATTCAATGTACAATATGTAACTGCCGGGAAATATTGCCTACTTTAACAGTGGAAATAAAATATTCTTACTAAATGAATTTTTTTTAATTCCTGAAAGCATTATCAGGGACAGGAAGGGTTAAATTTGAGAATCTGTTGTTCAAGGATGAAATGTGAAACTTATATTTCTAAGAAAATCCAGAAGCCATATTTTACTAAAATTAAAATACAAAGGCCAAATGCAGGCCCCAAAAAGGGGCACAATATAATTCCAAATCATAATTAGTTAGGGGAGATGATAATCTGTTACATTTTACTTATTTTCATTTGTTTAAAGAGATCCATGTCTATAAATACTAAACTTCCATAAGATAAATCTATTATTAACACTCATATAGTGTTTATTATGCACGGAACAATATTCTAAGTCCCCACAAACACTGGCTTATTTATTCCTCATCAGCACCTATGAAGTAGGTGCTGTTACCTTCATTTCACAGATGGGGAAAGAGCCAGAAGATTTGCTCAAAGTTATACAGCTATTAAATGTGAACCAAAATGCAAACACATAAATGAAAAATAGCTGTTTCATACCCATGAACAAAGTGTAATCGAATACTATTTCCTGGAGCCCGCTCTCTTCTTTTAGAAGTACCACTTTTTTGTTTCTCCTTGTACTGTTCTTTAAGCTGAGGTAGATCTTCTTTGTAAACCTTTAAATAATGTACAGAAGTAAAATGTCTCTTAGAATATAAATTAATAAAGGTGTTTACAGATTCCTACTGTAACTTTCAAAGACTGTGGTTACTACTGACCACTAAAGTTTTAACACTTGTCTTTTTTTTTTTTTTTAAAGATTTTATTTATTTATTTGACAGACAGAGATCACAAGTAGGCAGAGAGGCAGGCAGAGAGAGGAGGCAAAGAGAGAGGAGGATGCAGGCTTCCCCGACCCCGAGCAGAGAGCCTGATGCGGGGCTCGGTCCCAGGATGCTGGGATCATGACCCGAGCCAAAGGCAGAGGCTCCAACCCACTGAGCCACCCAGGTGCCCCAAGTTTTAACACTTGTCTTAAGCAAAAATCTATTTTATGAAATTTTCTTCCTTGGAAATAACAAATTTACATTTTCTATGTATCACACTGACAAATATGTATTTAGTGTTCCATGAAATTCATACACTTCAGAAGAGAATATTTTAAAGAGAATAAATGGGAGTGTACTGTGACAAAAAGCCATAGGCAAATAGAATACAGGCATATTTGATATATCAAGCCCTTATTATAAAAGAACATTTTATACAAGTGCACTTTAACTCTTAAAGGAGGAAAACTGAAAAAACCAACATTTCTTGGAAAATTAAAAACCACAAAAGATAACAATAAGTCAATAAACAACAGGGAGAAAGATAAAGAAGAAACTAGACTTTTTCAGAAAAAATTTACGTGATGATATTAATTACCTGCCGACGATAGGTAAGCTGGGTCTCTTGTTCAATTTCAGAATCCAGCTCTGGAACATCAGACAGATCTGAATCTGATTCATCACTGTTAGAGTCAGCCAGACTTTCTGCAATTTTTAAAAATGAAACATTACTTGTTTGAAAAACATTCATTTTCCAAAAAGCACTGTAAAATTAATAATTAAGAGCTGACTGTGACAACTGACATGGTGACAAGCCATAAAACAATCAAATGAAATTATCTCTTCAAGTGACACAGATGTCAGTAAACTGTACCACAGATTACCTTCCTCTCCACTCACTGCAAACTCAGCAGCTACTGTAAGTCCCTTCACTGGCACCCAGTGACTGCTATATCAAACTTAAAAGCTGGTGCAAACAAGTAACTAAACCTTACAGGTTTATAATTATATACTATTATATATATTTATGTATATAAATATGTATTTATAAGCCTTATAGGTTTATAATTAACATAAAAATATCTAGAAAATACTACATGCAATGAATGAATTGACATTAGATAAATTTTCTTTGTCCAAAAAACCATATAGGACACCTAGATACCTATCTTCCCAAGAATACATTAAATGTTTGTTTTGAGAATGTAATGGTTTCTTCACTCATTGTTGGGTGGATTTCAATGCATGTGAAAGTACTTTGTATTCCATGCTCTGATATTTGACTCTAAACACATCTGCCTAGTATTTTAAAATTTCCACTAACAAAACACTGTATTGTCACTTAAAAAGATAGATTACACTTTAATAGTAAAAGTGTTCATTTGCAGTTACTGAAGTTTTTTGACAGAGAAATTCCTTAGGCAGTGTTTACTACTCACCTTGGGGTGCTATGTGAAGAGCATCTTTTAGTTTTCTTTCAGGAATAAATTTCCACTGAAAGACAGAGTGATCTGCTCCACCAATAGAAATAACCCACTGATAGTCATGTGACCATCTGACATTAGTTACGTGAGCCGAATGGCCAATGTATTTTTTAAACTTGGCCCCTATAACAAAAATATACTTTTAAATTGATAAGTAAATGCCAATACATGAAAATACCACTTCAAACATCAATTTCTAGATCTGAAGCAATACAACCTTCCTCCATTATCTTAATTATGATCAAAGGGTAAAAATACTCATTCAAAAGTTTGCTGAATGAAAAAATGAATGAGTCTACATCAAGGGATGTAAATATTTGCTCTACTGATTTATAATATAATTTGGTATGAACCACTATGATTGTGAGGCATTTTCTTACTACTCTGAGAAAAGCCTGCAGCCACAAAAGCATCAACTGTTTCCATATAATGAAATTTGAATGTTTTGCCCTGACGCCTTAGGTCTTAAGTGAAATTGACCCAGTCTACTCCATCCCCAGCAGGGCTAGCACTAGCAACCAGAGGATCCTTTTAAAACTTAAGCCATCAACAGGGGTGCCTGGGTGGCTCAGTGGGTTAAAGCCTCTGCCTTCAGCTCAGGTCATGATCCCAGGACCCTGGATCAAGCCCTGCATCGGGCTCTTTGCTCAGCGGGGAGCCTCCTTCCTCCTCTCTCTCTGCCTGCCTCTCTGCCTGCTTGTGATCTCTGTCAAATAAATAAAGTCTTAAAAAACAAACAAACAACAAGCCATCAACAACAAAATACTTTCAAACCTAACACAGCAACATGTAGAGGAATACACAATAGGACCAAATGGGATTTATGCCAGGAATGCTGGTTGGTTCAACAGTCAAAACTCAATGTAATACACCACATTCACCAAAATAAAATACGCCCAGCTGTCCCCAAAACTGTCCCTTATAGTAATACTTTAAATTTATGTTTTGTGTAATGTTCTTCAACATAAGTTTGTCTAATGTTTCTTCATGATTAGATTCAGATCCTGTGTTTTTTGGCACATGTGCTATTGCATCCTTTTGGATACATCATTTCAAGGGGCACAGTTCTATCATTAGTGATGTGAGGTTGTATCATTTGGTTAAGGTGGTAGACACCAAATTTCTCTAACTGTAAAGGAAATATCTAACTTTGTGGTTAATTAAAAAAAAAACTGTGTGATGACAAGAGCCAATATTGTGGTTTTAAGTTCAGAAAACATTCTCTGCATCTTGCTAGGATAAACCTGGTATTTGGCAACATATACACACCTCTATTAGAGTATACTGGACACAATAATGTTTGGCTTCATTTTGAGAATGTTTTAAAATTTTTAAATTACAGAAGCCCTGTCAGGATGGCAAAGCTCCATCAGTTAAAATCTGGAGATAAGCTTTCATGCTGGCCATGAATTTAGGGATAGCCATCTTAAGCAAAGCATACAAGATTTGACCAAAACTTACCTAAATTACAATTCGATGCTTAACAGCAATGCTGTTATTTTAAGAACCATATTTTTAATGCAGCTGAAAAGAAGTAACTTTCTAGAAGGGTAACTTGCCACAGTTCACCTAGGAAAGTCTAATAAGGTAGATTTAGTCTCATTCGTCTATATGAGAGTGCATTATTTGACCATCAAGAGGACTATAGCTATTACTTTCCTTGATGGGGTCTTTTAAGTACTCTTAGCCACCAGAGAGTCTTAAAAGGTAAAGCCAGAGATTCCAGGAAATCAAATTCCAAGTTTTAAAGATGTATTAATATTGTCATGTTTAGGTACATGAAGAGTTATATGAGCCAGTATTCAAATTAACTATATGGGGCAATAACCGCAAGAGAGGTGTAAATAATCCTGTAAATCCCTTCCAGATTATATTCTGTGACTTTTCAAAGATCAATCCCCTCTAAGAAAGAACCAAGGCAATGTAACAAAAAAGTTGTAGAATAAGTCTAAGGGGAACAAATGATTTCTAATCAAAAGGACTATATTAATAATTACCCAATAGCCAGAACTGCTTATTTAACTGTGATAAACAGATATTAAAAGTGAACCTAAATGTCACATCTTTCATCAAGTGACTCTGACACATCAAGACCACATGTATTGTCCTACATGTTTCCAGAATGTGAGTATATTTATGACACTGAAATGTAACAGTCTATTTACTTATTATTTCTTGTAATAAACTATAAGCTCCTTAGGACAGGTTGGCATCTTTTTACTCTGTATCTCTAGTGCCTGGTATATAGGAAACATTCATTAAATACCTGAAGAGAAAGAAAGAAAAAGAAAAACAAAGATTACATTTCTCCTTACTATGCTACAGTTGAGTTGGAATACTAGATTGTAGAGCAGGGAAGAAGAGTAGTGAAGGAAATGAGAGGGCATGAACATGACTCCAACCCTTTTAATTATAAAAGGAGACAAAAGTATGATGTGTAAAGAATATCAGAGTTGAAATAAAAAGACTAGAGCTTAAGTGTCAGCTTGATGGCTTAATAGCACAGGAGTTGAGCACATCATTTCACCTCTCTTGGACCCCATTTCCATTCTAATATAAATTGGGTTAAAAGCTCTCAAAGTCCCTTAACTATGAAAACTCTGGCCTATGACAGGAAATGATGAAAGAATAGTTAAGACCTAAAGAGTGTGTCATTAATTAGAACTAGTATTTAAGAGAGAAGATTTGTCACAGCAAATTAGAATGGTCATAGAAACTCTTAAAGGAGGAAATGATAATTTTTGGTGAAGGTAAAGCAATATACTGAAATACTTGCTTTGATGATCTCATTTTCTAATTTGTTTTAAAGTATATTTTAACACATAATTAATATGAGCTAAATCTCTTCAAAAGCTTGTAGCAATATGACAGATTTTTTTCCCATTTGTAACTATGTTTTAATGACCTTAATCCTATTTTTTTTTAAGATTTTAAAAAAAATTTTATCACTTCTTGGTCTTTTGGCTAAGATCAAGTGTAGATTTATTTATTTATTTATTTGACAGAGAGAGAGAGAGAGAGAGAGAGATATCATAAATGGGCAGAGAGCAGGCAGAGAAGAGAGGGGGAAGCAGGCTCCCTGCTGAGCAGAGAGCCTGATGCTGGGCTTGATCCCAGGACCCTGGGATCATGACCTGAGCTGAAGACAGAGGCTTAACCCAATGAGCCACCCAGGTGCCCTGATTTTTTTATTTTTAAGTAATCTCTATACCTAATGTGGGGCTCGAACTTGTAACCCAAGATCGAGTCACATGCTCCTGGGATTCAGCTAGCCAGCCACTCTGACCTTAATACTTCTTTATAAAACTTATGAGACTATCTTTCTGACCCTAATATAGTAAAATTTTAATACACAAAACTGAACTATTCATTAAAAAAGAGATAAATGATAGATTTGACTACACTGAAATGAACAACTGGTCAAGAAAAGACAGTAATTATAGTAAGTCATTATAGTAATTATTATAATTATCCATAAACTGGAGAAAGGCATTTATAAACTATAAAAATTACAAATAATTTATATCTAGAGTATATGAAAAATCTTCAACAAATAAAACAACTCTACAGAAAAATAGGCATTTTTGACAGAACAGGAAATGCAGAAAACCAAAAAAATAAATGGGAAAGATGATCAATCTCATTAGTTAGACAAATGAGACATCACTCATGCTAATTAGATGTAGACAAATTAAAAAGTGTGGCAGTGCCAAGTACTGAAAAGGATGTGGATCAACAGGGTTTTTAAAAGGGTATAACTACTTTGGGAAATAATTCAACATTTTCTCACAAATTCTCTATGACCCAGCAGTTCACTTCTAAGTATACATCTTTGAGAAATTTGCATCTAATAGCAAAAATCTGGAAATGACCCAAATGTCCATCACAGGAGAATAAATGCATGAGTTATACCATATATTCACAACACATCAGGAAGAATACACTAGAACTACGTGCAACAATATGGATGAATCTTAGAAAACAAATCCTGAGTAAATCTCCAATACAAATATGTTTTTTATTTGATGTTTGTTTTTTCAGTGAATTTTCTTATCAAATCTAAAGAAAGATTTTTTTTTCTTTTTAAAGATTTTATTTATTTATTTGACAGAAAGAAATCACAAGTAGATGGAGAGGCAAGCAGAGAGAGAGAGAGGGAAGCAGGCTCCCTGCTGAGCAGAGAGCCCGATGCGGGACTCGATCCCAGGACCCTGAGATCATGACCTGAGCCGAAGGCAGAGGCTTAACCCACTGAGCCACCCAGGCGCCCCTAAAGAAAGATTTTTATTAAATATAAATTTTCATTTGTCAACAAGTGGAGAGAAAGTGTTGACAGCTAGTATGAGTGATGGAGATATTAGCTTACAACAACCCTGCCTTCACCTCTCCATCCTCCACCAAAGTCTATGTGCTGCTGCCTGGGAAGAGTCTGATTATTTAACAGAAATTACTGTTGAAAGCAAAATAACTTAGAAAGAAAGAGGATAGGGGCACCTGGGTGGCTCAGTGGGTTAAAGCCTCTGCCTTCGGCTCAGGTCATGATCCCAGGGTCCTGGGATCGAGCCCCGCATCAGGCTCTCTGCTTAGCAGAGAGCCTGCTTCCCTTCCTTCTCTCTCTGCCTGCCTCTCTGCCTGCTTGTGATCTCTGACTGTCAAATAAAAAAATAAAAATCTTAAAAAAAAAAAAAAAAAGAAAGGATAATAATGGGGGGAAAAGGAGAAGTAATGCTTTGGGCTAGGATTCAAAGGGGCTAAATATGGAAGAGGATCATTCTCATTCAGGTAATCTCATACATTTTGTGTCTGAGTAACAATGATTCTACAATATAAGCTACCTCTATTATTTAACTTCCACATTTTGTAAGTGCTGCACTTCTTAGAATGCAATGGATATTACTTAAGTAAGTATCTAACAAGAATTACTACAGTAAACACACTCTTTTCCCAAACTTCAGTTAGATCAATAATACAACTTAATGTGTGAAAGAATATACATCATAACTAATGTAAAAGGTAATTTTTCTAGAAATACTGCTAACTTTATGCAAGTATGTGAATTCAATAAACATGGAATCTTAAAATATTTCTACTAATTCTTTAAAGATGCAGTAGTTCTATCCTATTTTCTGTTCTCCCAGTTACTTACACATAGTCTCAAGCTAACTCACAAGTGCCTAGAAATAAAAACCCTTACCATAAATAAATTTCTTATAATTATCTAACAAAAAGAAAAATAAGGAAAACAAATTATATTCTTGAAGCAGTGACTGAACAAGACTTATTTTTCTGAGACTTCAGTAAAATATTCCAATTCAGATTATTATACATTTTAAAAATGAAATTACTATGCAACAAAAATACTGTCAATAAACTACAGAACATAAAAACTATCAATAAAATCCCACTCATTTGATTAAGAATGCTTGGAAAATTATTTTTGTTTCTGCACAGAGCCAGTATATGAAACACTGAATAGAAGCAATGTCTAAGATTAAGATCATCATGATTAACCTTACTGAATCTCACACACCTTCTTAACTAAGCAAGTCTCATTCTGAGTCATAATAAAATCTGTTGTGCCTAATGACTCTCATGTCCTGGCTATGGGATGGGATCCATAAAGAGGGTATTTTAATTATTAGAGATTTAACTAGCCTTTATTAACACACTTAACATTACTTATGGATGTAATCTCACATATACCTAGGAAGCTGACACCCTGCAAGCAGGAATCAACCACATGGCATTAGCTGGCCGTATCTGAAATTTACCATTTTATTATAAAGGCACAACAGAAATGTTAGCATAAACTTCTGGGAAAATTGGGCCCTTAAGTTTAACATCAATGAACTACCTACTTAAATACAACTATTCCAGGGGTGCCTGGGTGGCTCAGTGGGTTAAAGCCTCTGCTTTTAGTTCAGGTCATGATTCCAGGATCCTGGGACAGAGCCCCACATTGGGCTCTCTGCTTGGTGGGGAGCATGCTCCCTCCCCCCAGTGCCTGTCTCTCTGCCTACTTGTGATCTCTGTCAAATAAATAAATAAAATCTTAAAAAAAAATAAATACAACTATTCCAGATATTCCCATAATCACCTTTTACTGAAATGCGTTTTTAACATTCATCCAAAAGTGAAAAATCATTACTACACTTGCTACAGACGTTAATGTTCTAGGAATACTCTCACTGCTCCTAATCTAAAGCTCCATACTGTAGAAGAGAATTCTTTGAAAACTGAATCTCAGGGAAAAATTGCTTTCCCTGAATAGGAAAAAAAATATATATGCTTAAAAAAAAAAAAAAGAAAAAGAAAAAGGCTATGATGGGGGCATGCCTGGCCTGCTCAGTTGAGCATGCAACTCTTGATCTCTGGGTCGTGAGTTCAAGCCCCATTGGTAGGAAAAGTTTACCAAAAAAAAAATAAATAAATAATAAAAATGTGTGTCAACTACCCTCAACAAACTAAAAAAAAAATTTGAAAAGTAGTTTAAAAAAGTAGCTATGATAAACATAACTTTGTGCCCTGCTTTTAATTTTTAGTTTTTAGAAAACTAATTTCCTGATACTAATTTTCTATTCATGTAATTATTTTAGTACCTGTGGACCTGTTATAAGTGGACTGAAATACTTTATGGAACAAGGCATGGGATAAATAAATAATACAGCATTTCATTTAATTATTCTTAAGTCTATGAACAGAATGATTAATATCATCATTAAAGAAGAGATACAAGAAAAAAAGGTGATACATAAAATGTGCAGAAAATAACCAGTAAGACCCCTTATTTTTCTTACTCTGTTATACAAAATACACAAATTTCAAAACAATAATGTTAAGGATCTAAGCAAAAAACACACCTGTATATGAAAACCAACCAACAAACCATCAGGTTCCAAACTGTGACCTGAACTTGTATTTTGAAAGAAAAGATACCTTTTCTCAAACAAGGATATCGGAATAATTTTATAATTCCATAATCATCAGCTGTAACCAAAACTTGGCCAATATAATTTCCATCTACTGAATTTATGTCATTGATATCTGAATACTTGGGCCAAATTCCATTTACTTCAAGGCCTGAAACACATGTCCATGAAGCCCAATGAACACCTTTTATTTCTTCTTTGTTTGTCACTTCTTTTCCTCCTAAAAAGAAATCAGAGTCTTAATTAAGAAGTTATTTAATTTTTTCTCAAATAAACTGATAAATTATAAATATCTGATAAATTATACTGATAACATGATAAACTCAAAAATTTAAGTATCTTTCTACTATAGTTAAAGGAGAGTATTAGGAATAGGTAGGTGAATATGGTAAGGAAAGAAGAAAGTTAAATGCAAGGAATTAAAAAAAAAAGCTACTACCAAAATTATACGGAGACACACACTGACTGGATTGTGATATAGCACAGCAGGTTTACTCATCTGGAGAATAAACACCCCTATCAAATTCATGCTAGATTAGTCACAATAAGGTAAGTTAGAACAAGTAAAATCTATATAAAAGTGGCAAATCAGCTATTAAATAAGAAACCTAAGAAGATCTAGAGTTGAGAAAAAAAGAAAACTGAAAAGGAGAAAGAAGGAAGGATGAGCAAGGAGTAATACATTCAAGAACAGGAATTTATGATTCAGTCACTTTTCATTACAGATTACTAATGAAAAATTGTTGGGGAGATATATTAATTTAATTATGTACCTAGTGTTATTAAGTATGTTGTAAAACAGTGACTAATTCATAAGGATCATACTAAATGAAGTACTGAGAGACAATATTTTGATGGTTGCTTTTATTCTTTAAAAAAAATCTTTGATGGAAACTGCTTTCCAAATTTAGTTTGTTGGCTATATTATGGATATTTGCAAAATTTATTTGAGGTAACCACGAAAAACCCCAATTTGTATCAGACATTTTTAGCCATTATATTTAATTAGTTCCACCCATAAAAATGGCATTTTGACTTCTAATATACACTAGGGCTTTACCGAATACTACTCACATAGCATGGAATTCGA